>NC_138548.1:276808676-276893676 GCF_964273705.1 Natrix helvetica | reverse complement strand
TTGTTGGCCAAGGTTTCCAAAAACAAAGTATAGGCATTCCTCAACTTACCACCACATTTGAGCCCCAAATTTCCATTACTAAGTGAGGCAATTGTTAAATGAGTTTTGCTCCATTTAACAACCTTTATTGCCCCAGCTGTTAAGTGAATCACTGCAGTTGTTAAATGAATCATGTGATTAGAGGTGACTGACTTCCCCCGTTGACTCTGCTGGTTGGAAGCTGGCTGAGAAGATCACAAATGGCAATCAGATGACCCTTGTAGGCTGCAACCATCATAAATACATACCCATTGCCAAGTGACCAAATTTTGATCACATAGCGTGAAAAATTGATCATAAGTCACTTTTTCTAGTGCTGTTGCAACTTTGAGCAGTCACTAAATGGATGGTTGGGAATCAAGGACTACTTCTAATTTTCTCCATGCATTGGGATAAATTGGTTAATTAATTGTTACAGTTGTTTGTTACTCTGACACTTCTGGAGGACAATAGAATGAGTAGATCTGTAATTTCTGTGTCAGGCACACAGCTATTACCAAAGTGTGGATCAAATCTGGGCTAAAGCTGAGCTGGTTGAGGTGGCTGGGCTCACTGATGCCCTAAGCACTGACAAATCTTGGTGCCTCTTCCTTTGTACATACTGTACAAATCTGCATTGTTTTTCTTTATTTCTCAACTTTGTGGTGCCCCCTTGGGCCTGGTACCCTAAGCACGTGCTTAGTTTGCTTAACGGTTAATACGCCATTAGTTCTAGGGCTGCTTGTATTCCCTCAAGGAGGGCTCAGGGTGGCCAAAATGCCAGAAACGGGGGGAAATAGGCCATGGGTGGAAGCATTTGAATAGGAGGTAGCTCTTTATCTTAGAAAAAAACAAGTTGGAGCTGGGTGGAATTAAACCAGGAGTGGTTTTGATTGGGGTGTCTCCTCAGCTAATCATCAGTGAAATTCAATTAAAGGTTACAATGGAGACTGCCAGGATTGCAGTCAATAAGTGATGCGGTCATGTGATGTTGAGCTTTATAACCTCATCACTTAAATGTCTATGGAGATTCTCTGTCATCCAAGTCATGGTTGCCCCAAAGGTGCTTTTTCAAGAGGCAACTGGATTTTCTAGTATTTGTTTGAAGGCATTTCACTTCTCATCCAAGAAGCTTCTTCAGCTCTGACTGGATGATGGGGAATGGAAGGATTTATACTCCTCGCAGACAGCTGGTCATTTGCATTCTTTTAGCGGATTATTAAGGTCACCTGGATTCTTAAGGTCCCTGATGACACAGAAGTATAAATTCTCATCACATAGCACCAGAAATTCCTGTCCGAACAGCTGTTATATAACCTCTGTGCAGTTGCTAAGGGTCGATACCAATTTGATGGCACAAGAACCATACAAAAAAAGGAGAAAGTCCTATATTGACAAGCAGCACATAATAAATTAATTAAGGAGCTAAAGGGCTCAGGATGCAACAACCCATTAGAATTACATTGGACACAACTGTACGGACAAGAACAGGCTATAAATTTAAATAAATTAATTAATTAAAATGTGTCCCCTATTAAGAGGTTTCAGCTGCAGGAAACGTAGCCTGAGAACTGGTTCTTGAGGATAAACTTGATTGCATTCAGTGAGAAAAATGTATAAATTGGCTCTGCCAGGTTTCATGTATACTATAAGTATTTTTTTATCTGTCAAGTCACTCCGTATATAATTTGGTTAATATACAAGCACACATACTGAAATCTAACCATATATGACCTTCATGCATACTGAGGTAGGCTTAGGAAAGGATTTTATAGGATTAAGGAAGAATAGAAGATTTAGGATTGTCTAATAATATTCAATGACTAGCCATGTAACATTAAACTTTTGAACCATTCTTAGAAGCCTCTGGCATGTAATAAGCCACCCTCTTAAAGAATACGTTTTTATTGAAGAAAAAGATATATATTTTCTTAACAATGCATGCTCCTTATTTTGACTCTACTTTAAAAACAATAAACAGATATGTAAGTACATAAAGAACTGCATATATTTTCGGTCACCTGTTTCAGATTTGTCTTCATTATATTTTTGTTCATTTTGTGTGCGCTGCTTAAATGCCCCAGGGTGAGAATGCTTTATAAACTCAACAGTGTAAACCGACGCTCTTCATCAGGCTGACATGAGATAGGGCCTTTTTCTTTTTCTGGCTTTGAACTAATTTAGTTTCCAATATTTCTTTTTCTCAGGGCCTTTGTGGTTGATGGCAATTTTGAAAGACAGGAATGGCTTCTTTCGCTACCATGGCCAATATTCAAAAAGCCTAGAAATGAGGGCCACTTGCATTGCTGCTTGGTTGTTTTTTTTAAAAACAATAATCTATACACAAATGTGTTTAAGACTAAGCAAGGACTTAACAGGAACAAATATTGGGCTCATTTGCTCATTCATGCATCTGTGCACACTTCAAATGTGATTTGGAAGAAGCGCTTCAGATCTCGTACAACTACAGCTTCTTTCTCTCTAATCTCCATTAAAGCACCATTTCGTCTTTCAAAATTCTGTGAGCCTGAAAAAACATTTCAGCTCTTTTAAAGATACTGATTCGTTTAAATGAAAGTGACTCTTAAATCAGCTCCAATCAAAATCAAAAATCAGTTTATTTTTTCAGTTGGAAGCCTGAAAAAGGAAAGGCTACCTTAAAAAGAGAGGCTGTCAGTCAGTGGTGGGATTCAAATTTTTTAATACCGGTTCTATGGGCGTGGCTTGGTGGACGTGGCATGGATTGGTGGGTGTGGCTTGGTGGGCACGGCAGGGGAAGGATATTGTAAAATCTCCATTCCCTCCCCTCTCCAGGGGAAGGTTACTGCAAAATCCCCATTTCCTCACAATCAGCTGGGACTCAGGAGGCAGAGAATAGATGGGGGTGGGGCCAATCAGAGGTGGTATTTACCAATTCTCCGAACTACTGAAAATTTCTGCTACCAGTTTTCTAGAACTGGTCATAACCTGCTGATACCACCTCTGCAGTCAGGTGACTCTAAGCAGCTTACAAGATAAAATCCACAATAATAAAACATTAAAATAATAAATATTATTATTAAAATTAATTATTAATTATTATTACAATTAATTAAAATTAACATAAAATTGTACAAAAATTGCTAAGTACCCAATGTACAATGGAAATGGAGTTTTCTCTTAATCCAATAACCACCTCCAATATGGAACACCCCATCGGGACACGAGGCCTATCAGCAGAGTCAGGTTGTAAGGCCCATGCAGAAAGCCAAGAGGGTGGGGTCAGATCTCACCTCACATGGCACAATGTTCCAGAGTACCATATCATGCCCATAGCACTTTTCCCAAATCATTTTAATAGCACTACTGAGTCATAAACACAACATTTTAATAGAACAAGTTCTTGGATGAAGAAAAAAAAAACTAATTGAAGAACACCATTGATTGCCACACATCTGCTATCATTTGTACTGATTATATTATATATTATATCATTTGAAAATGTTGCTTGAAAGGAAGATATGTTCTGGTAATTTCAGCCTGGAGCAAAAGATTATAAAGAAGCACTGAAAAAGAATATCCATAACAGCTAATTGGTTGATTAAAAGGTTTAATTCTCCTCAATCCAAAGCTTCCCATCTACAGTATATTAAACTGAGACTGCTCTCTATATGCATCTGCAAACTATATCTTCAGGAATGCCATAGTGTATACTTTTCTTCCTATTAGACCAGTGGTGGGTTCCGAATCCCGTTGCAACCAGTACGGTGTAACGGGGTCCGGAGTCCACCACATGAACGTGCACAGCAGGCGCGCATGCACGTCCTTACCTCCTGCGATGCCTCCATGATGCTCCAGCTGCTTGGCAGAGCGTCGCGCAGACGCCATATGCTCTGTGCGCATGCGCAGAAGTGCCAAAAAGTTCAAATACAGGTAAGGAGGGTGTGAGAGTGAGTGGGCCCTCCGGAGCACCGTACTGGAATGGTACCCAGTGCTCCCAGAAGGCACTAGTATGCCCGTACCGTGGCGTACTTCTTGCAACCCACCACTGTATTAGACCAAAATCCTTTGGCAATCCATGGCTTCAGACTGCTTTTACTGAAAGCCAACTAGACGTAGTTATAACTGTCAGTGCTTCAAAGTAGGCCAGGTCAAGGAGCATAAACCATTGGGCTTCCAGCGACCATTCAAAGTTAAAATGGAACTGAAAAAAAGTAACTTGTGATTGCTTTTTATACTTACAACCGTTGCAGCATCCTCATGGTCACATGATTAAAATTTAGATATTTAGGACTGTTGCAATGTCCTGAGAACATGTAATCATCTTTTGTCATCTTCTGACAAGCAAAGTCAATTGGGAAGCCAGATTCACTTAACAACCTTGACACTAGCTTAACAACTACAATGATTCATTTAATAACTATGTCAAGGAAGGTTGTAAAACAGGGCAAAACTTACTTAACAAATGTCTCACATAATGTAAATTTTGGGCTCAATTGTGGTCATAAGTGGAGACTAGCTGTATTGTACAGAATATAATGACAGAATCTTGAATCTCAACGTTTTTCTTTGTCCCATCTTATACTAAGCAAAATCAGGGCAGAATTATTTGGAACTTTTTTCTCATGTTTCCTTCAATCTCTGGCAGTGGTGAAATTCAATTTTTTTTGCTACCAGTTTTGTGGGCTTGGTGGGTGTGGCAGGGGAAGGATACTGCAAAATCCCCATTCCCTCCTCACTCCTGAGGGAAGGATATTGCAAAATCTCCATTCCCACCCCACTCTGGAGCCAGCCAGAGGTGGTATTTGCTGGTTCTCCAAACTACTCAATATTTCCGCTACCAGTTCTCCAGAACCTGTCAGAACCTGCTGAATTTCACCCCAGATCTCTGGATTATATAATCTCTTGTTCAAGTTGATTCTTTACAGCTATTTCATACCCTCCTCAACATCAGCTCTAAGTTCTTTACATAATGCAGATATAAATGCTATCCTAGAGCCTTATTGAATATCTTTAGATAAAATGCCTGAAATAAAATGTATTTTCTACATTTAAGTTAGGAGAGCAAAAATCTTTAGAGAGTTGCTGGTGGCATCATCCCATCTCTTAAGGCTGCTATTTACTTATTGCCAAATCACATTCCCTTCCACGCCCACCTGCATGATGCTTGAATATGCTAAATTTACTTGTACAGTTGCCTATTCAATATACATAGTCAAGGACTAACAATTGAACAATTTCAAAGCTTCAATCTCTTTTCTTATATTAATTTACATTTAAACTGGTCTGCACATAATATATGCCCATCTTAATGTTCATTTGACTCCCCACCAAAATTGTAAAATTGTATTTGATTTCTTCAGTTTTTGAACAAAGTCTAAATTATCGAATAAGATTCTTTATGCTACATAGCAACCCCTATCTAAAAACATTTTATATCCAATGTATTGAAAGAGGCTAAAATTAGTGATATCAATATAGGAAGTGGCATTCTTGATGGCCAAGGTATGTATTATATGTAAATATATAATACATACTTTTTAAAAAATGAACTATACACAGACAGAACTATACACAGATCATCCACAAACAGTAAGGATTGGGTCCTTTACATCTTCCATGCTGAAGCTCAGCACAGGCTCCCCTCAGGGCTGTGTGCTCAGCCCCTACCTGTACTTGCTGTATACATATGACTGCATATTCTCTGATTCATCCAATATCGTAATAAAGTTTGCAGACGACACAACAGTGCTGGGTCTCATAACTGGAGGGGACGAATCAGCATACAGGGAAGAAGTCCAGAAGGTATCCGCATGGTGCTCAAGAAACAACTTACAACTAAATACTAGTAAGACAAAGGAGATGGTGCTAGATTTCCAGAAGCACAGAGAGGAGCCTGCCCCACTGTATATCGAGGGGGGCTGTGTGGAGAGGGTTTCCTCTTTTAAATTCTTGGGAGTGCTTATTAGTCAAGATCTCACCTGGAAAAACAACACGTCTCTGGTGATTGGAAAGGCCCAACAGAGACTTCATTTCCTTAGAGTCCTGCGAAAAAATCAGGTGGAACAATGGCTGATGATCTCTTTCTATTGGTCCACCATAGAAAGTGTCCTCACATATTGCATTACAGTATGGTATGCTGGTTTAACTGCTATGGACAGGAAGGCCCTACAGAGAGTGATCAATTCGGCACAAGAAACCATTGGTTGCCCTCTAACAACACTGGATGACATCGCCAGATCTTGCTGCTTTAGCAGAGCAAAGAAGATACTCAGAGATGAATCACACCCTGGTCAGTGTCTCTTTGCACTTCTACCATCAGGCAGAAGACATCAAAGTATAGCCAGCCGAACGAAGAAGTTTATCCTTGGGCTGTCAGACTTTTAAATACAACCACAATCACTCCATGCTAGTTTTTTTTTCTTTTTCTTTCTTTTTTCGTTTCTGCTATAATTTTGCATCAGTGAGGTTAAAACCAATTTTGTTGTATTTAAGTGCAATGACAATAAAGATTATACTTATACTTACTTATACATGTACATGTACATTATGTCCATACACACACATGGATTGCTTATTTAAACACATTCAGTGGATTTTCTGATCATTAACATAAAGGTAGATAAATACTTTTGCACAAAGCATCATTGAATATAAATTATTTTCATGCCATAACATTATGAGCCGCGGTGGCCCAGTACAGTACTGCAGGCCACTTCTGCTGACTACCGGCTGCCAGCAGTTTGGCAGATCGAATCTCACCAGGCTCAAGTTTGACTCAGCCTTCCATCCTTCCGAGGTTGGTAAAATGAGGACCCAGATTGTTGGGGGCCATATGCTGACTCTGTAAACCGCTTAGAGAGGGCTGTAAAACCACTATGAAGCGGTATATAAGTCTAAGTGCTATTGCTATTGCTATTCTCCTTGTAAAATCACTCCCCAAAATTACTTGGTTACTGAATATGTCAGCCAATTCTATCATGTACATATGGTACCTTAGTGTATTGTACAAGAACATTGAATGTGACAGAAAACTTTCTAGAATTATTTAATGCATTTGATGACCTCTTGGCATTTGTTATATGGCAGCATGACATAAATTGTGATAAAAGCTTTATAGACAGTTTGAACAAACAAATGGATACAATTTGCAACATTTGAGAATATTCCAAAAACCTATCAAAAGCCAAAATAGCTCCAAGCTGAAAGGTTCAATAACCGCCAAGCCTATAAATTAAATAATCTTTTTCAAACCCGAAGGAAATTTTGCCTTAGGGCCCATGTTTGCCTGGACTAAGTCCAAACAATGACAATCAGGTTTTTTTTTCTTCTTACAAGCTCCTTTACAAACATGCAGTAATCTGAAAGCTTTCATTCCCCACTGAATTATTGTAAAATTACTATAATTGGGTCCAATCTATCATTCATTCTGCAGAGAATGAATTAATGGATGCTTAACCATTTATTCAGCCACTTAGTGTTGATTGACTGGAGACATAATCTTTTTTTAAAAAAACCAACAACCTACTCATGTGGAAAGAAACGAAAATGTATTCTCAAAGGGGAAAAAATGTTCCACCCTTCTAAAACTCTAGCCTAACCTTTCAAACAGTCACGTTCTATTATTTGACTTTAACTTCCATTCCATTCGTCCCAGCTGTCATATTCTGGGGCTGAGATCTCTTATGCTGATTGCTTTGTATATGAATTGTTTAAATGACAAAACTAAGCATTTAATAAGTAGTTCTGTATTAAGCTGCTAAGTAACCTTGAGCCCTTTGTTGAAACATATCTGAGAGTTTTACATGATGTTGACATATACAGAGGCTTATTACAGAGAGAGTTAATACAGCAATCGTTTAGAAAATAATACAGTAATGCATGAGAAAGAAACTCAAGACTGACCCACTTTGACCCTCTTTAGTATTAGAAGGTAAAAAGGAGAAACACAATCACAGTTTCAAAATTCAGTTCGTAAAGCCTATATTAATAACTTAAGTTCTAGTATGTTGTATATTTCTGTTTCCTGCCCTGGTCTACCTCCAGAACCTTCCCTTGCAACCCTATTCTCCAGTGGGAGATAAAATCTTCCAGCCATATGCTTCAGATATACTCATAAATCAATTCCCCAGGAAAGGAAATGCAGAGTCGTATAAATAATATGCATTATGGCTAAAGTCAAGCTTCTCAAGGTAAGTAACCTTTTGATGGTTCAAGGCACATTTAACACATCAGGGAAAGCTGAGGACCATGTACGGCCAGATGATTCAAGTTGGTAGTGATGTTTGAGAGGAGAGGTTGTTGGGAAAATTTATATGGGACTTTTATTGCAGTTGTCATGTGTTTTCCTTCTTAGGATATGAGAAGCAATATAGTCCCTTTCAGCAATCATAATCAAGAGGGCTCAAAAGCCTACAAAACAAGGTACTTTGATCCTGCATGTGGGCCCAAGGGCTGCAGACTGTCCGTACCCTGCCTTAAATCAACATTAATATGAATATTTAAGAACAAATTGATAGTATGAGTGAGAGGACTTATCTTTCCCCCCAGTATTGTAGTTGGTCAACCAGACTCTATCTGCAGCTGGGTCCCAAGTGGTGGTAAACTCAAAAAAGTTGGGGAATGACTGGAGAAAGACTGCAAGGAAGAGAGGCGCAAGAAAGAGAAAGTTTGAATTAGAGATTGATGGACAAATTATTTTGAGCCAGAGCTTTTCACATTTGCCAATTTATACAAGGATCCATCCCATTTCTGCAGCGTTCTCTGTTTCTCTTAAATTTATACAAATACACTGAACTTGCAGGGAACCTGCTTTCTCTCAAAGTACATATTTTGAAAAGTATTTTGAAGTGCTTTTGTTTAGCCAAGAATTACACTGCGTTGCATGTGATACTAAACTATTTTTATGAGATGTGGGAATCGGATTAGGTCATACGTTACTTTGCAAAGTATAAGGATCTACTATTTTCACCCATCTGCATGTCTCTTTTCAATTTAAAAATGACAAGGGTTTTATATAAAGACTGCAAAAGATGTAGTCCTTGATCTCAACTGAAAGGGAATCATAACAGGAGCAAAATCTTTATGTACCTCAGTGAAGAATGTAGCTTCATGGTTTTGGATCCGAGGCAAAGATGGATTTGCACACTTATTTAAACAAAAATACCAAAAATGAATGAATGAATGAATTGCATAATGGCTTCTCTAGAATTCAGTTCTGGGAAAAGAATTGCCCAGAGGAAATACAAAGGCTGATACTAAGTTTCTATGAAGCAGAATATTCATTTATGATCTAATTATGATCTAATTTCCTTGGCATAATAATTAACCTGGCAGTATTACAATCATACAATTCAAATTTGTTTTGGACCCTATCCAATATTTTTATGATGTAATTTACTTTTTATCTATGTTTCAAGGTGCAACTTTCCCAAATATAAATATTAATCTAGATTTTTGTAGTTGTGGAATTTAGGACAGATTCACGTAATATTTCAGGTGCAAGCCTCTGCTCTTGAAATGTCTAGAATAGTTATGTGCTGGGCAGTGGAAGTTTAATCCTTAAAATCATGCTCCTTATGTAGGGTTTAAAAGAAAACAATCTCTGGGTTCGTGTGAGTGACCTGAAAATGGCAACTGGATAGTTTTTAAAAAAAAGCATCATTCTTTAGATCCTTTTCATTCAATTGGTAGATGTATTTTTAAATTATATTGATAATTAATTGTTTCTACTCTTAATCACACGATCGCTTTAAGTAGAACAAAATAATCAAAGAATGCCTTTGATTCACCTTTGATTCTGGCCATTATTTCCTATTAAAATATTTCAGCTTTAAAAATTATTGTATTGTTTAAATATTTCACAGCATTCTTAAGGATGCTTTATAATAGCCAGAATGTGTAATTTGTGATTGGGGGGATCGGGGAGGGGGGGAGGAGAAAAGTCAGATATTTTTTGCAAATGTCCAGGCTTAAGGCAAGGGTCTCAAAACATCTTGCATTCTCCATTTCCCATTGGGCAGCAAAGAGAATGTTTTGAACTAAGGTAGAGTTGAGATAAATTTAAATGGATTTGGTGTTTTGTATTTGCCAATTACATCTGAAAGCAGTAAAGCCTCCTCCAGGAGGGTTACTCAGCTGGAACTTTTGTGTACAGAAACTATAACAGTGTTGCTGTCGTTGATGGATGTAATTTTAAAAGCAGCTTTGACAAGCACATTACTTCTCTTCTTGCACGAAATCACCCATGCATACATTCCATGCCTGACTGCCAATTTTCCAATGCATGTTTTGTCTACTTATGGGGGGGAAAATGAACGAAAGATACAATAAATCCAGTTGGGAAATTATAATCATTTCATCTTTAGAGATTTTTTTTAATGTTGCACATAACTGGATAATTGACATGATTTTTTGTAGTGTTCTTTTGGAACAGCAAGTTTCAAACAGAGCTACAATACTGGATGAACTAGAAAGAGAAGCAGCAGTCCTATACCAAACACCAAAGAAGTATTTTCTCTGGGAACTTTCAGATCAAGAAGAGTCGACCGGGGTGGGTTCTGGATTCTTTTAATGCTGCTTCAGGGGCGTGGCCGGCCAAGTTACTACCTACTTGGCTGAACCGGTCTGAACCGGTAGGAACCCACCTCTGGAGTGTTGGAGGAAATGTCCTTCTGGGTTCAGCTCCAAGTGGGGAAAAAGACACTGGAGACATGGAGGCTGCTTGGAAAGATGGTTTAATGGGGGGACAGGACCACATGGCTTGAGGTCCTGAACAGAAAAGGTGATCACATGCTTCAATGTTGGGTGAAGAAGAGAGCGAAGGGCTGAAAGTTCCTGGCTTTATATTCTCTGTTCGGCCCCACCTCTCTATTTCCTGTTCCTGTGTAAGATATGTATTCTGATTGGTTGTCAGACTCCCATCCAGATGCCATGTGGTGAGTGCGGTAAAGGGCTAATACTATCATGCCTTAATCCCATCACTCTGGAACTGAAGGGGAGAACTCTTTATTATATAGACTAGACTGGCTTGGGTATCTTAATGGCCCATTAAGAAAAGTTGGGGCTATTAAGGGTGAGTCTGTTTTTCTGCCTAAAAACATGTTTCTCCATTTCTGAGCCAGGAAAATATAATATTCTGCCTTTTCAATGTTTCCCAGGACATTTCAGTTTTCTAGCAGAGGGGTGGGTTTTAACTTCCTACAGGAGTAGACTACTGTTCAAACAACTAGAGCCAGTGACATGAATAACATTTTAATAGGAAAAGGATATTGTTTGATAGGTCCAGCAGTCTTAGTATCTCAAAAGGAGCTGCTCCTCCTCTTACACTTCCTGGAAAAGGAAAGGATGAAATAGCTGTTGAGAATAATTACATATTACCCCTTCAAGCCCTTCAAAATGCAGCAGTGCACAGGTAATCTCCGGATGAATGGACATTGATCTTCAGAAGATCACAACCAACATGTCCATTAGTTGGTATTTTGGAAGTAGTGAAATTCTCCAGATTCAGAAACAATGCTGTAGAAATTAGGAAAGAGAAGAACTTTGGGTACAGTAATGCAAACACTCTTTCCTCCATATTTGAAACCCCTGGGAAATATACAAAGGATTGCAATTTACTACCTCTCAGCCAGATCTATCTTATAGGATCGTTGCTATGATTATAAAAATTAGTGTGGGGACAATGACATCATCTGTGAGATCCTGGAGAAAAGGTGGAATACAAATTAATTAATGAACAAACACAATTTTCACTTCTATTTAACTAAATGTTTACTATTGGAATGCACAAGCTAGCTCAGACGGTCTTCATGTGTGTACATACCCTGGCAATTTAAGCGTCTCCCACTTTCTGCCTGAATGGACAGCAACAGGAAATTCTTCACTTTTCCTAATACTTCAGCTGTTTCAGTTGAAAGTGTTACAGCAGCAAATCTTTGCTATTCCTCCCCAAATCATTCTATTATGCTTTATCTAATTAAGATTCATCATCCTCATATTATTATTATTTTAAAAACCTTAAAAGGTTCAAAATGTGCTTTTTATCTTTTTAAAAACATCTTACCCACATTAGTCCCAGCAGAAGTCTGTATTTTTATATTATACATCATACAGTACATGTATCACATATACATATTTAGCCATCAGGGAATTCTTTTTTTGAGGCAGCAACATTATCCTGAAGTGCAGAAAGGGAGTAAAAAATAGCAAGTCAAAAAATTAGAGACATGAGATAAACAAAGAAACTTTATCTAAATTTAGCTTATTCCAACACGACTTGAAATGCCTCTCCATAACTTTCTATTTGCCATCCTTGTGTTTCCAGTATCAGTACATTTAATATATTGTCTTTTCTTCTTTAAACATTTACCTTTTACCCTCGGATAGTCCCTGGCAAAGAGGAGGCAGGACCAGACTGCCTCCCGTAATGTTATGCCTGTGCTCCCGCCCCTCTGCGAGGCAACCGGCCAGATGTTTTGCAGGTCTGGCCTAGCAGGGAGGAGTCCTCAAGGTCACATTGCTGAGCTGCCAAAAGGCCGCGAGGTACCTCTGGCGAGAGGAAGAGGAGGAGGAGAAGAAGGGAGAAGGCAGGAAGGGACCCAGCCGCTTCACTTTGAACCTATAATTTGATCTCACTAGAACTTTTTTTACCTAATTTGAACCCACCAAGACCTTCCTTTCAACCCATCCATTCTTCCTTGGTGTATTTATTTGGTGATTCAGTCCTCATTCATGCTGTCCAAATGGTCTCTATATTGGTCATTCAATTGCAAACGTAAAGTTCAATGTCACATGAGCACATCACTTAGCAATGGCAGTTCCAGCAATTCTGCTTGCTGCCATTAAACAAGGACTGCATGGGTGAGGACCACATCTGATCACAATTTCTAGTCAGCTTCCCCATTGGCTTTGACAGGAACATTCGAAATTGCAATCATGTGTCTTGCAGCCATGTTGTAATTGTGAGTTAGGTGTTAAGTGCCAGAAATGCAGTCATATAACCACAGGGACACTGCAACAGGTGGAACTCTGAGGACCAGTCATAGTCCTCTTCAATCAGCCCCATCACAAGTTTTAATGGTCACTGAACGATTTGTTGTAACCCAGGACCACTTTTACTTAGTTCCCACTATAAACCATGAATTTTTCTGGATCTCTTGACATAATTCTCACTCCTACGTAGGAACATGGACATAAACTTGCTCTTGTACACAGCTAGATTTCCTTCTTTTGACAAACATCATCTACTTTCTCTTTTTTGCTATTTGTGCCAAAAAAAATCTACTTTGGTCTTTGATTTTACCGTTTATCTAACGTTCATGTTTTCAGCCAACAGCATGATGTTATCTACATAGAAAAGTGCATGTATATTCAAGTTCTCCACTAAAGTATCTTCAATGTCACTACAAGCATTCCTTAGGCATACATCCATAAATATATTAAACAATCAAAAGGACATTACACATCCTTGACGTATTCTGATCTCAGTGTAAACCTTTTGCCAAGTATTCCATTTATTCTCCTGCATATATTACTTTTATTATATGCTTCTCTTCACTGCCTTTTTCAACCCCCCTTTACATATTTGCACACAAAAACTATAACACAATGCATTCACTTTGTCATACACATACACACGCACGCATACACGCACACACACACTTTTCTGCAAGGAATGCTGGCTTTTTTACTTTTGGCAACAGCAGAAGCTATTGCTCTGCAGATATCTGATATGGAGATATTTAAAATATTCCTGGCCTAGGTTATCATATGATTCATAAATAATAAATAAATCATGCAAAACCTAGAAGCTCCCACAACTGCATTCAATTTTCCAATCCTGCCAGGCAACAACATTATTGAAAAAGGTCAGAGTAACTGGGTTACCATGACATGGGAGGAAGAAGTAGCTGTGTTTGCCACCCAATCTTAAAACCTGCAATTTATTAAGGGGGCAAGGGTCGACTAATAAAGACAACAGAACCTGTAACACATCTTGCCTTCATATATCATTGAGGTACATTTATGAGTAGCACATGATATGACAAGTACCATGTAAAGTTACAAATCGATAGCTTGATTCATCTTTACTCTCAGAGGGTTGTGGCTGACTTGCAATCCTATAATTCTGATGAAGGAACAGGATGACTACCTGGAAATTATTTCCGTAGAAGAGGAGTTTCTTGTTTTTTTAGACAACACCTTTTAATTGGAATTTCTCCACTGAATCATTACCATTAGAGGAAATGTTGAGTCATGGGCCTGGGAATAAGAAGAAAAGCTTCAGCTTAGCATGTGAATAGCAATTAGTTGGCCTCAAAAATACAGCTTGAATTTCATTTTTGCATTGAGCCCAGGCTACTCACGAACAGATGAAAAGAAATTAAGGAGATTGGGCAGGTTATGGTAACAAAGCAATGGGAACCAAAAATTATTGGAGGGGGGAAAATATTGTAAGAGGAAAGCCGTATTCGTCTATAGTGACAGAAACCTAACATTGCCGGTAGCATTTTTCCAAGTAACAAATTTCATTAAAAGACATCCGTTTTCAAGAGCTTGTCAGATGCATAGACCAGCTAGACAGATGTAGGATTTAAATTGGGTGAGGTGGGAGGGGAGAAGGGAGGGAAAGGCAGGTTGTTTATGTACGTGCAGTTTACAGGCGAGACACATTATAAACACCTTATCAATTAACAATTGTAATATGTTAAAACCCCATTGTGTTTGTGAACTTCTAAGACTGCCTCAGGCCTTTTGATGTATGTGAATTCAACACTTTCCCATTCAGTGACGGAATTAAAAAACCCATTTTACCAAAAGAGTTACTTAGAGATCTGATATAGACTGTCCTGGGAGGTTGAAATGCTGTGACATTACCTTGTCCTTATTTTGAGTCCTGATGTCAAAATTGTATTTATTCTTTCTTTTAGGCAAAGGTTTTTCTGTTTATCATACATAGAATATAGAAGGGCATTGTTGGCAGATGATGGCATATCTAATATTGGACAACAATCACAGTTGCAGGATGGAATACATCACCTGGGCCATACAAATGATGCTGTGGAGGTGCTATCTTGGTGTCTGATGGGGGCTTAGATGGAGCAAACAGACTTCAACTCAACCCTAGCAAGACTGAATGGTTTGGGTTCTAGGGCCTCCTAGTTCTGTGGAGTCAACTTCTTATTCTGAATGGGGTGGCACTGACTCAGACAGAACTGATGTACAATTTGGGGTTCCTCCTTGACTTGTAGCTCCTGTTCAAGGAGTAGGAAGTGGCAATGACCAGGAGATCCTTTGCAAAGGTTTGTGTTGTGACCAGGACTGAAAGGCTCTGTCCGTAATCACCCATGTCTTAGTCACCTCCTGATGGACTATAGTAGTGGGTTCCATATGATGCAAAATATAGAATGGAATAGAATAACAGAGTTGGAAGGGACCTTGGAGGTCTTCAAGTTCAACCCCCTGCCTAGTCAGGAAAACCTACACCATCCCAGACAAATGGTTATCAAATCTAAAAACTTCCAGTGTATAGAACAGACAGCTATGAGTTTCTTGATCTATGCATGCTATATCTCTGTTTGGAAAGCTGTATTGATTGTCAATATGCTTCTGGGTTCAATGACAGGTACTGTTGATTGCCTATAAAGTTTTCCATAGCATGGAGATAGGTTATTTGTGGGAACACCTCTCCCCAGTCAGATCTGGCAGGAGAGATATATATGGATCCCATCTATTAAAGAGTGCCATCTAGTAAGATTCATCCTACCCTCCAGCAATGCCTCCGCAACGCTCCAGCTGCTTGGCAGAGCATCGTGCAGGCGCTGTATGTGCCATGTACATGCGCAGAAGCGTTGAAGAGTTTAAAGACAGGTAAGGATGATGGGCGGGCAGGTGGGCCCTCTGGAGTACCTTACCGGAATGGTACCCGGTGCTCCGGGCAGGCACCGGTACGCCTGTAGCTGGCGTACCGCCTACAACCCACCACTGGTGAAAGGTTAAGTCAACCTTGAGCAGTTGTGAATCAAACTGCTGGCAGTTGGCAGAATTAGCCTACAATACTGCATTCCAACCACTGCACCACCACAGCTCGAAATATTGAATTTAAATGGATAGGGGATTTTGTTGTGGTTCTTTTAATCTTGGCTAGTAAATGCCTGTCTTATATTTTGGGTTGGTTTTTTGCTGGTTAACGCAGAGTCATTTATTTCAGATGGCCAAACATATAAATATGAGTTAAATATATGCATTAAAGATGCAATTTGGTTCATACTTATTTGGGAGTAATGCTGCCACCCACATTTCAATTACATACTTAATCCCTTAAGAGTTGGGACTAAATGGCAAATCTGATCTGGGCACAGAAGCAGGGTTAAAACACAGTTACCATTTGAAGAGTAGATCACTAGCAAATTAAAGAGCTATGGGTTACACTAGAATGCCAAGAAATATCCCGGAAGACAGCAGCTGTAAATCACTTCTGAACCATCACCAAAAAAAAAAGCAACATGATCAAGAGAAAAGGAGGAGGCTGCTATCAAGGGAGGCTACTGGAGGAGGCTTCTGCTAGATAACTGCTTTCTAGCTATATCCCCAGATATTTTAAATATGTCTTGTAACCCTTTTTCTATTTTATTTTTAATTTTGTAAATAACATGTATATTGTACTGCATCCCAAATCAAATAAGAAAGTTGCCTTTAAAAAGACAGTAATAAAAATAAGGATGACTACCCGTGGAAAATGTGGTTCAAAAACATGCAAACACTGAGAATTTTATGTTTTACTATGCTCCACAAACCACAAAAACTTTTAAAAAAATGAATCTCTTTATTTCTCTCCATATGGAAAAACTGATGAGACAAAGAATATGGGGCATATTTTTTGCTAGAGTGATGAGGATGGGAAAAGTCATAGGTGCTCCACTACCTTTTGATTATCCTTTGCCCTCCACATTTTACAAAATATTCAGACAAAGCAGAATAGGTTCAAAAAAAGGGAATGGAGATGATTAGGGGAATTAATTAAACCTTATGAAAAATGAATGAAGGAATAGGAAATGTTTAGCCTTCAGAAGAAAATATTAAGAGTAACTTGGTAGCATTCTTCCAATATTGATGACAACGGTTGTTATGCAGTGAAAGTCAAGGTGTGTTCTCCATTATTCCAGAGAAATTGACTAACATATGAAAAAGCATTCAATTAATATATACAGTTGTATTATGTTGACTCACTTGTTTTCATAGTAAAATGTGAAGACCGCTTATCTTGTGTCAAACTCGATTTCATTTAGGGCCCCATCATGGTGGTGTTTGACCTCGGGAGTTGGGGTGGGCGTGGCCAGCTTGTGGCGCCTGTTGTGGACTGAGTGCTCTGCCAACGAAAACAGGCTCCAAGCTCCATTTTCACTGGCAAGGCACTGTGGACCGGTCCTTCACTGTTTACAGGGTGGTCCCATGGGCCAGATCTAAGCACCCCATGGGCCAGTTCCGGCCCGCGGGTGTTGAGTCTGACACCCCTGCTGTACAATGACAAAACCAGAGCAAGGCTGGACCATTTGCATACCTCAATAGCAAGGTATCTCAAAGGAAATCTCCCATTGAAATAATGGACAAGAAATTTGAACAGTTATCATTTCTTCACACATTGACTTCCATGTAGAACCAAATTAAACTGCAGGCAGATTCGATCCAGCAACTTATTTGATCTAGCCAAGTCAAACCATACAGGTTTAAGGTGGCTAAATGAGTTTTTAAGTGCTTGTAGAAATATGCAATACAAGATAGAATCATAGTAGTGTGAGCACGCCTTCCCACAAGGCACCCTCTTGGCTCAAGTAAAGATGGAAGAAATGGTGTTCGCATGCTTTGCTTGTATCACAGCACATTCTATGCACAGCAAAATTCTTAGAAGGATTGTGCTTTACTCTTCTTGTTTTTAAGTATTGCACATATCCACATTTGACAGAAATAAACAGATTTACAGAAGATTAAAAAGAGAAATATTTCTGCAAAAGCAGGTAAAATGTCTTTTAAAAAACCTTCAAATGGTCCTTTACATATACATCTATTGTTTGAACAAGGACATGTTGCAGATAAGGCTTCCACTACCTGCTGACCCAATGAAAAAAAATAACTGATAATGGGTAGCTTTCTTCAGATTGAAACCAGCAATTTACTTACTCCAGGATGAGAGAGAGAGAAAATCTTCTCACTGCCAGCAATGACTCCGTACCATTGGCTCGATTGAGAGATGATTGACATTATGCTATAGTGAAACTTGGCCAGATCACAACCTATTGGCTTAGCAGCAGCATGTAAAAGAGGTGAGGTTTTTGTGTATTGCATGTGCGGAAATAAAGACTGAGGCGCCGGGTTCAACTCAACTCTCTTTTTAATGTTAACAGCAACAACTATATACAACAGAACAGGCACTGTTTGACAGTTATTTATAAGATAGCTGTCAAATGGTTAGCCAATCAGAGCTTGGATCGTCTCCCGCCTGAATGCTTGTGCGCCTTAACCAAAGGGAAACCTCCTGGCTTTGACTGATGCCTTGCGGTCATAAACGTGAGGACATAACAGAAGTAAACAAGCATACAATTCCTCAGACTCTTAAAGAAAGAATGTGCCTAAGGAGTGTGGTAAACAGTGGAATATTGTTCAGCTCTGCGAACTATTATATGTCCAGTTACAGCTTTTACATATGGCTAAAGCATTTCAATCTGAGTATTTGTTACTAACCCATGGAGCTACTCACTTCATCTATGTTTCTAGGTAAGCAGATAATATCTGGTGATGTCAGAATCAAAACTACTCCACCCACTGAACCACCCATTTCAGTCTAATTATTATGTTCTCTTCCCATCTTTTCAACAGAGGAGGAAAATCAAACAGTAGCAACAAGATTTCAGCATTTTTGTAATTTTTATAAGGTTGACAGAGAGTTGGAGAAAGAGAGTATTTAGTGGTATTCACCAAAGAGTGAATGGGTTAAAGCAAAGATAAGTTGACATTTTATTTATTTTTATTTTATTTATATCCCACCTTTTACTATTTTTACAAATAACTCAAGGCAACAAACATATCCAACTCACCTTCTCCCACCTATTTTCTGCATAAGAACAACCCTGAGAAGTGGGTTAAGCTGAGAGAGAATGACTGGCCCCAAATCACCCAACTTTCTTTCATTGCTAAGTCAGGACTCGAACTCAGTGTCCTACACTGTAGACAGGTGCCATTTTCAATTTTTTAAACTGTTAAATTACTAGCATGCATTGCAAAAGTGTCCTTATGATGCTCTGTAAATTTAAGCTCTTAAATAAATGGGAGTGTGGATTGTTGATAGTTTACATCAATATATTTACAACAGTATATCAGCTTCTATAAAGAAATCATTCAGCAGGCCATTTTTCATGTTTGGACTTTTTTAGAAAAATGATTTTAAAAAGTTAGATTTTTTAATTAAAAAATAAATACAATAGACCCTCCTTTTAATACTCCTCTCTGGCGTATTACAATGCAGTCTAAATGGGGTTAATCTTGAAGAGTATTTGGAAGTTTCAGAATTTGGCTTGTGCAAACAATTTTGGGTACCCCAAGAATGGCACATGTAATACCCAGAAGGAGACAGGAAGTCTATGAACATGAAGTACAAGTAAGTAAGTAAGTAAGTAAGTAAGTAAGTAAGTAAGTAAGTAAGTAAGTAAGTAAGTAAGTAAGTAAGTAAGTAAGTAAGTAAATAAATAAATAAATAAATAAATAAATAAATAAATAAATAAATAAATAAATAAATAAATAAATAAATAAATAAATAAATAAATAAAGCCTTTCCTACATGAGTTGCATTGGATGAAAACTTGCTTCCAGGTTCAATTCAAGGTATTGGTTATGCTATGGGATCAGATTATTCAAGGTACTTCCTTAACCCCATCACAGCAACCCATCCCACCCAGTCAGACAGAGAAGGTATGTTACAGAGCCCTGTCAATTAAAGAATTTTGACTTTATCCAAGTCTGGGAAGAGAGCCTTTTGTGCTGTCTTCCCCATCCTCTGGAATATCGTCCACTCCCCCAAGGTGGGGCAGCCCCCCCTACTCTCCTGGCCTTTTGAAAGAGTCTGAAGATCTGGCTTTGCCAACTTACATGTGGGTCTCACAGAGAAGTGTAGTTGGTGCTATGAAGGTCTCCCTCTGCCTTTTAACTTGTAATTGATTGAATCCTTATTTTACCTGGATCCTTTTCCTGATGCACTGTATCTTTATTGACGTATTGTATCTTTATATACACTGAGAGAGACTACATTTGATAAATAAAAAAATAACATAAAATGTAAAAGCCATGTATATGATTCTTCTCCCCCCCCCCCCCTTCATCCTATTGTGAATTCACAGGACAATTTGGCTAAATTTAGAAATAGCGACTGGCTCCAGTCACAGTTCCTTGAGCAAACCATGACTTCAGCTTGCCTTCCTTTTCAAGCCTGACCAGACTGGTAATAGAATAAACAGAGAAAGGCAGGTAAATGTAAACAATGCAGGAGATGGAGCAGAGATACTGGATTATGTAATGATGCATGCAGGAGGTGGAGTTATGGAAAAAGTTCAAACAATAACCTTTGGAATTTAAACTGAACTGTAATAAGCATGTTCTCCCTTTATTTTTGAAATGCTGGAGGGTAAACTTTATTAACACAGTTAATTGTTACAAGAGGATCAATTACAAAAATAGGAAGTCTCTTATCTCAGACAGAAGAATGTTGCAGAAGTTTAATAAGTACAAAACTACTTAGAAAGTGTCCTGGTTTCAAGGGCATTGTGTATGAGGGTCACCTTCCCGTGTGACATGGGGCAGCAAAATAACTTGGACCACTGCTGTATAGCTACAGATGAAAAGCTGTAAATTGTGATGCACAGAAACACATACACACTGAGACTCATCCATGAGCATAAATGACCAAGTAGAAAGGACAAAACTACTTTCAGAAGTTTATTCAAATATTTTGCTTCCATTTCTCATAAGTAACTTAGTAAGTTAATTGTAATAATCTAACTTGCCTCCAAGGAAACAAGTGAGAAACTGAGATATATTTTTTTTGTATTTTGTATTTTCTTGGATAGTTGTAGAGCAGGGGTGTCAAACTCACATCACGATAGTGTCATGTGACATATCAGGACTTTTTCCCCTTCGCTAAACAGGGCGTGGGCATGGCCAGAAGTTTTTCTTTAGTTTCAGCTCAGTTTTAAAGTCTCCTAAAATTAGATAGAGTATAAAAAGAAAGGGGAAGGCATTTTATTTTTCAATCTTCCATAAACCCCTTAGAGTTCCAACTGCTTGTAATGATTTGTACAATATTGTGTAAATAAAACCAATCCATACATTGGGAGAGGGGACTCTACCAGAGGCTGTTTGCATAACCATGTACAGATAAAAGAAATGTAAATGTAAGACAAGATTGCTGGAATTGGAGAGAAAACAAAGGCAGGGTCTACCTGTGTTCTTCCTAGTTGTTGTTGTTGTTGTTGTTCTATGCTTTCCTTAGAAAGTTGCTCTTCAGTTAGGAAAAGCATATGAACCTGAGGTTTGACAGTTCTCTCTCTACCCCCTCTCCCCCTCCCTCTCTCCCCCTCCCCACTCTCTCTACCTCTCCCTCCCCTCTCTCACTTTCTGTCCCCCTTCTTCTCTCCCTCCCTCCCCCTCTCCCTCCCTCTCCCTCCCCCTCTATCTCTCTTTCTGTCCCCTCTCCCTCTCTCTCTCCCTCCTTCCCTTTTCCTCCCTCTCCCTCTCTTCTCCCACCCTCCCCCTCTCCCTCCCTCTCTGTCCCCCTCTCCCTCATTCTCTCTCCCTCCCTCCCCCTTCTCCCCCTCTTCCCCCTCTCTCTTTCTCCTCTCTCTCTTTCCCCACCATCCCATCCTCTCCCTCTTTCTCCTTCCCTCTTCCCCTCTCTTCCCCCCTCTCTCTCCTGATAACCTGAGCATTGGTTAGGAATTGACTCAGGTATAAAAGAACAGCAGGATCCCTCCATAGAAAAGGTTGGTTCTGTGACTAAAAAAATTAAAAATCCCTCCCCAAGTCTAATCAAGGAATATATCCTTACCCAACGGCTCGTTGTGCAGAAGGGCCAAGGAGAAAGTTGGATTCCCGCCCGCCCTAAGCGTGAAGGGGCCCCGCCTCTCCCTTTCTCTGCCCGCTGTTCCTCCTCCTCCTCCTCCTCCCTCTCCCCTGTACGGGGAAGCCGAGAGACGTCAGGCCGGACCGGAGATTAGCAGGCGCTTTAAGTGGATTAGAAAGCAGCAGAGGCAAAGAGAAGAGAGGAGAGGCGAGAAGTTGGCGGAGCAGGCGCCGCTTTGCGAGTTGCTTTCAGCCGGCTGCCCAGGCGCGCCTCTCTCGTCCGGCTTTCCTTTCTGGCTTGAAGAGCCCCGCCATGCCCCAGACAGTGGCTCTCAACGGTCCTTCGCCATGGGGGTTCCGCCTGGTCGGAGGGAAAGATTTTAGCACTCCGCTGACTATTTCCCGGGTAAGTGTGAGGGAAAGCCGCGTCTCTCCCTCTGCGCGCCGGCGGGGGATGGATGGAGGTTGGAGAAGCGCCTCAGGCGACCGAAGCGGGAATTGGCACTTTTCGGCACTCGCGGCGTTATGCCGTCTTGGGCAGACTGGTATTTGGGGGGGGGGGGGGGGGGGAGGAAAAAAAGAAAAAGAAAGCTCGCAGGCCCAGATGCCAGGAAAGCACGTTTGTACCCGCCTGGTTTCGTTCAAAGGTTATCAGGGGTCGGTGTGTGTGTGTGTGTGTTTTTTAAGTAGCCTTTGTCGATTAGCATCCTCAAGTCAGCACCAGGCACCATTACCGCCAGCCGGTGGCAACCTGGAAAGCCCCAGCCAGCCGGTCAGCCCGCCAAAGAGAAAAGCGGCGATGCACTTCAAAGGCCCTCCGGGGCTCTTCTTGTCGACCCTGCGGGAGGCACTTGTTACAGGCCAGCCAACTCGGCGATCTGGCGCTCCCGCCGTGGCGGCTTTTCGTCCCTATGAGGGCGAACAACCGGGCGATGAAACAGGAGGGCGCCGGAGTGTTCACGCCCCTGCGCGAGAGAAAAGATGCTTGGCGTGCGGTTTTAGCCAGATTCCCCCTGATTTGGATGCTGAAAAGATCTGCAAGGCGCTGAACTTTGGGGCAGTTCCTTGTTTGTTTGTTTGTTTGTTTGTTTGTTTGTTTGTTTATTCATTCATTCATTCATTCATTCATTCACTTACTTACTTACTTACTTACTTACTTACTTACTTACTTACTTACTTACTTACGGGCAGTTATTTATTTATTTATTTATTTATTTATTTATTTATTTATTATTTATTTATTTATTTCCACTCCTGAGCCTAGGCTGGAAAGGAAGACTTTAAAAAGAGAAAGCGAGCTGCAGAGTGACTAGAAAAGGATGGGGTTAGAGTTTAACAGTACACAGTTCTTTGTGTACTGTGTTTTTTTTTTTAAAGGAATGTGCTGGCAAGTTTCTTGGAGAGAGAGAAATGAAAAGTTTTCAGGAAACGGACCCATCAATAAGTAGATTGGTAGGAAATGTTAATGCCGGGTGAAGAATTATGCTGCCTATTACACACACACACACACACACACACACAGACACACAGAGAGAGAGAGAGAGAGAGAGAGAGAGACAGACACACACACACACACACACCTTGGCTCATCACATTTGGGAAGGCAGAGAATTTCCCCCTGGACTTATTAGTCACAGAAATTATTGTCCTGCATATAATGGAATCATTTCCTAAACTGCTTTAATTTCTAATAGGCAGTTTCTAAGTGTGATTACTAAAATTATGTTTTCCCAAAAGCGGTGGAACTTGAATGTTGGGCAGTTTATAATCCTAAACATATTTAATAGGCAGTGTCAAAATTCAGTGGCATTTTCTGTTGAGAAAGATAACAGGATCACATTGCACAATTATCCATTAAAATAATTAGTGTTCATTATTAAGATGCTTAAACACATAATAAACAAGTACTGGTCATGATGTTTTGTTTGTGAAGGTTTTTTTTTTTTAAAAAAGCTTGTTCTCTCATGATGAAAGTTAAAATGAGTAAGAATAATGAATGATCTGGTCATTTTAATTTTAAATATGCATAGTTTTATAATAATAGCAACAGGATACAGCATATTATCTGGTACAGTATAGTCCGGATATTGTAGGAAAGTTACCATGTAATGCTTGAGTTCTTGATTTTAAGGAAAATGAACACTGAACAGAATCAACTGAGCGCACATATATTTGATTGCAAAAAGTGGATTTGAAAAAAGTCTGGGTAAGGATCAGTAAGAACCCCTGGCAAAAGTAGTTAATAGCAAAGGAGCTCAAAAGCAGGAGAAAGACAATAAATTACAGTCACAAACTATTCCAATGCAGAGGAAAAAATGGAGGACAGCAAAATAAGCCAGTGTGACTACATAAAAAAGTTTAAGGAAGATTTGGGTGGTGTGGGGGAGAGAAATACAGAAAATGAAAGAACCAGATCATAAAGGAAGAGCAGGTAGCCCAAAACTGTAGTGCTGATAACTGGAAAGCCAAAGCAGAAATTAGCAAAGAATGTTAAAAATAAAGCAGGAGTTCTTAAAACCTATTCAGAATAAATCACTACAATAGCTGTCCAATGAAGAAGGAAAAATGCTAATAAGTAACAAAGAAGGGACAGAGCTATTTAACTCCTGTTTTAGTTCAGTCTTCAACAAAACTATGAGTTCTACTTAGGAAGAGCAGAATGAAAGGGCAGGTTTTAGACTGACAGCAACATTATTAAAAAATCCCTTTGAGTTTAACTTTAGGATTAGAGTAATGATATGATTCAGTACTGTATTAAAGGAAGTAGCTGATGGTCTGGTTGAACTCTTATCTATTATATTTGAGGATTCTTGGAGAATGGATGCTGCCAAGCGACTGGAGAAGAGAATTATTGACCATGACTTTAAAAAGGATCAAAAGATCCTTTTTAAAGATCCTTATAGCAAACTACAAACCAGTTTGACATTGATACTTGGGAAGATTCTAGAACTCATCAAGAGTTAGATCAACAATTTAGAACCAATCATGAAGAGATGGATCTACACTATAACCCACATAGAAAACAATGCAGTAACTACCAGGAGCAGTGATTTGTTGAGAACAAATTGTGGCAGATTAATTTTAACTTTTTGTTTTTAGATCAGACATGCTGGGTAGTGCAGCAATCAAGTAATTGCTTAACAATATGGTTTGAAAATCATATATAGATTGCAAGACATCAATGGCTCATTGCCAAATTGGAGAAAATTAGTGGGTGTGGTAACATAAAAATATTTTAGGTAACCTACTTTTCAATATTTTATTATTTATTTACTTACGTTATTTATATAGCCACCCTTCCCACAAACACATATCTCTGGGTTGAGTACAACACAACAGTTAAAAGCTCCACACGAATCTAAAACCAACAAACCAAAATAAAATAAACATAAAGTAATCATGCAAAATAAATAAAACAAACAAATAAAACCCCAGAAACCAGGAGAGCAAACATTGCTTGCACCCTGGGATCCCCAAGGCTGATGAAAAAAGCATGTTTCAAAGACCTTCTTGAAGAACCTCAACTGGGGGGGGGGGGGAGAGGTGGGGAATGATGTTCCAGAGAGTGGAGGCCACAGCAGAAAAGGGGTTTGCCAGCTGGAATTTGTTAGGAGATGGGACTCACAGCATACTCCTTCTGCCTGATTCACTGATTGAGAATGTAGAAGAAAAGTTTATTAAATATGCATATGGTATAAAGTACCCTAGAAGAGATTAATGACATTTCAAACAAACCTGATAATTTGTAGAAATGGACAGAAAGTAATGGAACAATATTTAATAATGCCAATAATGAGTCCCTCCGGGGAGAGGGGCCGGTCTAGAAATCTAAATAATAATAATAATAATAATAATAATAATAATAATAATAATAATAATAATAATAATAATAATAATAATAATAATAATAATAATAAAAATAAAAATAAAAATAAAAATCACCATCAGTCAAATGCAAAAAGCTGCACTGCTTGGATCTGCACGTATATTACGAAAATACGTTACGACGTCCTAGGCCCCTGGGTGGGGCCCGACTAGTAATCAATGCCAAATCCGGCGAATCAACTGGCCGCTGTGATACAATCGTATAATAACAACAAGGGCAAACTTAGGGAAAGAGAATCAAATCTGTGTAGTAGTTGATTATACAGGTACTCCTTGACTTATGACTGTGAGGGATCCTGCCCATTACAGTCATATGTCATAGCAGTCATTAAACGAGGTATCTATGTGATTGCCATGCTTAATGACCACAATTTCTGCTCTCCCTATTACGGTCATTAAGCAGAGCCCAAGGTGCCTCTGGTGGTGAAAGCCCTAGAAGGCCTAGTGTGGGTGCAGGTCTGCACTATGTGGTCATTAGGATGACCACATAAATGCCTTAATGGCATTAATTCATTCCTAATGCTATAGGTAGTCCTCGACTTTCAACAGTATATTTAGTGACCATTCAAAGTTACAACAGCACTGAAAAAACTTGATTTATGACCACTTATGACTATTGCAGTATCCCCAGGGTCATGTGATTTATATTCAAATACTTGAAAACTGACTCAAAGTTATGACGGTTTCAGTGTCCTTTTGCAACCTTCTGACAAAGTCATTGCGGAAACCAGATTCACTTAATAACAGTGTTACTAATTTAACAACTGCAATGATTCAGCTAGCAAACATGACAAGAAAAGTTGAATAATGGGGCAAAACACACCAAATTCTCACTTAGCAACATAAATTTTGGGTTCAATTGTGGTCGCAAGTCAAGGACTACCTATATATTCAATTTCTTATTCATTTGGAAAGACAAAAATGTGACTTGTGATAATCTAGACAACTCCATTCCGGTGTGGGATTGAATTTTACTTTCAGTAACCCAGAGAGAGAAAACATGACAGATCTGAGCATGTCACAGTTGTCACATGCTACAGATATTTTAATACAAAGTTGATGTTAATTAGAAATGAAAGAAAAATAGTTATTTTGAAGGATCATTTTAATCTGTAATAAAAAAAAAACCTTCTTTGACTTTTCCCCCCTCAGAAAATACTTTGTAAAATGCCAGAACTAAGCTACTCCATAAATACAGTTCCATAAATATTACCTGTCTATGTGTCCCAATGAACAAAGCTCAGTTTTTGTTTGAACAGCAAAGTTGGAGATGATTGCAAATTCTGCTGAAGTAATTAGTGATAACGAAGAACCAGGTATCAGTTTAGAGAAAATTGTTGAGCGCTGAATGAATGTGTGTGGGATATTTTGCTAGAATGGATGAGGGAGAAGGTGCCAAGGTACCATTTGTAGATCCAAAGATGAATGATATTGTTGACAGCTTGATGAATTATGAGCTCAGAAGACTATTTCCAATACACTATTTTACCCATGTCTACTCATCTGGATACATGGCAATGAAATGAATATGAATCTAAAAATACGATTAATTTTATTGCATATAATCAAAGGGAAGTAATGAAAGATGTAAGAATGGCAAGTAATGTAATAAGGTCTCATAGTATCTGAGAATATTTGCACTTTGTCTTAATATGCTTAATGTAGCAAAACTATATGAATTTTGGATCTTTCGGTATCTTAGGTCTGAAAAGAACTGTTTTTCTCTTTGAAGATAAATGCTTTGTTTATATTACTTGTGATTGGTTGTCAAACCATTGCACAGACAAAACAGTTAAGGGTGTTTTCCCATCTGCAAATAACTCTGTTAGAAGAATTCACTGCAGCAAGTTTTAAAAAAAAGATAAATAAAAGAAAAGGAAAAATGAAAATTTTCAGAACACATATAACAAGTAATTAACTTGGATTTTTATTTGGAAAGGCTACTGTATGTATTTTTAATTTAGATAGGCTTTTCCCCTTAAATTCTCATTGTTTTAAATTGAGATTTTAACAGCAGAAATTATTGTAGTAGATAAATATATGGCAGTGTACAGATGAGGAACAAGTAAAATTATAAATTACTTCAACATACTTTATTTGTTTTAGAAAATTTACTGCCTTTCTTTTGTTCCTACCATTCATTATGGAATCTATCTCATTTAAGGCTACTAGATTTGAATACCAAAAAACCAGAGGACAACTATATAGAAGCAGAAATCTATGGGTATTTTAGATCTCTGGTATCATGTAATTATCATCTACATTTCCACAATCCAGACATAGTATCCTAAACTCTTCCATAGAAACTTCACTTAAGAACTTACATTGTGTTTGAAAGCAAATTAAGAAAGTGTTTAACGAAGCTTATTCAGAAATAGGTGAGCAAATCCATTTTTCTTTTGGTTACTTTTTAATCTTTTTAATATTAAACTTGCATTGGAACATTTGTAACAATAAAATCTTCATGAAAATAAAATCTTCTGAATATATGCTTGTAAATACTTGCATTTTCTCTATCTCTTGTACATGCACTGTTATTACATAGGCAAACAATTTATTTGGCTTTATATATATATATATATAAAGGAATTCCCTCATAAAACTGAGGGAAAAATCTATTTTTAAATTTCAGCTACATTTTATTCATATATTACTTTGGGAGGTTGATTAGGTAATTGCACTAACATGCTAACTAAATGAGTTTCTACACTGTCATGAAGTGTTGTTAGAGAAGAATTCAGTCATGCTTGTTTTAAATTCTATTGCTCTGACATGTTTCTGTGAGTTTTCCCTGAGACAGTGGTTCAAGAATCCACACTGTTCTGCAAAAGGCAACAAAATTACAAGCCTCAAAACCTGCTAGGAATGAGAATAATGTCATGGCGAACTGGAGAAAAATTAGAGCCTACTATTTATGCATTTGCTTGATAAATTGACTACAGTTTCTCCCTAAAGTACTTGGAGAGTAAGTAAGCAGCCAGTCTAGAACCTAAGAGAAGATTTCACACTAAACAATATATATATTTTAATGGTAACTTTTATGCTAGATTTCCTTCAGTGGTTCCTTGTTCCTGCTTCTTTTTACATTTGTTGCTTTCTTTAGAGTAGTCACCATGTAATAACAACGTTTTGTTTTAAGGTTATCCATTTATATGGATATTTTTCAAATTTGGCAAGTTTCAGATGTGTTGACTCTGGGGAATTCTAGGAGCTGAACTCCATACATCCTAGAGTTGCCATGTTTGAAAAAGACTGATTTATATATTTTTGTATGAAATAGTTGTAATATTAGGCTGATTTATGATCAAATTAATTTGGTACGATTCCCATCATTGCCACAAAAACAAAGAAAAGCTGAGAGATTAAAAACTAATCTGTACCTGCAGTATTTTTTTTTAGCTGTCCTAATGTGCTATTTATTTTTATTTGCCTCTGTGAAAAAGATACATTTATTTGCTGCTATATGTAATTCTCTCTAATATTTAGTTCTGGTATACAACAATTCCAGCCTTTTCAATTCCTTAGAATGCCTTCTACTCCTTGTTTAGCAAAGACCAACATCTGCAGTCTCTTTATAGTATTCAGGTGTAATTAAAAGGGGAGGTATTCACTATGAAGGCAGTAGAGACCAATCTCACTCCAATAAATTGTGGCTGAGATGTCAATTAAACCAGTTGTGTCTAAGTATGGAATTGAAATATCTGGACAACTGAGGCCTGGTGTATGCTACCATTTGCACAGCCTGCAGACATAATGTCATAAATGGCAGGGCTCCTCTCCTTCACTTAGGTATTTTTACTAACTCCTGGATAATACAAGTATCTTAAAATCATTAGAAATTGTATACTAGTCACGGTGGTAAGGAGTCAGTATCTCTGTAGTCTACATGTGGTTAAATAAAGATGACAACTTTGGACTTGAATTTGAGTTATTATTCACAGTGCAAACATCTGTTAAGTATGTGCCCCACCTCTAGAAATGATCCATTAAATCCTGCATTACAACTGTAATCTCTTAGCAAGGAGATGCAGCTCTGTCTTATTCAGGTTTATTCAAACATTTTTATATACATTTCTGTCATGTTGAAAAATATTAGTCTTGCATATTTTAATGGGTTTTTCCAAATATTTAAGATTGTAGTCCTTCAAAGTTTGTTTCTGTGGCTGAGATTTTAGAGAGTTATCAGGTAATAATTTCATTAAAGAAGTGTAGAAGATAGAAGAAGTATTTTGCTATGATTCACATCACAGTTTGATATCTGTAATTGCTGTTATTCATTTCACTTAGAAAATTATTCAAGCGATTTCATTAAAAAATTGCATTAATTACATTAAGCCAATAGACCAAATAGTAAACAAAAAATATTTTACAAACCTAATGCACAGTTGTAAGATGCTATATCATTAATTGCATTTCAGGGATAGCAGACACCAAATAACAGTAGGAAAAGGAATTACATACTAAGAAGGAATTAAGTAGCTAACCAATGGAATATTATATGTTATTGTCATAGGTAGAAATGTGAGTGAATGTTAATTTTTTTAGTGATAAAATTGTAGGAAATTAATTGCATGGGTGCTTCTGTAAAAGCATGTGCACTAAATTTGGTGTATTGCCTCTCCCCCTTCCCTCCCGTAGTGAGTATATGAGGAGAAAATTGGAAATAACCATAACTGTTTCAATTAATCATAAGTTGTTATACCCAAACTGGAATATTATATTTTATTGAAATAAGCCCCCCCCCTCATCTATATATCTATCCATCCTCCATCCATCTCTCTTTCTCTGTTCTATCCATCCATGCATCTCTGCTGCACGCTCTCTCTCTCTCATCTATATATCCCTCCATCCATCCATCCATCCATCCATCCATCCATCCATCTCTCTCTCTATTCTATCTATCCATCCATCCATCCATCCATCTTCCTATCACTGTCTGTCTGTCTGTCTGTCTGTCTATCTATCTATCTATCTATCTATCTATCTATCTATCTATCTATCTCTAATGTATATATCCATCCATCCATCTCTCTATCGCTGTCTCTATGTCTGTCTGTCTGTCTGTCTGTCTATATCCATCCATCCCTGTCTGTGTCTGTCTGTGTGTCTGTCTATCTCTCTCTATTTATCTCCCCCCCTCTCTCTCCCATCCACCTGCCTGCCTGCCCACCTGCCTGCCTGCTGCCTACCTACCAGCCTAGCTTCAGGCAGCCTCACAAGGCCTTGTGCCAAGGCCAACCAAAAAGTGGCCAGAACATATGAGAACATGAGGAAATCTCTGTGCAAAGGCTTTCCTGGCCATAGCTTCCATCTTTGAGATTGCCAAGTGGGATAGTACAAAAAGTGGAAGATCCCCTGTAACAGGAGTAAATAATACCCGTGGCCACTTGGTCTTATTAGATCAAATCTAACCTGTTCCTCCCTGTCTCCTTCAAGAGCTTCCATTAATTAATTACACATTAATTGCACTACTTGGTCATCAATGATTGAGGGATATCACTGTAAATCATCAGCCTGTCAATGATACTCAGAATCCCAACCAATGACTTCTTCCAGTGGGTTCATATGGGGGAGAGGAGAGAATGCCAAGCACTAAATCAGCCTTAATTCGGGCCTTTGGGTTCAACCTCTCTGCTCCTCCAAAGACCATCTAAAACTTGCTGTGAAGAAAGGAGGAGAAACACAGCAACATCATGCTTCTCGTTCCAGATAGCTGGCCCAGAAGGATACCATAAAATTTGTGGAAGTTTCAATAGCTGAAGATAATGTTAAGAATGTTTTGTTTTAATGTAGGTAGAATGACAAAATATCAAAAATAAAAGTTAATTTTTCCAGTTCCTTTCTTTGCCTGTGTTAAGAAGTATTTGGGAGGGCTCTTAGATTTGCTCTTTTACAGCTAAAATATAGTTTAGTTTTATCATACAACCTGAATTTTGTGACTGAATCTTGTTTGCAGTTTCATAATTTGGCACAAAGGGGGAACCTTTCAATCTAAGATACCACAGATATATCACTGAATATTATTCCCCTAGCTTAACCATCTCCACTTAACACACTGTGAATTTGCTGTAGAAAACCCAAGTTACTTTGAATATCGTCACAGTGGGCTGGTGGTATTCAAGGGAGAAAAGGTTGTTTTAAATTTATTTCATTTTGGACATAATTGTAAAATATTATTTGTTTATTCACTCCATAATGTTTTGGCACACAGATAATTAATTAGAGCCATTTTAATGTCATGCCTCTTATTAATTACTTCAATTAGTTTATCGTACCGGCAATCCAGAAGTAGAAATCAGGCGGTAGAAATTATTTATAATCTTTTCATTCCAAGTCTGACCTTGGTGGAAATCTAACAAAATAAATCTCCCACACCCTAAACACTTTCTGTCTTTGCCAGGCTGGATGAAACAAAAACATTCAAGCTACTTGGGAGAATTTACACCATTTTGCAATGTTAGTATAATGACATCAGCATTTTTTTTTAAAAAAAGTTTAAACTATTGTTTTCCTGATACAGGTGTACCTAGCTAATGTGGAAATAAAGATATACAAACATAGGAGGATCAAACGTGAGATTTAAAAAGCCCTACTTATACTTAAGAAACCTATTTTTCAAGTTGATTACAATAATTTAATATTTCTAAAATGAAAGCAGTTAAAACTATACTCTTTCATAATAAACTGTTGCTGATTATCAACCCTAGAAAATAACTTTTGAAAGAATGACCAGATAATTTACCGAAAATTTTGTGCAACAAAGCAGATTGGTCCGTGACCAATCTGTTGGGAGATTTGGGGCCCATCTCTTTCTCTCTCTCTCTCAGCCCAACCCACCTCATAAGGTTGTTATTGTGGAGAAAATAGGAGGAGGGAGGTATAGTAGATATAGGACTAGAAGAGTATAGTAGATATAGAAGAAGAGTATAGTAGATATAGGACTAGAAGAGTATAGTAGATATAGAAGAAGAGTATAGTAGATATAGGACTAGAAGAGTATAGTAGATATAGAAGAAGAGTATAGTAGATATAGGACTAGAACAGTGTTTCCCAACCTTGGCAACTTGAAGATGTCTGGACTTCAACTCCCAGAATTCCCCAGCCAGTGAATGCTGGCTGGGGAATTCTGGGAGTTGAAGTCAAGACATCTTCAAGTTGCCAAGGTTGGGAAACACTGGACTAGAAGACCTCCAACGTCCCTTCCAACTCTACTATTGTATTATTGTATTATTATTGTATTATTGTATATGTTTGCTGCCTTGAGTTATTCATAAAAATAATAAAAGTGGGAATACAAATAAATTAAATAAATGTGATCATTCATGCTTAATAAAGTTGCTTCTTGAGAATGGAGAAATAGTGAATATCTTGATGCTTAAGGGGAGCAGTGCATATCTTAAGTGTGTATATTGCATGGGGTGTGAGTGATTTGCCTGTTTCTCCTTTCAACGTGGATGGATGACATGAGAGGTATTTTATTTATGTGGTTAAGTGTACTACTCTAAATAATCCGATGTGCCTTCTATGGAGTTATCATTTTGTGCTTTGCTGAGACAATGCATTTACTATTGCTGTTTTACTTCTGTCTTGAAGCATATTCTTGGTCAAATGATCTCTGAATATGTTTGTATTGCCTTCTGTGAACTTGGTGTTGAACCCAATCCTATCCCCAAAAACATTTTCAAAAGGAATTTTTGGGTTTGGGATCTCTGCCACATACTGAATGGCACGGACAATAGCTGATTTTTCTAAAGTACAATTTTACCTTCTGGGAAATTGATATTCTCCAGAAGCAAAAGTTTCTTAGAACTCACTCACTGAAAGAGTTAACATTTGCTGTAATCACCGCAGAAGAGGAAATGGTCAGTAGTGTCCATCTTAGGTGGTTTGCTTAGCTTCTGTGTTGGCTTCTCTTATCCCTTCCCCATCCAGAAGCCAAGTGGGTTGCTGGAGGAGGAATAAGTTTTTCATCAGGGGATGACAGGAATAAATATGCCAAGCCCTATTTTGTTTTGTTTTCTCTCTTTGCTAATGAGATAATTCAATTCCTTTTGGCTAGCAGCAATATTTCATAACTAGAACCATACTGTTTAGATGCAAGCTCTAGCACTCTCTGGAGTGGATGTTTTTTTTTTTTTTACTACGAATATAAAGGAAATGTGTCAGTTTCCAGAGGACAGTTTTCAGAAATCCACACAGCAACCAAAGGCATCCTGCTGAAACACAATCGTTCTATTTTCTAAGGTTCCTGACTGGAAAAAGAAGTTGTGGGTGTTTTCAAATTTCAAAACAATATTTCAATGTTCACCTTTCCTTAATGGAACCAAGGCAATTTTTGGGAAGTACAGTGTTTACTGTTGTTTTCATTTCTCCATTCAAGCAAAAGCTGTCATTTAAACAGACTATCATTTACATTTTTCTAAACCAATTCTGACTTAGTAAATACCGGCTTCTCTTTTTTTTTGTAGGAAAATGGGATTAGTTTTGCTGTCCTATTTTTATTCTCTCTAACACAACAAAATGTAAAAGAGCCTCTCCATCCTTCATCAGAATAATTCTCTCAAAACTGAACAGAGTAGGACTGGATTTAGTGGAGGAGGGTAGGGAAGTAGCTGGCAAAAATGATAAAAGTCTAAAGTGATTTAGATCTTGACCTGGCTTGGGACTATAAAGGGAAAGTTTTCTCTTCCTCCTCCTGCATCTTTTAGGGAGAAGCAGCTGGACAGATTGCTGCAAACTCATAAGTCCTGCTGTCTCCTGGTTGGGTGACCCAGAGAAAACTGGCTATTAAATCCCAAACTTGCTTTGCCCCACCAACTTTTCCCAATCTCCAGTGGCAGCAGTAAGGCACTTGTGAGACTAAAGTCAGGTTTTATCTGAACTTCCTTAAACTTTCTAGAGAAGAAAAATACGTCTTTCTTCTATGGCCATTGTTGATCCTTTTGTTCCTGATTGCTTGGAACAATAATTAATAGGGAAAATGTTGGGGGTCATGGTTACAAAAATACTGTACAAAAATCACTATGATTAAATGAATTGAAATCTGAAGATAAAAGAAAGAGTCTTCCTGCCTAAGCCACCACAATTGAACCCATGAGTGAGGCAAGATTACATGAAATATATTATGTTCAGACTATGAACCAGGCAAACTCTGAATATAATCTTCTTTTCCCATTCACAATGTCAGTTATCAATCTGAATATAGACATCATGCAAACATTGAAAAGGGGGACAGCCTTGGATGAAGGCATCGACTTTAGCAATCCAGAAACAAGAGTAACATTGTCTCTTGAATGCTGTTACTTCGTTCAACTTTTACAAACACAATAGAAAGTTTTAAACTTTGGAAAATATTCCAGTCCTGCCAAAAAAAATAAACTGGAGTATCCAAGGTATTCTGTACTGAGTCACTTCATTCATATTATGTAAAAAGGTCAATTTAAATCATCCTTTGGAAGACAGGAGTGGCTTTTCATGTCCCACCCTAAAGAAATTAACTCGTTTGCCAAAACAATTCAGCTATTGTTTGTGAAGGTGACATATAATTGAATATTATCAATGAGTATTATTGACTACAATATGTACAAATATTGTTTTGATTCAGCTTTCCCCTAATTGATGGTGTCAGTTTTCCCAATTTCTAGCAAGGCTGCTTTAATTCAACTTAGTTGTATAATCTTTTAAAAGTAATATGTTTTTCTCCTTTGTCTGTATTAAGCCATTGCCAGGTCTTAATGGAAACAACATTAAACTAAATAAGCTTTTTCTTTTTTTTCTTTTTTTAAGAAAATATATTATAACAAAGGCTGATTTATCTGCCTAGAAGCATATGGAACACTATAGAAGAAACACAAGAATGGTTAGTTAAACCTCTGCATAGCCCTGGGAAGGAAGAGAAGATGAGAAAGAAACTAAAGATAACTACACTTTGATGGTCTTTAGTATAAGAGGGAAATTCTGTGAGACATTCAGTAGCAGAATTCCAGTAGTCTTGGAGTAATTTATTTCTTCAGCTGGCCTACCTAAAAGGGTAGATTATATAAGTGTTAAAATCTAGTAATTTAGAAATGGATAATACCATTTATTTAATACCCCTCCCTTCCTATGCATTTTTTAAAAGGTATATTTATCTCAAAATCAGAATAAATTTCCTGACAAACAACTATATAATCTTGTTCAGTAATCAGTCATGTCCCATCTGAAGGCAAAAAAAATAAAGTTTTTGTTCAAATTCTTGGAGTCCTTACCTTATTGGGACAGAGGGCAGCTTCGGGGGGGGGGGGGGAGATTTATGAACAGCAAATAGATACCTAGGAAGGACTTATATTTAAAACTATGCACATCTTCCAAACTAGACTAGAAAAGTTGGGTTTTCTTTATTATATTGCAAAGCAATTTTATTATTTGGATATGGGAATTGCCATGGGAGAGTGTAATTAATGTAGTAATCTGAATGAAATGGATCAGTAATACTTATAGAGTAGTTCTGGAATAATCTTACATAAATTGAAATCTTGCATTATAGCAAGACTGTTTAATCAATCAAGACTACTGAGGGAAAAAGGAGGGTCAAGAGGCATTTGGGAGAAGTTCAGTGTTGCAGAAAGTGATAAATCTTTAGGAATTAACCACACATACCCAAAGGCCACAAAGTTCTGGTGGTTGTTGTCAAGGGCTACCATGTCATAAACAAATTTAGACAAATAATGGATAGCAGAGATACAGAAAACCTTCTTTGTTCCATTTGTTTGTTGATCCAGATTATTATAGTCGAAATATGGTCACCCTAAACTGGGCAGGTTAACAGGAAAGTAGTAGAAGTGTAACACATGCCATAATGTATTAGTTAAATTGAAAGTAATAATAAATTAACAGGTTATTTTACAAAGGCGCTTAAATTGGGCCTCTTCATGAGTTTGGAGCTCAGATTAGACAGGGCTACTTTGTCTGCTACAAAAATCTTAATGAGCTCTAGATAACAGAAGAGAGTTTGAGTTTTTTGAATTTGTTGTCAGGTAAATGTTTGCAGCCCAGAAATGGTAGATCTGGTATAGAATGGATTTGTGTCAATACTTTTACAGTCTTTCAGCTATAACATTGGCTTAGCTATGTTATTATTCCCAATATAATATTATTTAACATAATAAAGAAGAATCAAGAGAGAGAAATCACACCTGGGTACTGTGTCCCATCAGATTCTGAAAGACAGTAATGACTTCGTACAATTCTCCCTCTCTCTTTTTTAATTAAAAAAGAAAGCTCTTTCTGTGCCTTAATGAAAAATAAATAGTATATACTGAAGAAATATCGTCATCTCTGATCCTCATGAAGCAACATGTTCTTTATTTAAAAAAACAATTGGAGATGATGAAAATATTTACATATTAAACACACCTTGAGAAACAAGATTGTAGTTGCAATAAAATATTATATTTAATGGGGAAGATATGATTAAAACCATCAGAGCATTTTCTCATTAGATAATGCCAACTATCTAGAGTTTATGTTTTCATGACAAGTTAACAAAAGTAATAACAGAAGTTGTGCAGGAGTGTTGAGGAAACTTCTGGAATAAATATTGTCCTTGCCAACTTACTCCTCTCCAACTAAAAATTACATAAGCTACAGCAGTGTTTTTCAACCTTAGCAACTTTAAGATATGTGGACTTCAAGTCCCAGAATTCCCCAGACAGCATGCTGAATATACAATCCCAAATCTTGGAGGATATTAGATTGAGGAGGTAAATCAATGCACACATATACTTACTAGCCACTGACTTATTGTTAAGGTCAGCTGTATATGTGGAATTCATTTTTTTTAAATATCAGTGTAATCAATGCTTACTGAAGGATTTTGTTTTGTTTTAAAATGCATTTTAGTTGCACTACAAATATTGTCAGTATCTACCATTAGTCACATTCAAACAAAGTAACAGTCTGTGCGAGATCTTGGCATTAAGACAAAACACCAGGGAAAATGCTGCAGAGTTTAATAAACAGCATGATATTTCATGTGTGACTGGCAAGTGACAAGCTATTTGAGTACTAGCCAAGCAAAGCTGTTGGGGAAGATAACACCTCAGCAGGAAGTTATTAGTATGGCTTCCATAATGTTGACTGCTTCTTTTAATTGCAGAAATATTTTGCCATTTATTGCTTGGTATCAAAGAACTGATCCATGTCACGAAGCACTGAAACTTGGGATAAAAGGCTGGACATTTCCAAGAGTCAAATATACTTAGGGCCAGATTTTAGAACTTGTTGAATGCTGAGTTAAAAATGTTGATTTCAGAATTGTTATCAGTTCTCAAGAATTCTTTTTATTAAGTTACAAATGTAAAAATCACATTTGGTTTCTAAAAGGGCAAATATTTAGAAACTATGAAGAATATTTACATACTTAATTTTGATCTGCCTATTGAAAAAGAAGGTATTTTATTACTACGAAATATGAATTTTATTCATGTACAACATTAAACCAGAAATCATAGTTTGTTGAATAAGTCATACTGGCATGTTTAAAAATATTGCCAAAGTATAATTTGAAAAACTAAGCAACTAAATTGGAAACAAAGCCACAAAAACAAAGTAATTTACTTCAGGTATGAATCTCTGGTCATGGTGTGAAATATGACTTTCAGACATCTGTCTTTGGGGAAACTGAGAGGAAAAAATATTAATTATTGATAAATTCTGAAAAAGGTGTATGGTGCTGTTTTCTATTACCAGTAATCTCCTACCAGTTCATCTTAGGAATTCGTTAGCATTTTTAGACAATTTTACACTATTTTCCAAGAATCATTGTGCTTGAATTACTTACTGAGTGCACTAATTCTCAGAGAAGTCATGTGTCAACAAGTTTATTTTCTGAAAAACAAATGTTATATTTTTGCAAATATATTGAGATAATACCAGTATATTTGATGTATATTATTTTGTGGTTTTGTTTCCAACTTAGTTAGTCAGTTTTGCAAATTAATGGATTATATTTATATTCTATTCTTCAGCAGTTCTATTCTCTGGTAAAATATGGGCAATTTCACTGAATACCATACTCAGATGTAGAAAATATGATCACATACTCTTTAACTGCCAACCATATGCCCAAGCTAGGATGTAGTATTTAGAGCCACTAATTGACAGGAGAAAGCCAAGTGTGATATACAGTAGTGCTTAAGACAACAGGCTATAAGTCAGGACCCTGTGAGTTCTAGTCCCACCTTAGGCAGCTGGCTGATCTTGGGCCAGTCACCCTCAGCCTAGGAAGTAGAAGGCAATAGCAAATCATTTTTGAAATCTTGCCAAGAAAATTGCAGGGACTTATTTAGGCAGTTCCAGAAGTAAATACTGACGCTAAGGCAACAACAACAGCAATGAAAAGTACAGAATAACCCACTGGGATCTTAGAATATCTCCCTCTTCCATACGTTTGTCCTTTGAGGGACAGATCTGAGTTTTACACAATCAAAATATCATAGTTTGTAACATGACTTTCTTTTTTTCCTATAGATAAATCCAGGAAGTAAAGCTGCTCTTGCTAACCTTTGCCCAGGTGATGTCATTTTGTCAATTAATGGTGACAGCACAGAAAATATGACACATTTAGAAGCACAAAACAAGATCAAAGCTTGTCTGGATCAACTGATACTGTCTGTGAACAGGTAAATGTCTCAACTTTCTATCTCATGTTGACCTATCAAGTCTATGCACACATGTGGTTGGGCAGTTTATACCCAGTGATTGACAATCCACAGGCAAATGTTCATTGCCTAATCTCTTTGTTATATTCGTTGTGGAAGAGGGAAACTCTGATTATTGTTATTATTTATGTAACACTTTTTAGCCTGGTTTCATGGCCTGTTTTGGTGTAAAGAAATGAAAACAAATCTTGCTTATTATTTTCAATTGTTGTTGTAATCCCTTGTGAGGCAAATTAATGAATTATCATTTTAATTCTCAGCATGTGTGTATAGGCCATTAAAAAAAAAATCATCTGGTTTTAGTTCATTCCGCCATGAATAATTAAACATGACATACTACAGCATTCTCAGTAAAATGTTCTAGGCATATTGGGAATACAAATACAATCCTGTTCCTTTTTTTTAATTAGAAAGAGTTTTGCCTTAAAAGCCAACTCCTTGTAATTTTAGCATATAAAGACATTGTCATCTATAAGGTCACTGTTATAATTGTATTTATAATTTTGATCACAGAAAGAGAAGTAGAGCATCTACTCTCTCACTACTAGAGAAAAGGATTAAACATTAGTTAATTGTTTTATTTTATTCCATTATCAAATCACATAAAATCTACAAAATGAATCTGAAGTACAGGTAGTCCTTGACTTACGATCATAACTGAGCCCAAAAGTGAGACATTTGTTAAGTTAATTTTCTCCCATTTTATGACCTATCTTGCCACAGTTGTTAAGTGAATCACTGTAATTGTTCAGTTAGAACCACAGTTGTTAAGTGAATCTGATTTTCCCATTGACTTTGCTTGTCAGAAGGTTGCAAAAGGTGATTGCATGACCCTAGAACCCTGCAACCATTATAAATATGAACCAGTTGCCAAGCATCTGAATTTATATCATGTAACCATGAGGATGCTGAAACAGTCATGAGTGTGAAAAGATCATCCAATCACAATACGTCTTTATAACATATTCTAGATAAAACTTTTAAATCTCCTCTCATAATCTCCATGTGTTGTTTATATAAAATTTCATATTATCAAACTATATATATATATGTATTGTTATCATTATTAATCATTATTTAACTATAGCTATTGTCGCTTCATTTTGTACATACTACTAGTAAACTAAATTTAGCTTAATTTTTTATTATACATTTTCATTGCATCAACCTGTATCTTTCCAGTAATAGTACGGTCTTATATCTCTTGCCATTTGTAGCATTAATGTTCTAGTTACTTTCTTAATAAATCTTGTATAAATTTCTCTTGGCAACATGTTATTCCTTTCGTATCTCATAAAAGCTTGAAACCCAACATCTGTTCTTTCCATCAACTTATCTTTGGTTATCGCTAGTGCTTCTGTCAAGATTCCTCTCCTTATCTCCGTCAATTTTTCTCTCTTTTCGTTTTCTGTGCTTTGAAGTCTGGGGTAGAGTTCCAATCCAAGTATCTCCCCTTCCAATATTCCGCTCTTGCCATTACCAACCACACTCACTTTGTTGTCAGTATCCACAGTTTTCTTATCTCTTTGCTCATTTTTTTCTTCCATCTTTTGAACTCTGTCCTCTACTTTCTTCATTTGGTAAACATACTCAGTTTCTCCATCAGATTTTTCTGTTTTGTATTCCATATTCTCCAATCTCTTTTCAATTCTCTCTGTCACAACTAATAGATTTTGAATTTCAAACATACTCATTTGCAATGTTACAGTTTCTTTTTCCTGCTGAGCCATTCTTTCAATTTTGCAGAAACTGCTACTATAGGATTCAAGGCTATTTTAATAAACTTCAGACAGGTTCATTTATTATCTTTCAAGTCAAAATGTTGTCTTCCCTCCAATAGCTAGTGATAGAACTTCCAAAAGACACCTGTATAAACAACTTGTGCTCTTCCTACTATCATTGTCAGTAAACAAACTGAAAGAACCTTGAATCTCAAGTGATCAAAGAGAAAGAAGAAAAAACAATGTATCCAGCCTCCAGCCTGTAAGTGGCAGTGTAACTGCTTTTCCTCTTGTTGTTACAACCCTCTTTATAACCCTTCTTATCTTCTTTATATTCCAAGATTAAGAAAGAAAAAAAAACCTTAAATGGAGAACAAAAACAATCAAATCAATCAAATCAAGCATTATAAAAAAGAAGAATTTTAATCCATAAATATAAGCAAAAGTGAAAAAAGATGAAGAAAGAATTAATCCATTCAGTTTAAAAAATAGGGAGCCCCTGCAAAAGTTCCATCAGTGAAAAAAAAAATAGAAACTGGATAACACACTAAGTTCAATGCAGATCATTCTCACTGCCTACAGTCTTCTGTCTTCAATCTTAACTTAACTTAATTTTTTTTCTTGGGTAGTCTCTTCCTCTAATAATAAAATTTCCTCACCAATTTGACACACTTTCTCTTTCCCCTTTCTTCCCGTTCCAGAGCTGTCCCAACTTCAGCAGCTTCATTAGCTGCATTTCTGTCACTGGAAAAAAAGGACTATTCCTGGATCTTTCAGGGACTTTGAGGTGTCCCTGAGATCAGCAGGTGGTGCCCTTCTCAATCACCATCTCTGTGGGACGGTTTAGGTCCAAATGGACCATCCAGCGGCAGAAACTCGACTGCGATCTCGGAGCACCAAGATTGCATGTCGTGCCATTGCGACATCAGCTCTCTTCCCTCAAATGGATCAAATTTTTGTTCAATGAATTTAGTTTATGTCTCTGATACTGGCCAGTTCTACCTCCAGAGAAAATATGAATACTTCACAAAACTTGGATGTCTGCTTTTTCCTTATGATTTAACATTTACAGCTTCTTCCACTGTAAGATTATTTTTGACAAGAGAATAGGAAATATCCTTCTGTGATGCTTCCCAGCATGTAAACATTCCACAAAAATACATAAAAGGAAACGGGAATTTTATTGCAGCATACACTGACACTTTTATATCAGTTCAAAATTTCTCATCAACCTTGGTGAGAATACAATACACATATCATATACGGTAACAGAAGACTTCATAAATTAATATCCTGTATTAAAATTCCTGATTAAAGTTGCTAGATTGTCAGAACTTTGGAAGAGACTGTCTAAGTGTCTATATAATGCATTTATCTTTAAATTAGAAATCTATATAATTTAGGCAGTAGTTCATAATTCTGTAACAAAGAATATAAATGATATACTCTGTCCAGAATTATTAGTTAGGATGAATGGCTATAGAAATCAATTAATTAAACAGACAAATAAATAAAGTCAAACTTTGCTTTTCTATTTTTTTTTCTATGATTTAAGTTAGCATTTTCAAAGTTTGTCTACTTTGAACTTTTTTATGGAAAGAAATTTGGAGATACTTTGGATTAACATCATATATATATGCTGGTTTTGTTGTATTCGGGTCTTTTCCCGTGTAGGATTGAGATCGTCTTGGCAACGTTTCGGCAAGATCTCATCTGCCATCTTCAGGCTTGGGCTTAAAATGGGAACGGAGCTGCCGTCTTTCTGTAAATCTTGGTGGGAGGGTATGGGGTGCTGACTTTGTTTCAGTAAGTGGAATGATTGGTTGTGTGGTTGTATCATGATTGGTAGATCGGTGCTGATTGGTGCTGGCTGTGTGTGCATTGTTGTTTTGTATTGTAATGGCTTGGGTGGTGGGTGGTGTTCGTCTGTTGGCTAGGGCTGGTTTCCAGATGTTTGGTAGGCAGGAGGTATCATCACATTTATAAATCATTGTCTTGGCAATGTTTCGGCAAGATCTCACATCCCCTCCCACCAAGATTTACAGTAAGATGGCAGCTCCGATCGCATTTTAAGCCTAGCCAACAGCAGCCTGAAGATGGCAAGTGAGATCTTGCCGAAACATTGCCAAGACAATCTCAATCCTACACGGGAAAAGACCCGAATACAACAAAACCAGCATACCTACACCCGTGAAAATCTACGAATATATATATATATATGTATGTATGTATGTATGTATGTATGTATGTATGTATGTATGTATGTATGTATATATATATATATATATATATATATATATATATATATATATATATATATATATATGTATGTTGTATTTGTGCTGATAAATAAACACACACACACACACACACACACACACATATATATATATATATATATATATATATATGCTGGTTTTGTTGTATATATATATATGTATATATATGTATGTATATATATACATATATATATATATATATATATATATATATATATATATATATATATATATATATATATATATATATATATATATATATTCTTATTTAAACTAACTATAGAGTTAGAACATATTACATTATATATTATATACTAATATTCTAATACTTATATAAATACATTATAGTTTAAGACGATTTCCTTCTGAAGAATCTGGCTATTTCATGGTACTGAACTTGACTTTGTGGTAATTAAAACTTGGAGTCTTATTCCCTGTAATGTTTCATATAGATAGTACATGAAATTACTGAACAAGGTTATTTAGAATTTCATCAGGTTTGCCCCACTAGCTATTAAATACAAGTAAGATGTATATTTGTTTTCTTGATTTGAAATATTTTTTCATGTCTTTTAAATTGTCCTTTAGCATTATTTCTGTCTAAGCTGTGCTTGTCATTTGCTCTTAAAGATACCCAGTTTTGTTTAAATGCTTCATTTTATTCTAATTTATTTTATTTATATTATATATTTGAAGTCTGTTATTTGGCTAAGAGGTTTTTCCTTAAGTCATCCACCTGCCATCTAATTAACTATAAATAATTTCATTGTGGTTTTGCTACATTACATGAATCTCCAGCGAAAGGGTCTAAATTCATATATCATAGCCAGAAGATTGCATTAGAAATTTTGTTGGAACCCAATATACATTTGATTTATATGAATCTACTTGGCCATTTTTAGTCATATAAAATCATTTTCTAAAAACATATACAACATGTACAAAAATGCAAAAACTTAGCAATATTAGGCAAGTGAAAACAGTGATTAAGTATCTATAGATGGGACATGGGATTGGTCCTTCCTTCAGGGACACATAATTAGTTGTTGTTTTTAATTGTCTATGGAATTCCGCATTTCATGCCCTTCCAGGTTCAATTCTGAAGGAGAATTCCCAGGAGAAACAAAGTGAATATACGAGTGTGTGAACAGAGCACCAAAATATACAGAAAAAATAAATTGGAATTGCTGAACTGTATAAACTTCTGCCACAGGGAGCACTGGGAGAACATGAAAATCATATCATACGAAACATAAAATGCCAATAAGTATAAGAAGATGATCCAAGACACAATAAAATGGGAACTAACAGGTTCCCCCAAACATTGGAACAAAGAATGAGGTTGAAACCTGGAAGGAATTCCTTAGGTAATTAAGAAAAAGTCTTCATGGTGGGCTAATCATGATTTATTTAAGATAAATGATGATTTAGGCTTATATATTGGAGGAGAAAGAAGAGAACTTCTAAAATAGCCAACTAAGTATTTTAAAAAACAACAGCTCTTCCAATCGGAAAACCTACATCAGTGGTAGGTTATGACCAGTATGCCCTGGTACGGACGTACCGATACCTGCCGGGAGCACCGGGTACTGTTCCAGTACGGTGCTCCGAAGGGCTTGCCCACTTTTCGTCTTTACCTGTATTTGAGCTCTTTCCACGTACATGCACGGAGCATACGGCACCTGCGCGACGCTCCACCAAGCAACTGGAGCATCGCGGAGGTGTTGCAGGGTGTTGCAGATGGTAAGTACGCATGCATGCGCTGCGTGCATTCATGTGGTGGAGACCGGGCCCCGTTGCACCATAGCAATTTCAACAGAATCCGGAACCCACCACTGACCTACATGTTTATTTTATACAGTAAGCATAGTAATTATATTAACAATTTTATTGGTTCTTTTAAAGCCTTGACCAGATAAAACATCTGGATGATATAGTTATTGTATTTCTTCACTCAGCCCTAAGCAAATCTTTGAATTGCAAATAAAGATGTCTGGCCAATAAAAGTAGTCACTGCTTATACCAGATGCAGACTTATTTGTTACTGAAAATGAGTCATCCTTTTAGCAAAGCATTGTTTTCAAAAGAAAAGGGAAAGTAGCTCCATCAGAAAATTATTTATTGCGATCTATATAGATCATTCCTTTAGGAATTCTTCCAGAAACGTGAATGTATTTTCTTTATGTTGCTATCAGTACAACTTGTATGAACAAACATTTCACAGCTTATTGACTTAATGTTGTTTTCTTAAGCACGGTTATATTATACTTTTTCAGTGATTGGAAGAATGATTACTAAAAGATTACTAATCAAGGGTTTTTCCCCTCTTAATCCCATTGAATATAATAGTTGTCCTTAAATGAAGTAGTTTCTAATAGTTCAGAAAACAAACTGTATGAACCATTTTTCATTATTTTAAAATACCATATAATTGAGAAACCTCCAATGATTTCTGATTAAATTTAAGATCTAGTCAAGAAAGAATTGGAAATGAGAACAACCTCATAGAAATACTTTTTCCGTTGAGAAAAGTGTATTCCATACTAATGTAATTATTAATTTAGATCAGCTGCATATGCAAAAGCTCATCTGGCATTTATTGCAACAGCTTAATTATCTCTTGAGATTTTTAGTAAATGTATGTCTAGCTTTTAACTTTAGATTCATACTTCACATCCCAAACATATAAAGATAGTTCATCTTTCTTTACAGTCTGGTTTAGTAATTCCTATAGATTTGAGTCACTGTGTTTTTGCACACACGCATTCCTATCAGTGAAGGATGAGACTGCTTTCCTGTTTGTGTCCTTGACATGTTCTTCTTTGTTTGCCCCATTTATTTTCCATCAGACAGAATGGAGGCCAAAAGAAGCGGAACCGAAATCTGACTTGAACAAATCACTTTCACTATTTTTATGCGTTGAGATTAAGGGGGGAAAAAAACAAGGGCGGGGAAGAGACTTCTGTGGGCCAAATGGAATAACTCGGTTTATGATTTTGTTTCTCTTTATATCTGCTGAGTGAATCCTCCTGGAATTTGGTGCTGCTCATTCTTTGCCAAATAAGGTTCCATGGAGACCCAACTGTAGCTGTTTGATTAATGATCACGTCAAGAACAAGGACGTCTTTTAATGAACCTCTTTCATCTTCTGGCAATTGTTTTTCCATACACCACAATACAAATGAATTATTACCAATATGTTGTAAAAAAAAGAGTTTAAATTATGCAAAAATCATATTGTGAAAGCTGAAAAGCATTAGAGATTGATACAATATTACTATTTCTTTTAAAAGAAGGGTTTGAGCTCTGGAAAAGATAGTAGCATTATTATCATTGGAGGCTTGAAAAAAAGATGGTGCTGTTTTAAAAGTGGCTTTATTACATTGTCTCATATCAGAGCCAGAGAAATTTTTCTGAATTTTTCAAAATATGCACAACCTAATATTTATTTATTTATTATTTAATTTATTTTATCTCATTTCATTTCATTATTTTATTATTTTATTTTATTATTTTATTTTATTATTTTATTTTATTATTTTATTTTATTTTATTATTTTTTATTTAGTTTGTTGAACATGTACAAGATAACAGGTATAAGTATAAATATGGAAATGAACAAGGAAATGAGTACAAATAAATGGGGACAGTAGGACAGGACGGTAGGCAAGCTGGTGCGCTTATGCACGCCCTCTTTACGGACCTCTTAGGAATGGGGTGAGGTCCACGGTATACAATTTAAGGTTGTCAGGAGATGTAATAATGGAGTCAGGTAGAGCATTCCAGGCATTGACCACTCTGTTGTAGAAGTTGTATTTTCTGCAATCAAGTTTTCTTAGTTCTTTGTTCAGCTAAGGGTTGCAAACTAAAGGTTTGCAGAGACACATAGAAAAAAAAGTAAAAGTTTAAATGACAATGCTGATACATTTTTTAGAAAAGTTACATGAAGTGACTGTACAACAGAGTGGATTTTAACATAAACATAGATGAGATCCACAATGAATATTCTGGAGGAAAATCTGCAACACCAGATTCAACTGGACAATTGAGACACCAGACCAGAAAAGCCTTATTTCTGCTCACTATCAGATCATAAAGGCTGGCTAACCAAGAAAAGAGCTTTTGGATTATTAAAAACCAGTCCTACAATTATCTCTCTCAAATGTATGGCTTTTATTATTTTACTAACCATGGTGTTATACATTTGATTTGGAGCAGAATGGCATTTGATGCAATTTGATTTGTTTTGGTCATGTGCTTTAAAACGGACCAGGAACCAGCATAGCTATCATAGAGCTGCGGTTTTTTATGCTTGGTCTTAATTTAAAAAATTTAAAGCCAGTCCTGCATGCAATACCTTGTTAGCTTTTCCATGATATATTGTTAGAAAAAGGTTTAATTCAGGCCTGACTACTTCTGCTCTAGAGGACCTACAAATGGCATACTAAAATTCACATAAAACATGTAAAATCATGAGCTTCTTAGGTAAATTTTGAAAGAAAAAACCCTATTTCTTTTTTAAAAATGCAAGGTTTCCAGATTTTTATAGTCTGTGGGTCTCCAAAGAAGCGATTACTTAAATGATTAATAATGTATAGAGGAACGTTATATATGAATGCTATGATTTGTTATTTGGAGAATTATATGGAATGTGTGTTGTATATAGGCACAGGGGAAAGTCAAGAGCCAATTCCATTTCATGGTAGTTTAAAACCACAATGTTTTATTTAGGTAGTTTGTTTCCAGCACATTTGGATATAATAAAGCATTTCTGATAGTGATGCCATATGTATACATGTGTGTTGTTGAATGCAGCAGCGTGATATTGGTACACATGAAAATCATTATTCATAATTTTCTCAAATTTCCAGATTAAGTCATAGGTTAAAAAAGAATCACTTCTCAGATTTTTGAGTAAGAACAAGTATAATATTAATTACATCATTTTTCTCTGGAAAGTCCTTGAGGAAACACTGCATCTCTTATTTCAATACACAAGTTAGATCCATAATAAATATTAACAACCATCAACTTTTATATTCAGGAGCCACTATTGGGAGGTGGGTAGGGGGAGGAAGAATGTTTGCTGCCAACAGGTTAACTGGAATTTCATTTCATTACTTGTTTAGAGAAACAATTTCAGCTTTGTAGGAATTTTCCTATACATATGCTAAACAAGGTTTGTAAATAACTATTTGTTTGGTTGTCTATAGCAACTAAGAACTCTGTCAAGTGAAGAGAGAAGGAAAGTTTATAGCGGTGATTATAAAGGAATTGCATACTAACATAAACTGAGCAAGATCTAGATTAGTACCATATGTGAAATTTAGCATAGAATCTGACTGATACTGTAATGTTAAAACACCATCCGAAGGTATCTTGAGAACATAAATAGGATGTATATTCTATTTAACGTATGTTTAAATATGTATTATGTTTTCAGAATGGGTTGTTAGTTATAGTGGTCAACTACATTCTTTACTACCTATAATTTATGTTTTCCTTCTGTAAAGTAAACATAATTATATGGCAAACTTGCATTCCAATATATAGAATAAAAATAGGTCAAATCAGTAAAATATTATATAAGTTCAATTCTAAAATAATGCAACTGTAGTTATGGAAAGGCTGACAATAGTTCGTGAAATGCCCAGGAAAACAGTTAAAGCTTTAATCACTGAGAAGCAGATACTACATGCCAGATCATCTCCCTTGGGAGTAACATAGTACTTGAAAAGGTCACTTGTGGAGAAGCAACATGTTACATTTAAACATGGGTTAATAATACTCAAAATCATCTGAAAATAATCACTTCTGAGTCCAGAGAGGCATTTTTTTTTTGGAGTGGACCCATGGTATTTTCTTTAAAACCAGTTAATATCACTACAACACATTAGGCTCATAAACTATTCTTTGGGTACATCTAACCAAGCTAAATTTCATGGATTCATAATAGACAAAGTTCAAGGAGACACCTGCTGCAGGATTTTTGTCTACATAAAGGATATACAAAAATCCAAGAGAGTGCCCTGGATCATTTTCCTATATTGGGTTTACAAAAGAGGCTTGTTAAAGCTTTGAAGAACATTGTGAGGAGATGAAATAAAAATGAAAATTAAATCAAGTTCTAGGACATTATTTGAAGGAACTAAAAATCAAAATTGTTAAAAGTAAAAGGAAGCGATATAAAGTTGGTTCATTTGATCAAGGTTAAAATAGATATATTGCTAGTTGTAGTTACCCATAATGGATTTTTGCTAATCAGGACGAGGTTTTAAGTATTTGTCAGAAATAAGAGATGGGTTGTGAGAAGACGAGATCATTTGTTGTATTTTTAGAGAAAGTTATAAGTTGCTAAAATTGTTTATACTTGTGATAAAAAGCGGAAAGTCTGGCGCATCTCTGAGCGAACTGGCAGTAGCAGCAGCCGCAACCCACCCCTGCTTTAGTAGCCTGTATAATTAATTGACTCTTTAAAAACACAATGCTTTCTTGTTTCATTTAGACAAGGAAAAAAACCCTAGGTAAAAACTTTCTAGATTAAAACCCTTACATGCTGTAAACAGCTTGTGTGTCATTAATGCCAGCAGTTCACTTAAACCTCAGTGTTTAACAGATCAGGAATTAAATATAAATAAAGATTCTCAGCTGCATTTGTTAACTATTACCTTGTAGGAACAAGAAGCTTTATATTTTCTAAAGTGACATGTGCAGCCTAAAATGAAAAATAGAAATACCAAAAGTGAGTTACTTTATGAAATCTTATTTATGTTGTTTTGATGAGATAGCAGTTGACTACTTTTGCTAATATATTGATGTCCACAAAGATTTATTTGTGACAAAATAACAAGCTAAGGCATTAAATTAAAGGCCAAGGATGAAGATAGGATACTAGTAGTTTGGTACTCATACTATTTCCTTATTTCTGCCTCCACCCACCGCCAAATATTAATTTGCTCTCCTTCTTGTCAACTTTAACTACTGTGGCTCAGTAGTTAAAGCAAATCAGATTTCTTAACCACGGTTTGCAAATATGCTTGAAATCCTTACCATGAGCGTAATGGCTAAGTTAAACATGGAAAGATGCAAAGGGACAATATTTTAACTACTGGATAGTTAAACTAGACAATTTTTAAAGGAATATAACTTTTTTTTTCTTTCTCCAAAATGAATGGCTAAAGGCTATAAAATGCTATTATTACAGTTTTTTTAAAAAAAAATCAAGCAAATGAAATGAATTGCAAATCATAATAAGTTTCGATTTTAGAAAAGGTGGTTGTGAAACAGCTCCAGAAAATGCTGGAGGGAGTGGAGTATTTGGACCTTTTTCAGTTGGAATTCAGATCTATCGATGGGCCTGAAATGGCATTGATTGCAACTGTAAATAACACGTGGCAGGAGAAGGATGGAAGTGGTGCATCCACTTTTGCTTTCCTCGACTTCTTGGCAGGTTTTGATAACATCAATAATGGTATCCCTCTGGATCGGCTTTAATGAGTGGGAGTGAGTGGTACTTTGTTGTGCTGGTTCTCTTCCTTCATCCAGGGCAGTAAGTGTTGATGGCAGGGAGAGGTCCAGCCTGCAGCCACTCCTTTGCAGGGTTCTGCAGGGCTTGGTACTTGCTCAGCTCCTATTTAACATCTCCATGAAGCCACTTTGTGAAGTCATTCAGAGGCATGCCAATGGTATCCATCTCCACCTCTGACTGCCCATGTGATGCAGTGGAAATTCTGTTTAGTGTCTGGAGTCTATGGAGGTTTGGATGAGAAACAACAGGCTTCAACCCTAACAAGACTAAGTGGTCTTGGGTATTAGGGCATCCTGATTCCAGGGACTTTTCATCTTTAATTTTGAAGATGACTGTACTATTTCAAACAGAATTGGTGTGCAATCTGGGGGATCTCCTGGATTTAAAGAACAGGTGGCTGTGTAACCAGGCCTTTGTGCAGTTTCATGTTGTTTGCCACATTTACCCACTCCTAGAGCAGGAGATCTGCTCACAATCACTCATGCATCAGTCACCTCCCAAATAGATTACTGCCATGCATTTTACTGGGGCGGCCGTTGAAGCATTCAGAAGCTATGTGTGGTGCAAAATGCAGCAACATGGACAATAACATGTACTCCTTGATCAGCACATGCTACAGTTCTGCTCTGCAAGTTGTTGGTGTGCTTCTGGGTTCAATTGAAGGTGCTGATAGTTACCAAGAAAGCCCTCCATGGGATGAAGCCAGATTATGTGAGGAATCACCTCTCCCTCTAACACAGGGGTGTCCAAACTTGGCAACTTTAAGACTTGTGGACTTCAAAAAAAAAAAGCAGAGCTGGCTGGGGAATTCTGGGAGTTGAAGTCCACAAGTCTTAAAGTTGCCAAGTTTGGACACCCCTGCTCTAATAGGTCTGGCACATGACACATGCTCTGAGTCAGATCCATTAGGGAATGTAGTCTAGCAGAGGCTTTTGTCATGGTACCTTCTCTTTGGAACAACATCTCTCCCCCACTCCCGGCCCAAAGATTTGATTGCTTCTGACCCTGCTGGCCTTTTTAAAAACCTTAAAAAACGTAGTTGTGTCACCAAGCTTGGCTCTGTGGTAGAAGCCATGAAATGCTGGTGGCTTTTTTCTTTTTCTTTTTTCTTTTAACCTGAGCTGCTGATTATGAATGTATTGTTTTGGGACTTTAGGAGTGTATTGTGTATTATTAGGACTTTAATGGTGCTTTTAACTGTTGCTCAGTCATGAATTTGAAATGGACACCATATAAATTGATTGATTGAATGAATGAATAGATGGATGAATTTTACTTATCAGTATGAAAAGAATATAATAGGAAAGGAAAAAAATAAGTAAATGATGTTTTTGATTCATCCAGGTTTCTGGATTCTTGGAAATGTATACAATTATATTCAAGTTTACTAACAATCTACAGTACATTGTACATATAATTCTTAATTTTCCATTACAGGACTGAAGGCAAGGCTTGGTCGCCTAATACTGCAGAAGATGGAAAAGCCCAAGCTTATCGTGTCAGTGTAGAACCTGAACCACAGGTATGTGATCTTTACATAATTTAAATCATTTTTTTAAAATTCATAAAAATAGGAAATAGACGTTCCTCAATATAGTTCAACATTAAATGCATCCTTAGGACATCAGAAAAATATGTTGCTTTTTGGATCTGCTATATATTTAAGTATGCAAAATCCTTTACAGTTTTTATTTTATTTATGTTCATTATGTTCATTGCTTTTATTTATGTTCATTATGTTCTATGATCTATTTGAAATAACCTACAGAGGTTTATAGCAAAAACTACCATATTTTTCGGAGTATAAGACGCACTGGGGTATAACACGCACTCAGGTTTTGAAGAGGCAATATTTTTTAAAAAACTAGGTAGGTAGATAGAGGGATAGAGAGGGAGAGAAAGAGAGAGAAATATAGTAGGTAGGGAGAGAGAGAGAGAGAGTAGTTAGGTAGGTAGGTAGATAAAGGATAGACACAGAGAGAGAAATAGAGAGAGAGAAATACAGTAGGTAGGGAGGGAGGGAGAGAGAGTGTGTAGATAGGTAGGTAGGTAGAGGGATAGAGAGAGAAAAATAGAGAGAGATGGATAGAGAAATACAGTAGATAGGTAGGGACAGAAAGAGAGGGTAGGTAGGTTGGTAGGTATATAGGTAGATAGAGGGGGGGGAGAGAGAAATACAGTAGGTAGGTAGGGAGAGAGAGAGAGAGAGAGTAGGTAGGTAGGTAAGTATATAGGTAGATGGAGGGGGAGAGAGAGAGAGAGAGAGAGAAATACAGTAGGTAGGTAGGGAGAGAGAGAGAGTGTAGGTAGGTAGATGTTTCCAGGTGTATTTATCCATGTGCTGGAGAAGGAAATAGCTGACAACCTGTAGCACCTAAAACTTTGTTTCTGCTGGGACAGCACTTGATCAATGTAATTCTCATCAACCACTCTAACTAAACAGCTTTCCGAAAGGAGGGGGGAGTTTTTGCACTCTGCAAACCTCCCCAAAGCCTGGGGGGGCTTACAGAGTGCTCGGGGGGGGGCAAAAATGAGCAAAAAACAGGCCTTTTTTGTCAAAAAAATTGCATGCATAGCCTTATGAAGGCTTATAGAGTGCTGCTGGGGGCTGTGGGGGACCAAAAAATGGGTTTTGCTCATTTCTGCCCTCCCCAGCCCCCAGGAGCTCTCTGAAAGCGTCCATAAGGCTATGCATGGCCATTTTGGTGAAGGGGCGGGGCTTCAGCAGGCAAAAAAGGCTGTATTCGATGTATAAGACGCACCCAGATTTTCAGCCTCTTTTTAGAGGAGAAAAGGTGCGTTCTATACTCTGAAAAATACAGTAGCTTAAAAAGAGGTTGGTAAGTGTTATTTCTGTTGTGGGCTTGGTGAAGGAACACATAAGTGAGGAGGAGTATCAGGTAGATCCAGTACTAAAGGAATTTCTTTGGTTTCTTTTCTAGTTTTCAAAAAAAAAGTTTGTTCATTTGCTTGGAATCGGAGCCTTCTTTTAGTATCCTTGTTTAGATATACTTCCAGAGTATTTTTAGATTCAACTGTAATGTCTAAATGTCTGGTTGGATGGTGTGGTATGTTGATGTTTATAAAAAATTGATCTTTACATTTCATGCTGTCCATATATGGGCTAGTTAAGTGACCACACTTTCACTAACCTTTCATAGCAGCAGCCCATATAGAGACTTTGCATATAGTGGCAACAGTCTGTAAAACTCTCTTGTTCTGGTGAAGTATATTTCCCATTCAAAATCAGTTGTATCTGACTTTGTATGAAAATTATAATGCTAGAGAATATATTTCCTAGTTAGCATAATGTAAAAAAAAAGGCAACGCAACATAGATGCAGCAGCCAAATCAGTAAATGAGCAAGTAAAGGATATTTCTTCATTAGTATCCTACTCTTGGTGCTCTGGGAGAGAAAGCCGTTTTGCCACCGATATCCTTAGCTAGCAGGAGAGATTTTCTACCAGTTTAAATTCCATCTGTCAACTTCTTGAAATGGATTGTATATACTTCTGATTTAGCTTGTGCTAAATCAGAAGTATATATAATTGCCCATTTAATTGTTCATTAAAAGACATTCATGATTGCCCATGGACTAAAATTCTAAAATAAAATGTTGAAATTCTGGAACATCTGTGGTGATATGGTTTAGACAGTTAACATCGTTTCAATGCTTTTCTCACAGATCTTGAGTTGCTTAAAGTTGCTTAAAGCTGCTTAAAGTTGCTTAAAGCAGTAAAGTACTGAGATATAACAGAAGAAAACTTGGAATGCATACAGTCACACATGCTCTACGTTGTAGAATCTATGTAATAGTAGATGACACTGAAGAAGCTGTTCCCTGCCACTATTGCATCCGCACAGTATGAGAACAATTGTAAAGATGCTGTTGTGTGCCAGGCTTCAAAATAATAGGATAGACTTTTTCAAAAGATTGCAAAAGTTGCTGATGAAAAAAGCAGAGATTTGCAAAGTCCTAATGCAGTACTTATTACAAGAGCCAGTAGTTCAATCCTGACCAGCTCAAGGTTGACTCAGCCTTACATCTTTCTGAGATCAGTGAAATGAGGACTCAGATTGTTGGGGGGGGAAATGCTGACTCTGTAATCTGTTTAGGAAGAGCTGTGAAGCCTTGTGAAGCAGCATTAAGTCTAAGTGCTAATGCTGTTGCTACTCTCTGAGAATCAGACACAACTGAAAAAGAAATATAAAAAAATAGTTCTTGCAGAAAGCTAGTTCCTTTCAGTACTTTCAGAATTGGGGGCCACCATTTCTTATAATGAGAACAAGATTGTGAAAGGCTTTTTTTTTTTTTGTAAAAACCTGCCCATCATTTGCCATCTTTTCCATGCAGGTCAACTCCAGTTAAGAGGCATATAATTTAACGCTATTCTGAATTATTTTATCCTAAAATAATTATTATGGATACTATTTCCTTAAGTATCCTGTTTGTTGAAAAGGCAAGGTAAAGATATTGTTACATAAAGTGGATATATGAATTAACATTATTTCAATCTTTATCTGAAATAGCATCTTCTATAGGGCAAATGTAGTATGCGTATCCTTAATCTGGGTTTATTGAAGAAGCATGGTGATGTTGTCTGTATTTTTCCCCATTTCTTGGCTGTGTTTGCCTAATTAATCAGCTGCGGCGATTTATTCTAAAAACTGTTTCCAAAAGATGTTGATGTTTTCCAAAACTGTCTATATGAAGGGACAGTCTATTGGAAACAAATGCATGAATTCTTGCTGCCAAATATATTTCTGAGGGAGAATGCACATTAGTTTTGTTTCTTTGCTATTTATTTTTAAAATGGAAATTAACTGTGTGACGGATAGTGGGCCAAAAATAATGCCTGCCTATGTCACAAGCTTTATTCCTGCTATAGCAGTAGTCTTTATAATAATTGATATAGATTCCAACCAATAGAAGTATTCCTCAGATTGCAAGAACAATTGAAGGAACCTTGACTAAACAGATCCAGCTGGGACTTGGATGGGAAAACAGGGACTGGAATTGGAAAATGAAAACAAAAATCCTAAAAGGCAAACCACTTTTACATTTTTACAACAAAGCAGGAATCAGGTTCAACTCAAAGGAGACTTATTTCACAAATCGCTGGTATATTTGCAGTCATCAGTTAGAATAGATTTATGCCTGCTTTTTTTTTTTTTTACATGTCAGGCAAATTAAAAGTTTAGGAGATTCTGAAGAGTAACTTTCATAATTCATTATTTTACTATTTGCAAATTAGATGAAGTGGTTGGAAAGTTGATGTTATTTATTGCTTGCTGCAATTAACTTGCAGTAGTAATAGGCCAGCGATGGCGAACCTTTTTTGGCTCGCGTGCCACAAGGGGGGGGAGCGCGGGGAGGGTCGTGTGCGGGCGTGCCGCACCCATAATGCAACGCGCCCCCAGTACGCATGCGCGCACAACGCGCCCATTTTTGCATGATTTTTTCGCCTTCCCCAGGCTCCAGAGGCTTTATAGGAGCCTGGGGAGGGCGAAAAGAGCCCCCCCGCCCCCCCCGGAGGCTTCAGGGAACGTCCGGAGGCTTCCCTGAAGCCTTCGGAACACTTAAAACCTCCCCGCCCCCCCCCCGGAGGCTTCAGGGAACGTCCGGAGGCTTCCCTGAAGCCTTCGGAACACTTAAAACCTCCCCGCCCCCCCCGGAGGCTTCAGGGAACGTCCGGAGGCTTCCCTGAAGCCTTCGGAACACTTAAAACCTCCCCGCCCCCCCCCGGAGGCTTCAGGGAACATCCGGAGGCTTCCCTGAAGCCTTCGGAACACTTAAAACCTCCCCGCCCCCCCCCCCCCGGAGGCTTCAGGGAACGTCCGGAGGCTTCCCTGAAGCCTTCGGAACACTTAAAACCTCCCCGCCACCCCCGGAGGCTTCAGGGAACGTCCGGAGGCTTCCCTGAAGCCTTCGGAACACTTAAAACCAACCTCCGAGCAACCCGGACTTCCGGGTTGCTCGGATGGTCGTTTTAAGCTCTCTGAAGGCTTCAGGGAAGCCTCGGGACGGTCCCTGAACAGGCACGAGACGTGCGTTTCCATCGCCCGGGCCCGGATCGCCTCCACCGCGCCGCGCCTCAGGCTCGGCGTCCTTGCGCCCGGCGTTCACATCGCTGCCACCACCGCCGCCACCGCCGCTAGGATGGGCCCGTCCGAAGGGAAGTCCGTCAGGCTTCAGCCGCGCCGCCCTCCTCCTCCTCCCTAGCCGTGCCATCGCAAGGATTAAGGCGAAAGGGGGCGGGGGCGGGGAAAGCGAAGGAGGCTTTGCATGATTTTTTCGCCTTCCCCAGGCTCCAGAAGCTTTATAGGAGCAACTCGGCTGCCTGCCGCCTTTCCCCTCCTTTGTCTCCCAGCCGCTGCTATTGTCGCCGCTGCTGCCCCCGTTCACAGGACCCGCCTCTCACCCTCTTCCTCCAGTCGGCAGGCTCCGACTCGTTCGCTGCCTGCCGGGCCCCGGCGCCGCGTTCGAGCCGGTGGGGGAAAGGAGGAGGAGAAGGAGGACAACAAAGCCCCCTTCGTTTTCCCCGCCCCCGCCCCCTTTCGCCTTAATCCTTGCGATGGCGCGGCTAGAGGAGGAGGAGGAGGAGGCGAGGGCGGCGCTTTTTGCCCTCCCCAGGCTCCTATTAAGCCTCTGGAGCCTGGGGAAGGCGAAAAAATCATGCAAAGCCCCCTTCGCTTTCCCCGCCCCCGCCCCCTTTCGCCTTAATCCTTGCGATGGCGCGGCTAGAGGAGGAGGAGGAGGAGGCGAGGGCGGCGCGGCTGAAGCCTGACGGACTTCCCTTCGGCCGAGCCCGTCCTAGCGGCAGTGGCGGCGGCGGCGATGTGAAGGCCGGGCGCAAGGACGCCGAGCCTGAGGCGCCGCGCAGTGGAGGCGATCCGGGCCCGGGCGATGGAGACGCACGTCTCGTGCCTGTTCAGGGACCGTCCCAAGGCTTCCCTGAATCCTTCAAAGCGCTTAAAACGACCATCCGAGCAACCCGGAAGTCACTTCCGGGTTGCTCGGAGGTTGGTTTTAAGTGTTCCGAAGGCTTCAGGGAAGCCTCCAGACGTTCCCTGAAGCCTCACGGGGGGGCGGGGAGCCTCTTTTCGCCCTCCCCAGGCTCCTATAAAGCCTCTGGAGCCTGGGGAAGGCGAAAAATAGCTTTTAAAAAGGTGAACTCAGCTGGCCAGCGCGCGCATGCGCGCTGGCCAGTTGACAGGACAGCGCCTCGCGTGCCCTGACAAATGGCTCCGCGTGCCACTTGTGGCACGCGTGCCATAGGTTCGCCATCACGGTTATAGGCTGTTGAAGCATGTGTTTCTTTGCTTTTGAGCAGACATTAAATTAAAATAACTATAGAACTTAAAATATTTCCATGGAGTTTTTAAGAGGCAACATTTCTTATCACCTATTGGTGTTGCATGCAGGATAAACAAACACAGGATATACCAGTGGTGGGTTTCAAATTTTTTTAGAACCTATTCTGTAGGTGTGGCCTGTTTTGTGGGAGTGGCTCAGTGGTCATGTGACCGGGTGGGAATGGCTTGGCAGTCATGTGACCGGGTGGGCGTTACTAGGTGGATAAGATCATGCAATTGGGTGGGCATGGCCAACTCGATGTCACTCACATGGAGGGGCACCTGGCCTGGCTTCTCCTAGCCCCTCCCCTCACAGCCAGTCCTTGCCTCATCTTGCATGTTATGGTGGGAGAGGAAGCAATTTCAAAGTCATCTTCCCCTTTTATACTAGTCAATAAGATGAGATTTTGCTGTCTGAAAACCACCTGCTGAACATTTCCAAATATTATTTATCGCAATTGTCTTGGTAAGACTGAGTGGAGAGATTTATAAAGAATAACAGAGTTGGAAGGGACCTTGGAGGTTTTCTAGTCCAACCCCTGGGAAAGCATGAGATGAGACCCTATACTACTAAGGACAAATTTCTTCTTAAAAACCTCCAAGGTCCCTTCCAGCTCTGTTGAGGTATACCCACAGTTTCTGAATGCATCCCATTTCTCTAATTGTTCTGTCAAGAAATTTCTCATTTCTAGGTTGGATCTGTTTGATAGGTTTCCATCTCACAGATCTGTCTCACAGTTACTTCCAGTTGAGCCAGGCACCACCCATTCTATGCATTTTTTCTTGCCTGTGCAAAATCTTACTTTACTCTTCATTAAATTGCATTTTTGGTGAGAAATGATGTTCTACAGTGGTATTCAGTTTACTACAATGATTTTTGCCCAACTGCATTAAAGCTTATACTGATAAAGATTAATCTTTTTCAACATTAAAGCATACAGTCCATCAAATATTTCCACTCCTACAATTGAAAACACATTAGAAAGGCCTTTAGTGCCTTTAATGGATGTTATATCATTCTTTTTCTTCTCCTTTAATTAAATCTTTCTGCTTTATTTTATTTTCTTTGCAATATTTCAAAATTCTCACAAATCCTTCACAAAGAACCAGTTCTAATTTAAGTGGAATACAAAACAATCTTTCTGTTCTGGAATTCCCTGACTCACACACACACCCCTTAGCTCCTCAACACTTCTCAGTGTTATGTACAGAAATGTGCTTCTCTTTTATTGCTCATTTTCAAATTAACAGGCCAGCCGGTTTGAGGGAGAGAAGCAGCTTCTCCTTCCTCGTGCACAAGTCTGATAGAGGACAACTGCCCCTTCCCCTTTCTCCCTCCCTCTCTCTCTTGTTCACTGCAGCATCTGGAAAAATGTGCAGGCGGGGATAGGCACCCCAGCAGCCTTTTGGGGAAAACACACACACACACACACACACACACAGAGACAGAGCCATCTCGAAGGTCCGCTGGTGGGTGCCTTCAAGAAAACAGACCCAGGAATTGCTCCCCGGATGGATCTTCCTTTCTTAAGCAATTCTTAAGACACCATCTTGCAGATTTCCTTGCCTCCTTTTTCTTTTCTTTTTCCTGGCAATCTATTGTGGACAGACAAGCAGAGCTCCAAGAGGGATGGGGGCCCAACTTCAACCATTTTTTTAAAAAAAGAGGGTGCAACCCGGAGACCATGCAGCCCGTTCCCCCGCCCCCAAAAGAGCCTTCTGTTGGTCTTCCCTCCAGGGAGGGGAGTGAAGGAAGACGATGGACGGAATCCCCCACAGTTCTCCTCTGCTTTGCTCATCACCCCGTCCGTGTGTTCCTCTTCGGGATGCTGGGCTTCTTGGACCCCTTTCCTCCTTTCCCCGCAACATCTGCTCTGATGGCAATTATGGCTAAAAGCTAAAGGTCTTTGGAAGCTGAGGCTGCCCCTCCTCCTCCCTTTTGCAGAAATGCCTCTTGCTGCACAATTGCTCCATCTTTCCTGGATTTCAGAAGCCGAACTTTTTCCGGTCCATTCACAGAGGAACTGCTGCTCCCTTTATGCTCACCAGGGAGACAGCCAGTGCAGGTGAACCATGCAATGGCTCCAAGCGGGTGGGCGCTCCACCAGCTCGGGTGAAGCCGGACCGGAGCACTTTCTCTTCTCAGAAAAGTCTTCACAGAGGAGCTCTGGCAGCCTGCCTGTCCCTTTCAGGTACTTCGACCCCCGGGAGGGAGGGGGCCAGGGGGAGCATAAAGGGAGTGGCAGCTCCTCTGTGAATGGGGAAAAAGTTCAGCTTCTCTCTGCCATTCAAGGTTAAGGGCTGCAGCACAGAGAATCCCAACTTTTTTCCTCTCCATTTCCTCTCCCCCACAGTTGCCCAGTTATGAGGCCAGCCTGCTCTGCCCCACAGTATTCAGGTGGAGGGGTCCTCTGTTGGGGGGGGGAGAATTTGGTTGCAAAAATGCCAAGGGTGGGCTGCCTTGGAGGGGCTGTTCCTCCTTCCCCTTTTCCTCTCAGCCCTGCAAAACCAGAAATTTACCCCCCTCCAAGCAGCAACTGAGACTGTGCAGGGGGGAGGAGGGGGGCAGGAGAAGATAATCGGACAAGAGAAGCTGAAATCCAAGAAAGACGGAGCAATTGTGCAGCAAGAGGAGTTTCTGCAAAAGGAAGGGGGAGGGGGCAGCCACAGCTTCCAAAGACCTTTTGCTTTCAGGCAGGGATGTTGGCCGGCACCCACTTCACTTACTGTTCGCCACTGATGCCCCTTTGGCCTGCCAGCTGCAGCCCCGCCAGCTGGGCGGGCAAAGGAAGTGGGTGGGCAGGGCAAGCATGGTGTGGACAGGCGGGGTGAGAGAGAGAGAGAGCAGCGACCGAGCGGGCGGGGGAAGTGGGAGGGAGGCTTCACCGGTCTGGTACGGGGCCTCCGGAGGATCTGGTACGCAAATGCATGCTGGATTTGTGGATCCGGTTCGCGCGTACCGGACCGTACCCCCTGAAACCCACCTCTGTTATATACAGTATCTTTTATGTAAATTGTTGTCCTGCGAGACATGGTAGCCTACAAATGGATTACAAAGCATGTTGTGACTAGTATAATTTAATATCTACATACTACTAAAACTAAATATTTCCATTGCAAAAATCCAAGCAGCTAGAAGAGGGCAAGAAATACTGGAAATTCTAACTTTTTGCTGCCCACTAATGGTAATTTGGATATAGCCAATATTTTATTTTGTACTCCTGATAATTTGACTGGTAGATAAAGAATGTATCATTTTTACAGCTTTGATTTTATCTTCACTTTGCCATAAGGAAAGCTGGTTATGAATAAACTAATTTGAAGCCAGTGATTTAACAAAGTAACAAAGGTTTTCGCTGGCTGGACACTTCTAGTCTTTAGAATATTTATTGGACAATTGGAGCATGAGGGAGAGACTGGCAAAGCTAGAAACAGGAAATAACAGACCTGGACAGTGAAGAGAAAAGCTATGATAGGTTTTAGTTTGAGATAACTAAAACAATAGCTCCCTAGAAAACTAAGGAAGGGTCAGCAAGTTTTAAGAATCTGTTCTATTATGAACTGTGTGTATGTTTGAAAATCACAAGAATGGCAGGTTTTTTTTTACTTCCCCTCTCCCTTGCTGTTAGATAGGGCAATGAGAAGGCAGACACAGGCTTAACGCAACAACAGCTCTTTATTACAGAGGAACAAGTATGTACAATCCAGCAACAGTTCGGTCTGACAGCTCTCCTTTTATAGGGAGCTGTCAGACCTCTTAGCCAATCAGATTAAACCTCTGTTCCCGCTGGAACAGAGGACTAGAGTCAAAACCACGGTAGCTAGTGTTAATATCTAACACCCATCCCTCTTGGTTGGGGTGTCTCGGGAGTGGCGTCGGCCAGCAGTTTGGGCAGGGGACAGCGGCTTAAAGCGTCGGCATGTTCCAACGTGGAACCAGGGCGGTGAATTAGTTTGTAGGAGTAGGCAGCCAGGAAAACAGTCCACCTGGTCATGCGCGGAAACAAGGAAACCGGGGTAGGTCTGTCCCTAGCCAGTAGCCACAGCAGCGGTTTGTGGTCCGTCACAAGTTTGAAATCTCGGCCGTAAAGGTACTCATGGAACCGTTTGATTGCCGCTACAGCAGCCAAAGCCTCTCTGTCCATTTGGCTATAGTTTCTTTCAGCGGGAGACAAGGTTCGCAAGTAGAATGCAATGGGGGCTTCCAAACCGTTGGGCATGCGGTGGCTGAGTACAGCGCTGACGCCAAAAGGGGATGCGTCGCATGTTAACACCAGTGGCAGGTTTTGACTGTACTGGACCAGCAGGGAGTCAGCAGTCAGCAGGCATTTTACCGTGGCAAATGTGGCGGCCTTGGGTCGGCCTCAGGACCATTTGGCGTTCTTGGACAGGAGGCAATCTAGGGACTCAGCGACTATTGCTTTCTGTTTGAGAAAGATGCTGTAGAAGTTAAGGAGCCCGAGCAATGCCTGCAGCTCGGCCTGATTGTGAGGTGTGGGGGCTTCCTGGATAGCTTTTACTTTTTGGGATGTTGGGTGGATCCCAGAACCATCAATCATGTACCCCAGAAATTCTATCCTGGGCACATTAATTTTGCATTTTTCTTTTTTGAGCCGGAGGCCTTTTTCGCGAATTCTGATCAAAACAGCCCTGACTCTTTTTAAAAGTTGCGCCTCGTTTGCAGCCGATACCAAAATGTCATCGAAATAGGGGACGACTCCTGGTATCCCCTGAGAAGCCGTTCCATGACGCTTTGGAACAGTCCAGGGGCGATACTAACTCCGAATTGCAGGCGGTGGCATTTGAATGCACCCCTGTGTGTCACGATGGTTTGAGCCTCCGCTGTGGCGCCATCTACAGGCAACTGCTGGTATGCCTGCACCATATCTAATTTAGCGAAAAATTTTCCTGGCCCTAGCGAATGTAGTAGGTGCTGTACAATGGGCACTGGATAGGTGCTTTGTTGCAGCGCATTGTTAATTGTGCATTTATAGTCCACGCAGATGCGGACTGACCCATCCGGCTTGACCGGCGTCACTATGGGGGTCTCCCAGGGTGCATGGTCAACCAATTCTAGGATCCTCTGGCTCATCAGTTTGTCAATTTCCATATCGATTTTAGGGCGGAGAGCGAAAGGCACTCTCCTGGGTTTAAGCCTGATAGGTGCGACGTTGGGGTCCAAGTTAAAAGAAATTGGCGTCCCCTCATACTTACCGAGACCGGAGCTGAAGACGTCCTCGAACTCCTTAAAAATCGCCTCGGTGCCGCCGTCTCTTATGGCATTGATCCCGGTGACTTCCAACCCCAGGGCTTCGAACCAGTCTAGCCCCAGGAGGCTCTGTAGCGGTGCGCTGGCCACGGTCATGGGAAGCTTGGTGCAGATGTCTTTAAATTGCACCCGGAAGGTGCCTTGGCCTACGATGGGGACTCGGTTCCCTTGGTAGCATGATGTCTGGCGTGCGAAGGTGCCGTTTTTTCAGGCTCGGGATGGCTTGCTTCAGGGTCGACCAGGAGATGATCATGAGGGACGATCCAGTGTCGACTTCAAGCTTGCAGGGAGCGTCCTCAATGAGGACTGTGACTTTCAGTTTTTTTAGCCGCCTGGTGCGGACTTGCCCTATCGTGGTTTGATAGGTTACTTTGGGTTCTCTCTCTGAACGTCCTTGAGTTTTCCACCAGGCCCCTGGGTTGGGCCTCTGTTGGCGGTTTGGATTTGGTTTTGGCTGCCAGGCAGTGGCAGAGAATTTTCTCCGGCACACTTTGGCAATGTGCCCCTTTTTATCGCAACACTGGCAGGTTGGATCCCGGAACCGACAGGTAGACCGAGCATGGTCCCCTCCGCAGCTTGTGCAGGGCGGCAAGTGCGAGTCGAATCTTCACGTCGTTTTTGTGCAGCTACTGCACATGCGGTAGCTGTCATCCTCAGAGAGTTCTTGTTCATCGGCCTCGTGATGTACACACGTTTGCTTCTGCGTGGTTTGTGGCGCATTGTGCTGGCGCTGCAAGGCTTCCGTGGACTTGTCGGCCGATTCGGACGCCTGGGCTTTGTCGAGTGCGATCTGCAGAGACATGTTTGATCTGGCTAACAGACGTCTCTGCAGGTTAATGTCCCACACTCCGCAGATTAAGCGGTCTAAAATTTGGTCGTCCAGGTCATGGAAGTCGCAATATGTTGCTGCCTTTCGCAGGGCCACAATATATTGGTTTATGGACTCCCCTTCTTTTTGGTTCCGCATGTTGAATTCGTGGCGGCGAACGTGCCTCGAAGGTTTGAGTGCATAGTGAGTTTTTACAGTCTGCTGTAACGCCTCCCAAGGAACCGCTTGGATCGGAGTTGGCTCCAATAAATCCTTTGCTGTTTCGAAGACCTCTCGGCCACAGTAGCCCAGGAATAAGTTTTTCTTGTGGGAGTCGGGAACCCCCATGAGGTCGTTTGTCTCGAGGAAGCATTCGAACCTCAGCATATACGATTCCCAGTGTTCGGCCACTGGGTCATACGGAGTTGGCGGGGCATGCATGGCCATTCTTGGATGAGGCGATTCGAATTTGCCACTCAAAATGGTCGCTCGATGCCGCGCCAATGCTCCGGGCTGGATTTACTTGCTGGATGTCTCGTTGTTCATTCTTCGCCTATTTGCCTCTCAATCCCACCTTCATCGCCAGTGTTAGATAGAGCAATGAGAAGGCAGACACAGGCTTAACGCAACAACAGCTCTTTATTACAGAGGAACAAGTATGTACAATCCAGTAACTGATCGGTCTGACAGCTCTCCTTTTGTAGGGATCTGTCAGACCTCTTAGCCAATCAGATTAAACCTCTGTTCCCTCTGGAACAGAGGACTAGAGTGAAACCACAGTAGCTAGTGTTAATATCTAACACCTGCCCCAAAACCCACTGTCTAGCACTGCATCTTAGCTTTGTTTGAAAGGATTAAGTAATATAAACCTAAACTGTTTTAATTTTTTAAAAAAATTCATTAAACTAATTGAATTTCAGTTGTTAAGCTTAATTTTGCCATGAAAAAGATAAAAATTAAACAAAAGTTATGGTATCAATAGTGAATCTTTTGGAAGACCAAGCAGCATTTGGTGCATAAAACCCACAGTTGAATTTAATGGAATGTATTAAAAACGTGAAAAGAATTATTATGCTCTTGAGAAAAGAAAAAGATGAGAAAACACCCTGGCACAATTTTAGGTACAGGAACTATACACTTGTCTAGGGATGATTTAGTGGTGGAAAGATACAAAAACTTTGCAGCTACTGTACTGTTATTGAAATAAATCATGAATGGAATGAATTTGTACAATTTGTACAAATTATAGTTTTCCTTCCCTCCCTCCTTTCCGTTCAAATCACAATACCATTTTAGAGACAACTCATTCCAGGAGGGAGAAATGTCATTTAAAATCCTCCTAGATATTATTGTTGTTGCTCTATTCAGTAATGATAAAACACATTACATATGCTGCATGATGGGGCTTCCAAGACACTACACTAATGTGAGTTACCTAAATTACATGGAACCATTTACTAGAACATCTGAAACTAATGTCATCATTTCTTATACTAGTACCTCTATTTTATTATTTTATTATCTTTGAGGATTGTATCAATCCAATTGAAATCTGACAGAAATTGATAATTTCAGTACTCAAAGTAAGCAATTAACTCTCCTTTCCCCTCCCCCCCCCTGACAGATATTTATAGATAGGTAGCTTTCATTTAGTTTTAGAAAGAGATATAGATGTGCTTAAATGGCCAATGTTATATTCCCAATTTGCTAGTAAATTGTTGCCTGTCATATTCCTATTCTTTGTTTCATTTGTGATTCGCCTACGTGGTCAAAGCTCATGGGGAAAACAATCATGGTTCTGTTAACCATCTCACGCTCTCATTTCCACACCGTTACTTCCTGTAAATAAATCAAGTTTATCATTTTTAGTATGGTAGTAAAAGTCTGCTTGTAACTAAGCAACAATAGTTGGGTAAATAAATAATTCTGAAAACAATGTAATTTGTGGTTCCTCTTTGGGGAATATTCATGTCCAAAGAGAAACACCATCAATTATATTTTATATGGCACTGAATCATTGGGAAAATATTTGTATGGATGGATGCTTGTCTATTAATACCAAAAGGCTCTCAGATGAGAAAAGGTGCTTTTATACAAGGGTGAACAGGCATCTGATTGTTACTATGAAGAGTAATAATAATAATAATTCTATTCACCTATAGAGGTAGTGAATCACATATAAAGTAGCATTTTAGTATTAAAAATAATATAAATAAATAAAGTAGCCATGAACAACAATATTTAAACATAAAAGTACGATGAAGCATGCATCTAATAGAAACATGAAAGATCAAGTACTTGATACATGAGTATGAACAAATGGTTGTTTCCCCTTCCATTATAATAGTTTTCCTGGTTAGAATTTCCCATCCCACAATTATGTACCTGATTGGAGGAAGAAGACAGATACCTGAACAATAATTGCACTTATTGTCTTCTGGGGAGGGGATAGTTCCTTTGTAAAAAAAAAAAATCATGACAAGGTAATAAGTGACAAACAGAATGAATGAATGAATGAATGAATGAATGAATGAATGAATGATTTTACAATATGAGAAACTATAAAATATCTACATGTAAATCACCTTTCTCCCCCTTTTCTTTTATATTTAGTGTCAACACCTTACTAACAAAATTACATATTTATTATTTTTGATATTAACTGGATTTCTTTTCTTTCAATATGAAATTAACAATCTCAATTTTGTGAGACTCTAGTATTATTACTAAATAAGAAGCATTACACTTAGATGCAGAAAAGCATGCACTTCACAACTGTTACCTGGGATTATCCCGATAGGGCCCTACATTTCTGCTCTTTAACTATTTTTTTTCTTTGAAATGGAACAAATCTAGCAGGGTTGGGGGGGAATTAACCACCTGGAACTATAAAAAGGCAAGAAAATATGGTTCTCAATGTAACTCCCTTGCTAGTGAATTTAATATTTCTAAAAGTAATCAATTTAAAATGTAAAAGTAATTTTCTTTTAACGAAAAGGAAATCCATTCATATATTCCCCGATCCCTTAAAATACTTCTGCAAAAAGTATATATGGGTTACAGCATTCATTAAATATTATAACCACATAAGTCCTGCTAAACATAATTTTGGTTGCGTCTGAACAATGTTTGTAAGATGGTTCCATAAGATAGTAGAATAACATTATAGAGTTGTTCTCTAGTAAGAATCAGAGTATAGTGAAAATACATGAGGCATAAGCTTGCTGCTAACAGAGCACCATTGTTTGCTCTGAAGAATAACTATTCTTCTTTGTAAATGTTTCTTTTACTAGAGATGCATGAGTGAGTTGTCTGACAATTCTAAACAAAGAACAAAGTGCTGAGCAAAGGACAACGGAAAGAGCTGTTATAAGTAGTACAAAAAATAAACATTGGCTGATTATCAGGGGAAGAAAAGAATTACTACTTTATCAAAGAGAAGACACTGTCATGTACTCTTTCTATTTGATCTTGACCATAGATACAGAAATATGTTAGCATCTTCAGATGCATTTCAGAAGAAAAGGTTTCTGTATCATTATTGAGAAAACTTCATTATGTGCTTCTGGAGTTGAAAGCAGAACAACTGGAGCTTTGACATGGGAACAGAAAGTGAATTAATCCTTTTTAGTGATAAGAACCCCATGTATTAAATGATATCTTTTGTTGGACCAAATAGTTTGGATCAGAGCAACATCCTTCAAAAAAAAAAGGATTTGAGCAGTTTAAATGTGGACTTAAATAAACCCTGCAGACTGTTTTCCTGTTGTTTGAAAGTGTGCCAACTTTCCTTCTTCAGCCACCCACAACTCTACATGAAAGAAGTTACTCCATGTTAAGATATTGCTTATGGAAGCTCACATCTGAAAAAGCACACCTTAGATACAAAAAAATTGAATACATTAAAACATGAGTCAGTACAATTAGTTTGTTTGGAAGAGTGTTTCCATGGTAATAGGCATTCCATTTGTCTTTGCCATACATGATCATCTGTTTAGAATGTTAAGTTATAGAGGCAGCCTTATTAGGCAAATCCTGAAACAGGCTTCCCCAAATAGGTCAGATGAGATTAACCTTGGCAATATGAATTATGCAAAATGGAGAACATTCTTAAAAGTTATGAAACTTTTAGGTCCGCAGACCTGCATGGAAAGACATCACTTCCAGTATGCTAACAATTAATCACCAGATTCTCAAGTCTCCATCTGAGATTAAAAGATAAAATTTGCATGAAACAGGAAATAATATTGCAGTAAACATTAGAGTCAGCCTCACCTCTCTCTCCACCTATTCCTCTTGAGACAGAAGCATTTATTTCCGGCTTTAAAATAGACTATAATATCCCATCATATCCAACTGCAGTCTCTTTGCACATAAAATACCAAGCTATTGTGAATCAATTTACACATGCAAAATCAAAATCAAGTAAAACAGTTTTGGAGAAATGTACTGTTTTGAAACTCATTAAGATGCTAGTATGATTATTTTGATGATGACTTATTTTGGCACCACAAACAACTCATAGATTCCCTTGTTTAGAGTTGTATGTATCTTATAGCCAGAATCAGATGCTTTCAGGGTTCCCTTGGTTTGCAAAAGGAAAGAAAGAAAAACACATTTGTTATATAGGGTTGCTGGAGCTTATTTTCATAGTGGAAAATCATGACCAAAGTATTGTTAGTTGCGAAGTCGTATTCGACCCATCACAACCCCATGGACAACTTTCCTCCAGGCCTTCCTGTCCTCTATCATTCCCCAGAGTTCATTTAAGCTCATTTCTGACCGCTTCAGTGACTCCATCCAGCCACCTCATTCTCTGTCCTCCCGTTCTTCTTTTGCCCTCAATCTTTTCCAGCATTGGGCTCTTCTCCAGTGAGTCCAAAGTATACTTGCTGCTAAAAGTTTAGGTTTCAGCCCTAGAATTTTCCTGTGCAGAAGAGTTTTAAGCAAAGTGATCATAGTGAGAGAAGTAGAACTAACATTATGAACTAGCATTAAGTATGAAAAATTGTTGGGTATAGTTCAGTGATGGCGAACCTATGGCACGCGTGCCACAAGTGGCACGTGGAGCCATTTGTCAGGGCACGCAAGGCGCTGCCCTGTCAGCTGGCCAGTGCGCATGCGCGCGCTGGCCAGCTGAGTTCACCTTTTTAAAAGCTATTTTTCACCTTCCCCAGACTCCAGAGGCTTTATAGGAGCCTGGGGAGGGCGAAAAGAGCCTCCCCCACCCCTCCGGAGGCCCTCTGGAGGCTTCAGGGACCGTCCGGAGGCTTCCCTGACGCCTTCAGAGCGCTTAAAACCACCCTCCGAGCAAACCAGAAGTGACTTCCGGGTTGCTTGGAGGGTCATTTTAAGCATTCCGAAGGCTTCAGGAACCGTCCAGAGGCTTCCCTGACGCCTTCGGAGCGCTTAAAACTACACTCCAAGCAACCCGGAAGTCACTTCCGGTTTGCTTGGAGGGTGGTTTTAAGCGCTCCGAAGGCGTCAGGGAAGCCTCTGGACGGTTCCTGAAGCCTCCGGGGGGGCGGGGAAGGCTCTTTTCGCCCTCCCCAGGCTGCTATAAAGCCTCTGGAGCCTGGGGAGGGCGAAAAAAGCATGTAAAAATGGGGGGTTGTGCGTTGTGCGCGCATGCACACTGGGGGGGTCGCACATTGCATTATGGGTACGGCACGGCCGCACACGACCCCCCTGTGCTCCCCCCACTTGTGGCACGCGAGCCAAAAAAGGTTCGCCATCACTGGTATAGTTTATTATTTATTACAATTACTCAAGAAACAAAATGTATGTTTGGTCAGTAGGGAACTCTGGGAAAGCTGTGGGTGAGTTTTCAAAGTTCCTTGAAAGTGTGATGATGGAGAAATAGTTAGAAATGTTTCATGAAAGTAGAGACAGCAATTTCTGTATTGTTGTTTTTAAATTATATGCATGTCCAAAATATCACTGATTTGTCACACATACTTCACGCTGGGACACTTTGTATGCTTTTCCACTTCATATTTGCCTGGCTTGTAATTTCACAATTATGACAAATACATATGCTAAATTATCCTGATCATTAAAGGAGAATATTTGTCACTCAGGGTTGAAATGAGGGTCCTTGGTGCTCTATGTGCTTGCTTGTTTTCTTGCAGACATTTCATTACCCTAAGTAGGTAACATCATCAGTGCTAGGGAGGAGTGTTGTTTGCTGTCAGTTTATATTCTGGTGTCTTGCCTGTTAATCTGTTACTTCTGTGTGGAAGGGGGCGGTCTTAGAGATTCTTTAGCCCAACCAAGTTCAGAGAGCACCAAGGACCCTTCATATCCTGAGCATCTCAGCATATGCAGCCAATAGCATATAGTGTTATAGGTGCCTGTACTGGAGTTGAATTCAACCTCAGTTCAGCCCACTGCATCTGCATTCTGAATCAAGTGAATGGTAACAATTTACATCTTAACAACTTTGTCACAAATTTACATAGATGGATGTGAAATGTGCTCAACTGTTCCCATGTCTGCTGCATATTGACATTAATTATCAAAATAAAGAGTTTGTTTTTCCAATAGAAATTGTGACTTAAGGGTGAAAAGAGCTGATGATAATATAAGTAAATAGACCAACTCTTAATTGTATAGCTTTGAAAAAAAGATATAAATTAGTTTTATAATTTATATAATTTATCATATAATTTATGTCAGTAGGGAAATTTATCACATGGGCAGTCATTTCAAACGACAGTTTCATGCTAAAACCTTCATTTAAACTATGAACTGCTAAATCTTGCAAACATGTGATTTTGCAGAAGCACCTTTTCTTTTATGATAAGTTATCTGATGAAAAACACATACGCTTGCATGGTACATTTCACAGGTCACTGGAAAAAAATGTATGCCATAAATTTCACAGCAGTCTAAACAAGGAAATCCCAATATCCCCATTCAAGTACATCATCCAGAATTTAACTAACATTGTTTATATACATTTATGTACATTTATTGCAAAATGGAGACTGATTTGTATGATCTTCCATTCAAGGCGCTATATCTGCAGTTTGATGATGATTCTACTAAAACATTTCAAGGGAATTCATGGAACATTTTAGCAATCTAGTTCCTTAATTGTTTTGAAAATAATTCTACAATTGGACAAATATCAAGAACGAGACAACATTTCAAAACACAGGGCTCTCCCAATGCATTGAACTGCTTCTATGACATCCTGCCAGTTTGGCCTCTGGCTAGAATCTTCAACCATAAGCCAGCATACCTACATAAGAATTTTTACAGACATTTTATTGTTTGGTTAAAATTACACTGTGAAAGTTTTATAAATTACACTGTGGAAAATGTTATCATGAAGCAATCAATTTCTATAAAATCTATCATTTGTAAAATGGAATGAAAATTGGTAATAATCTACAACAGTGTCCTACAGATCAGATCTTCAAGCTTAGCTATTTCCCATCTACTTTCCCATTCTATGCCTCTGGCTAGAGAAGGGGAACTGCTTGGGGGGAATAAGCAGCAGTTATATTTACCTCGACTTACAACCACAATTGAGACCAACATTTCCATTGCTAAGCAAGACAGTTGTTAAGTGAGGTATGCCTCATTTCACAACCTTTCTTACCACAGTTGTTAAGTGAATCACAGCAGTTGTTAAGTTAGTAACATAGTTGTTAAGAGAATCTTGTTTCCCCTGGGGAACAGGAGCTGACGTCACAACGATACGATGTGCGATCTCGGAGCTCCGAGATCGCAGTCGATACCTTTGCTGCTGGACGGTCCTTTTGGACCTAAACAGTCCCGAAGAGATGGTGACAGGGAAGAGTACGTCTTGCTGATCTCAGGGACATCGCAAAGTCCCTGATTGATCCAAGAGAATCTCTTCTTGCCGGCGACAGAAGCACAGCCAAAAGCTGCTGAAGTTGGAACAGCTCCACAACGGGAAGAAAGCGGAAAGAGAAAGTGTGTCCACCTGCTAAGGAAATTTTATTGTTATAAAAGAGACTGCCCCCCAAAAAATCAAAGCTAAATTAAACTTGCAAAGAAAAGAAAAATAAGCAGTGAAATTAAGCTATATTGGACAGTGTGTTATTTTTTTTTTATGGATGGAATTTTTGCAAGTATTCCCTACTTTTTAAAGTGAAAGTATTGGTTTTTCTTCTTCTATTTCTTTTTTTACCTATGGATTAAATCTTTTTCTTTATTTTTATAATATTCGTTTGGAGTGGTTTTTTTCTTTTTATTTTGCTCTGTTTAAGAATTTTGTTTCTTTTAAGCCTGGATTATAAAGGAGATATAAAAGGAATATAAAGAGGGTAGTAACATTAGAGGGAAAAGAAGTTACACTGCCACTTGGAATTTGGAGGATGAGTCCTGGGAATATTGCTTTCTCTTTTTTCTCTTTGATCATTTTGACTTTGTACTTCAAAGGCTTCAGCGTGTTTACAGAAGAGATAAGGAGAAAGCACAGGTTGTTTACACAGGTGCTCTTTGGATGCTTCTTTGGCAGCTGGAGTAAAGTGAAAATAAAATCTTATTTTGAAACTAGAGTGGCAGTGTTTACTAGTTGGCAGTATGGCACAACAAAAAGAAATCATAACATTACAACAGATTATGTTTGAAATTCAAAAATTATTAGAAACAACAGAAAGAATTGAGAAGAGATTGGAAAATATAGATTGTAATGCAGTAAAATTTGATGGAAAAATTGAAGATATCCAGCAAATGGAAAAAGTGGAGGTTAGAGTCCTAAAAGCCCAAGGGAAAAATGAACAAAGAGGCAAGATAATTGTGGATACTGACCGTGAACTGAGTGTGGTTGGAGATGGAAAGAGTGGAACATGGAAAGGGAAGATAGATGGAAAGGAGCTCTACCTCAGATTTCAAAGTTTAGAAGAAGAAAAAAGAGAAGAATTGATGGATCCAAGGAGAGAAACCTTGACAAAAGCACTACTGATAACCAAAGATAAACTGATTAAAGAAGCGGATGGAGGGTCTCAAGATTTTACAAGATATGCAAAAGCAACAATTTGTCCACACAAATTTGATTCAGGAAATAACCAGAAGACTAATTCCACAAATGGCAAAAGACATAAGTCTGCACTATTACTGGAAAGACACAGGTTGAGATATGAAAACTAATAACAAAATACTAGTCAAATTTAGTTAAAATTAGAGCATTATGTTAAAAATGAAGTGATAATGGATATAGTTAGATAAATAATTGATAATGATAACATTGTACACATATGTATTGGTTTGATAAGAGGAAATTTGTTATAAATTCTAAATGGTGATCATGAAAGGAAGTTTAGAAACTCTGTTATGTATAAAAGCTTATAATATTTTAAAAAAAAGACTAAGTCAAATTTAGTTAAACTAAGACCAAAAAAAAATGAAATGATGATGGATGTTGTTAAATAAATGATTGATAATAATAATGTAATATTTGTATTGACATGATAAAAGGGAAATTGGATATAAATTGTAAACATGATTAAGAAAGGAGCTCTAGAAACTTTGTTATTAAAAATAATTAATTTTTATTTAGAAAGTGTCATAAAGATGTAATGTTGCTGGATGATATTGAGAATAGATAATGGAATGCCATCATGTGGTTTTGCTTTAAATTTTGGAATATTTTATATAAAGGGATGTAAAAACAATCATAGTCATATGAAGATTGAAGTATGATGATAGTAATATATATAAATATATTTGATTTAAAATATATAACTTGATATGAATTGTAGGTAATGACTGTGGAAGGGATGCACAAAAGCTCTTTGTAACCAATTGACACACTCTTTATAATTTATAATTTGTAATGGAAGATATTTTTGTGGTGTTTGTTGTGTTTTGTCTGTTTGTGTTTATTCAAAAAAATTTTTTTTAAAGAGAATCTTGTTTCCACCTTGATGTTGCTTGTCAGAAGGTTGCAAAATGTGATTGCATGACTCTGGGACACTGCAACCATCATAAGTACATGACAGTTGCCAAGCACCAAAATTTTGATCATATGACCACGGGAATGCAGCAATGGTTGTAAGTGTGAAAAGCAATCATAAGTGGCTTTTTTTCAGTGCCATTGTAACTTTAAATTATTGAATGGTTGTAAATCAAGGACTGTTTGTACTCTTACAATACTCCCAGTAGGCCTGAAGAAGGAAACAAAGAGCTCTGAACAGAAAGTGGCCAGGAATATAATACAAAGTTTGGCAACTTACTGTCTATATACTGTGCTGGGTACAAATGTTACCCAGTCCCATGTTTGTAGTCCCTGACCACTCAATGTTGTACTACTGAAATTGGGATTATATTGTCAATTTTCTGTGATGTGTTTCTTTTTCCCCATGGGAAGAAGTTTTAGCAGTTGGATAGAGGAGGAATAAAACACATGTGTTCAATTTCTGCAAAACGTGGCCTATATATTGAAGGAATTACCCCAAATAAAAACAGAAAGCCAAGAATTGCATCTGTTCTCTTGATGATATCACCAACCACATCCCTGCACTCTCTGGTAGCCATTTTATTTATGTCTTTGTTTATTGTAAAGAGTACTCCCTAAAATAAGAAATTGTTAAACTATGATTTCATAACCCAAATTACAGTTGAACATTAATTGGTGTTCATTAATTAGGATAACCTGACTGAAAATTTGAACCCAAAATGTTAGGTGAAACATTTCCTAACTATTTCTTCCAGCCAATATTACAAGAGAAAAAAAAAGTGAGGAAAAGTGAAGTGTGCTAGTCTAGGAAAGGGATGCTAGGCTCATTCAGTAATCAATAAATGGGTATCATAAATTCAAGTTTATGGAAACACATTCCCATCCAGTTGGTTAAGTCTGAAAATATTACACAATTATCCTTTCTTTAGTCACAACTTTACAGAATAAATATAAGAACAAACATAATTTAAGTTAAATATTAGCAATAGCACTTAGACTTATATATCGCTTCACAGTGCTTTTACAACCCTCCCTAAGTGGTTTACAGAGTCAGCCTATTGCCCCCAACAATCTGGCTCCTCATTTTACCCACCTCGGAAGGATGAAAGGCTGAATCAACCTTGAGCCTGGTGAGATTTGAACTGCCGAACGGCAGCTAGCAGTCAGCTGAAGTAGCCTGCAGTGCTGTACTCTAACCACTGCGTCACCTCTTTTATATATATGAAATATTCTTCCATACTTAAAAACCATTTAGGATTCTGCAACACCATATTTACTAAATATTTCTACACAGATAAAGCTTCCTGAAATGGTTAACGCAGCCACTCAAAATGTTTAAAGCCTAATTATCCCTAGTATACTTTTGAGCAAACATCTTAAAAACACTGGCTATTTCTTTCCGACTTGATTTATTTTAAGTATTTGGATCTTCTTAAGGTATTTTACAAGGCCCAGGACTGTTATCATGAACTAAGCTAGTCATTGGGTAGACTGTGAAAGAACATATATATACAGAGTTAATTCAGAATGAATTGTCAGGGTTACATTTTAGGCATACCAGAATTCATACCAAAGAAAAGGTCACAGTTAAATAAAGAAGAAAACAAAAGGAAGATAAAAGTAGGACCTTAAGTAAAAGAAGAAACAAAAAACTAAGAACCCAACAAGAGAGGAAACTAGCTTTTAACCTGGAAATAATAGTAAGGAATATATTCCCTTTTCAGTTTAAAGCTAGTTTCTTTGCAACACGAGATATTCATATATAAATCAGAACAAAGTTCTGAAGATCAATATAAAATCTACTGATCCTATAATGGAATACCTTAGATGTCAGGAGTATAGCTATAGCTTTAATACATGTTGGATATACATTTATTCAGTACATTTTATATAAAATACACATACACATACAAGTGCTATATTACCTAGTTCCTGTTCATTTAACTGAAATGGTTTGTGGGATTCTTTAGAAACAAAATATTGATATAATGAACTATGAGAGTCCAGAAAAAGTTGATTGTCCCACATGTATATTCCAAAATGTAGAAAAGGAAACAGGAGACCTAAAAAGCAACAGACAATAACATAGCATTAATTTCAAAATATTATTTTACTCACTGAAGTTATATCTTCACTGATACAGATAAATCTCTGGACAAGGTAATAAAGTGCCATTTTTTTTAAAAAAAGTATCCTATGTATAAATCCCCGTGAGTGGAGAAAACAAACAGATATATTGTTGATACCCTCAAAATCTACTAGAAAATATGATTATAAAAAGAAAATGAGAAAGTATTTCTGATTGCCAAGAAAAGATTTATATGCAAATTTTTGACTTAAGTTCTTTAAAACCCACAGATTTCCTTTTAGGAAGATGTCTTTGAATTTAATGTTCTGTATTGCAGAAATTTTTAAGCTTTAATATTGTGTGTTTTATATTTATGTTGATTCTCTATAATAAAACTATAAGACACAATAAACATTTTATTTGCATAACATTAAAAGAGGGTTGTTTATTTCTTTTTACATTCTTTTTAGATTTCATATTTTCTCCCTTGCGCAGATGTTAACATGAAAATTGGTTTAGTTGGTGCAAATACTTTTCTTAAAGATTAGCTTTCATGTTGATTAAAAATTCTAGGAATCGTTTAAAATATGTTTGCATCATTCAGCTAGTTTAATCTAAGTCAATTGTACAGTTCTAAATGCTTCATTAAAAGGCTCACATGTTTCTGAATGTGGTAGAAGCCAGGTTATATTTTTATTCTTGTAACACTCTTGAATCTCTCTTTTGCTATCAAGTATTTTTTTTCCTTGTTGGGTTCGCTTGCCTGAAAGTGTAGATTGGGGTTAGAACATTATGTGTACTACAAATTCACGCATAGAGTAACACATGGTATATATAGTACCTCTCTGTGGCAGATTAATGGAGAATAGCAGCATGAATTGTAGAGTTGAATTTGAATCATTTGCTGTCTCTTATCGACAGGAAATCTTTAAAAAACTAAGGCTCATGAAACAATTTGAATACATTTTATCAGCATTTTCTTTTGTTTAAAAATTTCAGTTTTAAGGAAATGAAATAGGTTGTTATTATAAAGTGTTTTCATGTGAAGAATATTCTTGAGGTGAAATTAGTTATTTCATGTTCCACTGATCATATGTTCAAAGTTATTTTGAATACAATTTAGGGTTCATATTCTAAAATGCCTCAATTATCCTAAAATGAAAAAGAAATTATCAGGAAAGATCAATGTCTGAACTTGACAGAGGTTCTAAAATAATTTTGTGGCTGCTGTTCTTTTAGAGATGCATGTGGTGATATGCAGAATTGCTAAACTATGGCTGAAAAGGCTCTTTTTGCTGTACATAAAGGACTATTGTTGGTTTCCCATTTTTACTTTTCTGGTAGACTTTGTTTATATTGTATGATTCCCAAGGTAGATTTTCAGAGTTAATAGGAATATTACCTTATTTTCCCGCTTACCTTCAATCAGTCATCCTGTTCACGAAGTTCCAAATTAAAACCTTGTCTAGTGAATAAACACAACAATGAAGAATAAAACCTATTGAAACATTTCTCAGGTATGTAGATAACAGTGACGTGCAGTGAGGTGTGTGGCTGGTGAGGCACTGACGTCATCACAATCTTTTTATTAAAATGCCTTTGTAATACAGGGGGTTTTAATAAAAGGATCTGTGCCATTTTGTCCCGCCCTTGCGTGTTTCGAAGGGGTGGCGGGCAAGAGCATATCGGCGAGGACCATATGCGATGACCACCAGTGGCCAACAACAACAACAAAAGAGATTTGGCAGGGAGCAAGGAGCCAAGGAGTTCCTTGTTGTGTTTTCCACAAGGGAGGACAGTCCCTCCAAGGAGGGGGGAGGGAGGGAGAGAGGGAGAGAGAGAGAGAGAGAGAGAGATGATGATGATGATGACAATTAAGTATCAGAAATCTTTTGAGTTTGACAATATAATATGTTATCCAAAATTATAAATAATCTTATTTTCAGATGCATTTTTTGCCATCTGTTATTTTCTTTTTAAAAAATCAGACTTTCTTCCAATTTGTGCCTTCTGGCAAAGTGCAGTTTTCTTGGCAAGAGATCTAGCTTGCCATTGCTTTCATCATAGGTCTGAGAAAGTTAGTTTCTTTCTTTCTTTCTTTCTTTCTTTCTTTCTTTCTTTTCTCTTCCTTTCTTTCCCCCTGATTTGTTTCCCTCTCTTTTCTCTCTCTCTCATTCTCTCCCTTCAGCCCTTTTTCCTTTCTCTCTCCCTCTCCCCTTCTCTCTCTAATTTGTTTCCCTCTCTTTTCCCTCTCTCCCATTCTCTCCTTCCAGCTCTCTTTCATTTCTCTCTATCACTCTCTCTTTCTCCCCTTTTCTCTTTCATCTCTTTCTTGCGCGTGCAAGCAAAATACCCCAGGATTACGGTGGCGGGGACAGCAACTCCTTCTGCTGCACTGCGGAGAAGAGCCATGATGTGCAGGAGACTCCTTAGCGCTAGACTCAGGTCAGTGCGAGCCACGGTCCCATTCCCCTCCTTCCTGAGTCAACATGAAGGGGACCGCGGCTCGCGCTGACCTGAGTCTAGCGCTGAGGAGTCTCCTGCACAGCACGGCTCTTCTCCACAGTGCAGCAGAAGGAGTTGCTGTCCCCACCACCATGATCCTGGGGTATTTTGCTTGCACGCGCAAGAAAGAGATGAAAGAGAAAAGGGGAGAAAGAGAGTGAAATACAGAGAAATGAAAGAGAGCTGGAAGGAGAGAATGGGAGAGAGGAAAAGAGAAGGGGGAGAGGGAGAGAGAAATGAAAGGGAGCGGAAGGGAGAGAATGAGAGAGAGAGAAAAGAGAGGGAAACAAATCAGCGCTAAAAGCCACCCCGTCCTCCCTCCCTTCCTCTTCACAACCTTCCCCCGGAAAGCTTTTTCCCAAATAATACCAGCAGCCATTTCATCTCCACCAAAGTAGATACATACACACATGCGTGCACGATGCACACACACACCAAAAACGTTTTTTAAAAAAATGACAGAAATGGAGAAAGGAATGAGACCTCCAGAAAATAAAAGAAGCAGGAAGCTGGCTCATCCTGTAAAAAGGGAAATCAATGAAGAGATGAAGGTACATCTCTGCGCTCCCCCTTTATTGTCACTGTATCGCAAGCGAGAAGGGAACAAAAAGGAAAGAGTTGAGTCACAGGAAGAACGAGTGCCCTCTACTATGAGGCAGGAGAACTGCGTGCCTCACCTACGTCAGGAATTTTTAGGCTTTTAACCCTCACTTAACTCTGCTCGAGCGATCATAAAATGCCTAAAAAGTCAGACTAGATGAGGCATGCACTTCTCCTGCCTCATAGTAGAGAGCGGGTTTTGGAGGTTTTTTTTAAACAGGCAGTCATTCACGATGAGGCAGCAGCTAGCTAGCATCACCTCAGCACTCGCCTTTTCCCTTTTACATTTTTTTTCTTTTCATGATGAGAGAGGTGAGGCTGTGCTTCCCCTGCCTCCCCTGACTGCAGGTCACTGGTAGATAAAGGATAGAACACAGATACAAAATATTTATTCTTATAAATTGTTAAGTCTCCCAAAGAGATTGTTTTATCTCCTAAAAATAAAACATTCATATATATATAGGTCATATAAAAGTCCCTCTTTTAGGAAGATGGACAGTTTAGAAATTTGTAATATAAATGAATTGATTGATTGATTGATTGGTGTGAACTAATCTATGGATTAGTAAATATCAATGTAACAGTATTAAAACTAGCATATATAGCTGAGAAATTGATGCTGAAATTAGTAGAAATTTAACAGATTGTCTGCCTGGGGAAACTGGATGGAAACAAAATGTTAGAATAACTTGAAGTTTCGGATTGTAAATCATTTCTTTTCTTGGCACAGATGTTTTGCTGTCCGTTTATATAGGACCCATTTGCACATACGTATGCACATAATTACCTTCCAGATGTTTTCTTCTTGTCCTTTTACAAATAATTTCTGCAAAAATAAATATTTAATTTACTCATCCCAAACCTATGGAACTTAACATAAAAGCTTCACTAGCTTTAGCGGAGCCTATTCACAAGCAAAAGTACGCTACCCAGATTTGTAGGAAAAAGCTCATAATATGCTTTCCTATTGTTAAATCTTTTTAAAACATCCCATTTATTCAGGTTTTATCATTCTTTTTTTCCTCTGACATTTTTCGTAATATGACAGATTATGTTACTAATTCTAGGAGAAAAGGATTTACATTTGTATAGCAATAAACGTTTTTCAGCTCAAGCAGGAATGAGGGAAAGCAATTGTGTGATCTCATCCCCCACTTTTGGAAACTTACCAAGCAAGATGCTGCTGAACACATAAAGCTTACAGAATTGATATCTTAATGAAAGGGTGTCTTAGAGGGAAATCCAATATCTTTGAATTCATCATGCAAGTGAAACATCTCTACAGGGATAACACTTAACTCGGCTTTTGATATAATGATTTACCTATTGGCAGTAATACAACTACTTTACTACTACTACCACTGCTACTACAATATGTACACTAGGGATTTGGATCTGATTCCTAAAAGGTGTTTTGGGGTATGTGAGATCCATTTCCTGAGATAAGACTGTTTTAGAATACAATAACAGAGTTGGAAGGGACTTTGGAGGTCACTAACTGGTGGGCCATGGACCAACTGGTGGTCTGGGAGAAAATTTTGATGGTCCGCAGAAAAATTATTTGCATTTTTATATTGCAATATTTATCTTTTTAAAAATTCATATTAGTGGTTCGTGGGATTTACAATTATGAATTTAGTGGTCCCTGAGGTCCGAAAGGTATATGACCCCTGTCTAGTCCAACCCCCTGCTTAGGCAGGAAACCTTACACCACTTCAGACAACATCTTCTTAAAGACATCCAGTGTTGGGGCATTCACAACTTCTGGAGGCATGCTGTTCCACTGATTAATTGTTCTAACTGTCAGGAAGTTTCTCCTCCATTCTAAGTTGCTTCTCTCCTTGATTAGTTTCCACCCATTGCTTCTTGTTCTACCCTCAGGTGCCTTGGAAAATAGTTTGACTCCCTCTTCTTTGTGGCAACCCCTGAGATATTGGAACTTTGCTATCATGTCTCCCCTGATCCTTCTTTTCATCAAACTAGACATACCCAGTTCCTGCAACTGTTCTTCATATGTTTTAGCCTCCAGTCCCCTAATCATCTTTGTTGCTCTTCTCTGCACTCTTTCTAGAGTTTTTCAAGGGGCAAGGCTTCTTTAAGGTGTTGTAGACCAATGTTACATTTGAATGCCCACTTGCTCAGAACATCTTTTGGAAATTGAATCTAAAGTGCTTCACAACTTGGTTACACAATCTCTGTTCAGAGACAATTCTGAATATTAGGTATATAAGGGGCTACATCTCATGCCCATTAATCTGAGGTAGTGTGCTTTGTTCGTCTTTCATTCTTTTAAAAATTCTTCCTGTGAAATCAGTAGGCCAGATCAGATGAGATGAAGAGCTTCATTTGGAAATCCCTCAAAAAATGAAGCCAGTTCCATTGCCACGATGTTCCATTTCCGTGTCAGATGTGCTCCTTTCTCTAGTGGAACATCTTTTCTGCAGGACCACTAATGATGAAGTCAGAGTTGCTCTGGCAGCCATAATTTATCACAACCATCTAAGAAGAAAACTATTAGCAAACAGTTACTCATTCCAGGAGGACATAAAAATCATGCGGCAATTTTAAAACCGTGTTTCCATTTTAGTGTAATTCTTCTGGCACAGTTAACTTTGGGAAACCAGCACATCTGTTCACATACATTTTAGTACCATGGAGCAATTTTATGGCCCCATAAACATTTTCAGTCTCTTTGTGCTTCCTTTGTACTGTAGTTCTAGAGACAATGGTGCATGTAATTCTTCTAAAGAGGATAAAACAGTGAGGTATGCAGACTAGCCTCCAGCTACCCAGCAATGAAACATAACTGCTAGTGATATTTTATTTAATTCATAGAAAAATCACATAATACAGGTAGTCCTTGACTTACAACCACAATTGAGCCCAAAATTTATGTTGTTGAGACATTCATGAAGCGAGTTTTGCCCCATTTTTCTTGCCATGGTTGTTAAATCAATCATTGCAGTTGTTAAGTTAGTAACCAGATTGTTAAGTGAATCTTGACATTCCTTGTCAGAAAATTGCAAAAGATGATCACATGATCTCGGAACACTGCAACTCGTCATAAGTAAGAACCAGTTGCCAAGCATACAAATTTTGATCACGCGACCATGTGGATCCTGCAACGGTCATAAGTGTGAAAAATGGTTATAAGTCACTTTTTTCAGTGCCTTTGCAACTTTCAATGGTCACTAAATGAACTGTTGAAAGTCGAGGACTACCTGTGGTTACTGCAACAATAGTGCTAGCTGGGAAATTCCGGGAATTGAAGTCTACATAACATTGTAGAAGGGCAGCTCAAAAATGCTGCATTTAAAAAAACCAATGAATGATACATGATTCTGCAGTTTACAGCAGCACGCTTAGTTCTTTTAATACAAGATTTTTTTTTTAGAGTTTTGGACATATTTAGAATGTTGGGGAAATATGAGTAGTATCAAAAATTAGCCACTGTGGTAAAGAACCCAAAAGACAAAGACAAATTCCTAAAGTCAAGGCACAGTTGAGTCCAAGCTTCGGAATAACAAAATCAAACCAGTTTCTTGGGACAACAGAAAACAAGGAGACACAGAGGCTGAAAGGTACCTTATTTAAGATTCCTTAGAACTTAGTGTTGTGTTTTTCCTTTCTTTTTCCCTCTTCCTCACTCAGGATCACCCATAGGATGTTATTTTTCTCACCCCAGACTTGGTCTTCCTTTTTCAGCATCATTCTGAAGAACTGCTGTACCCCCACCCATTGCTCTTTCCTAGCAGTAATCCAACTGCTTCCTCCTGCATCAAGCAGAATTACTCATCTTTCCCCTGCTTCCTCTTCTCATATCTTTGGGTCATAAAGCTTCCTCTTCTCATAGCATTAGACTATTCCCAGAAATCCTTTAATATATCCATGTTTCCCCCACTGACCTTCTACATCTGCCGCTCACTCCTAAGGACTAAATATTGGATCGGTTAATTCGATGCTTTTCGTTTTGGGCTTCAACTGTGTAAAACTGCTTCAAAGCAAAGATGCTGGCCACTGCATGCTTACCCTGACTTCTTTTTAGGAATGTCTCTTGATTCCATGAGGCACAGAGAAACTGTACAGAATAAAGACAGCCAGCACGGGAAGACTCAGAAATAGATCTGGTCACACACCCTCCTGCAAAACCCATGTGCATTTCACAGGCAAAGAGACAATTCCACAGGGGCAGTAATATTTATAGATATCCTGATACCTGGCCATGGACAGTAGGAAGAACTAAATTTTGTTATCATTTATATAATTTTATAATTGTTTTTATGGCAGGAGATATTCCTCTCTTAACATTGTCTTTAGAAGACCTTAGCTTAATCATAATTGATAATGAGAGGACCTCATAGCCATATTTTTTATAACCTCCACTCACCGCAAGAATGGATAAATGAATGATTTCATTCATTCAAAATATTTCTAAGCCCTCTTTAAGATCCTATCCTCAAGACACGCAAAAACTTTCCATGACAAATGATAAAGTATTGATCCATCGTCATATCGCTCTGTTGCCATGTGTGGCAAACAAGAACGTCCACATTTTCCAACACATCTGAACAGCATCCTCTCAGGGAAAGTTTACCATTAGTGAAAAGCTACTAAGAAAAGTACTGCTGCAAATGAAATAACTATCTTAAGGAAAGGCTGTGGTACAGATGTAAGCTTTAAAAGGCCTTATAGAGGCTAAGAGTAAATCCGGTTGATGGAAATTTAATAACTGTGAGGTCACTAAATGTATTTATTAAGTGATGGAGTTTCTTTGTTTTTAAAAGCACTGGACAGAGAGAAGAGAAATTATCTCTTGAGTGTATCAGTCTAAATGAAGGTAACAGTGAATTAGATGAGCAGTCCCTTTGAAGTAGAACTGAGCCAGGATGGTCTGAGTGAAAGTTTTCTTAAAGATAATTATTCAGACAATAAATGGCTTAGGACAGAGTTAATGTTAACCTTTTCCATTTGGTCCTTGTTTTGTATGTTCCTTCCCATGCATTTCCAATTTGTTCTGTTTGGAGTTGCTCCAAAATATTTTTTTCCCATCTGCAGAACAGAATAACTTTTCTGGAAAAAAAAAATCCTTATGTGTCCCAGTTCACAACGCTTGGGCAGGATTTTTTTAACTGGGGAGGAAGCAGTCATAATATAAATTTTATAAAAGCAAGCTGCACTCCAGGCACAAGATAACCAGAATTTTTTTTGCTGACAGTGAGGCAGAAAGAGTCCAGGTTTTCCAAAGA
>NC_138548.1:276588288-276808476 GCF_964273705.1 Natrix helvetica | reverse complement strand
AGCTTACCATTCCTGCTCCTCTTCAGTGTAACAGGGCAATAAAGTCAGGCAAACTAAGAAGTGTGTTTAACATTTGAAAATGTGCTATTTCTAATTAAACTAGCAAAAACTAAAAATCTGGATAAATATAGTTCTAAGACCAAAAGACAAATAATCAAACTTATCTCCCTCTCTACGATTTCCGACAGCAATGGTTTAAAAAAAGTAATTAGCTTGCTTATTTACTTTCATATTTTTCACTTCTCATCTTAGCTCTGTTTAAACTTCAGGAAGGAAAAAAAAACAGGTACAGAGAAAATGAGAAATGCCCACTACAGTCTCACCCTGACTTCTGTACATTGAAAAGAAGAAAAATCCTATAGAGTGGAGGCTGGACATGTGTCCTTATTCTGATACTTCTCCCCCTGCAACCGTAACATATTGATGGGGGATGTCAAACATACAGTATGTGATGATAAGTTTTGCTAGTGATATAGTCCTCTACTTAGAACCGTTAGTTTAGTAATCATTCAAAGTTATAATGACACTGAAAAAAGTTTTTAGCCACCTATCAAGTCCTTGCCAAGGACCTGGGATAGGTAGATGCAGTGGTGGGATTCAGCCAGTTCACACCACTTTGAGAGAACCGATTGTTAAGTTTCTGAGCATCTAGGTGAACTGGTTGTTGGAAGAAATCATTAAAGCAGAGAACCAGTTAAATTATTTGAATCCCACCACTGGACAGATGCTTTTATTTGATGCTATATCACATGGTATATAGTATTCCAAAGTTGCCTCTTGCAATTGACTGGTGGTAATTTTGTCGATGCCAATAATGTTGAAGTGATGCTCTTAGTATTTTGGGATTGCACCCACCCATTGGTAGTATTTTTTTTCTTTTGTCATAGTTATTTTATTTCTATTTGTGGATCTTTATATTTTGTGGTTTTTCTCTGGTTCTTTCTCTTCTCTTGTCTCCAGGCACTAACATATCTACTATGCAGACTTTTTTTTTATTCTCACAAATTGTTAAATGTGGAGTGTTGTACGTCAGGTGATTGTCTGTTTGAATTGTAGAATCCAAGAGCACTTTAGCTTCTTCACTTTCTATGAGTTTCTCTATTCTGTGATCTCACCAATTGTTTCTTGAAGGCAAATGTTGTTTGTTGCAGATATTTCAATGCACCCTTGTTGCGACTTTGTCATGCTGTTGTTTGTAGTCCATCTGTGCAATCTTCTGGCAAGCCACTGACTAGGTGGTCCACTATCTCTTCAGCTTCTTTGCAGAGTGGAATTTGGTATTTGTTGCTGTCTTCCCAATTCTGACTTTGTAGGCCTTTGTTGTTCTTATTATTATTATTCCAGTCATCTGAAGAGAATTGTAGTACCTATTTCCTCCTCCATAAGAAGCAGACCATGTTTCCAGAAACAGAGCTGATTTGGTATTTGATTGTCCCATCTCTGCTTTCTCCTTAAGGGGGAAAGAACAAACTATTGTCCAATCTATTTCAATAAAACTGCCTGAGTGACAGGTCCACAGAATCCTTTTCTAGGTACAAGGAGTTACCAGAAAAAAACTGGCTGTGTTCCTGATTATGTAGACTCTGTTTGTTCCCCTCCTAGTTCCTTTTCCTGTACAAGAGTTGGGCAGTGCAGAGGAATAGTCGGGCATCAGCTGAGGGATTAGAAAGGCACGCTGGCTTGATGCCATGTACTGTCATAATCAGCATCCATTCCCAGAAGTCAGGAAGAAATGAATGGGAAGTAAGGAATCCATAGTTAATAAGGGCTTGCAAGTCTAAACAGTCTAGCACAAACACATGTTCTAGAGAAATCCTTTTTATGAAAAAGAAAAGCCAGCTAGTTTTAAGAGTAGCATTCATTTATAGGTAAATATTTGAAAAACTGTAAAACATAAAGTATTTGCAGAAAACTTTAGAAAAATCTTTACACTGCTTATGCATACAGTATCATAAAATTGCAGTCTCTGAGCATGGAGATTGTAATTATTGTGTGACTGGGCTTTTGCCTCCACATGAGCGTAACTATTTTCTGCTGCTCTTCAAAGTTGCTTAAATTAGGTCATTAGCACTTTCAAAGGTCATTCTGATTTTTAAATCGGTACCACCCTGTTTCTCAATAAGATTTTTAAAAAGCAGCTATTGTCTTAATAAAATATCAGAAATATCAGAAAGAGTATTATCCTTGTGCAATATCCAGGGCACTTTTTCTGAATAATTTTCAAAATGCTCATGACCAAATTACTCCTGCTGGAAGAATAATTCAGTGCAGGTTTAGACTTCATTTTGTTTTGTAGGAAAGGCTTATGGAAGTCTTATGTAAATTTCAGGTAATTTAAAACAAAAATTAGTTACAGTTTAAGAATAAAAATGAGGGCTATTGTTAGGATTCAGAGAGAGATATCAATGGTTCTTCCCTACCCTTTTTTCACTTCGTATTAAAGAGGCATGGAAAACTCACATAAGTTGAGGAATGTGAGTGAAGTTATAACATGGACTTAGCAAATAAATATTAACAGATTTATGAGATGATAGATGATAGATAGATAGATGATAGATAGATAGATAGATAGATAGATAGATAGATAGATAGATAGATAGATAGATAGATGATAGATAGATGATAGATGGATGATAGGTAGGTAGGTAGGTAGGTAGGTAGGTAGGTAGGTAGGTAGGTAGATAGATAGATGATAGATAGATAGATAGATAGATAGATAGATAGATAGATAGATAGATGATAGATAGATAGATAGATTTTTAATCCAAACTTTATTATTTTTACAAATAACTCAAGAGGGCCAACATATTTAATACTCTTTCCTCCTCCATTTTTCCCACAACAACCCTACGGGATAAGTTGGGGTATGGAAGAGTGACTGGCCCAAAGTTACTTAGCTTTGATGCTTAAGACAGGACTGGAATTCATAGACTCCTGGTTTGTAGCCTGGTGTCTTAACCAGCACACCAAACTTCATGAATGACATCTTATTTGTAGTATCATCTACTTGCTGCCGTTGTTTGTGCTTTCTTAAGTTGCCTAGGACCTTTAGTTAAAGAATAATACATTCAGTTTATTTCCAACAGCTGACTTATATAAACTGCTTACAGTTCTTAGTCTACTTCTTCCAGTAGAAAGCATCCTGTCCAGTTCACTGGTGTTTTTCTTGCTCATTTCTCTATTTCTGTCCTCCACGAAGGATTAATTTCACTGCAATTATTTCCACTAGGAATTTCCCCCTAGGTTCAATTTCTAGCACTTTCCAGGGTAATGGGCAAGATGGATAATGGCTTCTGCTTCTTCGCATTATTCTTTTTGCGTTCATGGCTAGCATGATTATGAGAACAGATCGCAAAAGAGAAGGGGATGAACTTAACTTAACTTAAATTTATTCAATTTCTAGACCGCCCCTCTCTCAGAAGAGACGAAGAGGGGGGAACTCTGGGTAGGCAACATCTTTTAATGCCAGCCACTGTTGATTGCATATTTAAACAAATGACTAGACATTCTATTTTGTAAAACCCAACACGTACTTGTTTGTTCTAAAAATAAAACTCCAAATGACTGTAGCACTGTGCATTCTTTCCTTGGCCCCATTTTTTGTTGTATTCTTTTATCTTGATAGTTACTCTTGTATTTCACTTTACAGCAGTTTTTTTTTTTAAGTCCCAATCTCACAGATTTTGGATTAGGTACAAGAACATTTTAAAAAAATAACTGTTAAAATAATGAAATAATTGATGCATTTTACTATATAATAATAAATAGATACGGGCAATCATCCTAAGAGCCAAACAGCAGTTTAAAGACGTAGTTTTAAAAGTCTTCCTGACTGAGAAGGAGTGTGAATTAATTGTATTTCAATAATGTTAGATTATAATGTAGAAGGCCTGTTTCCCAGTCAAGTTCCCCTTGACTTCACATTAATAGATTACAGAGCTTAAAAAACAATAATACTGTTGTTTTTACAGACATTAAACTGGCAAGTTTACATCTGCTCATCAGTACATTTATCTCTTATTTGTCTAGGATCAAAACATTTCCTCACAGCTAGATCTAACTTGAATATGCATTTCAATTAACTTAGATACAACACAAGTTAAAACACAGGCATTGTACCACAGGTGTCTTACACATGTGAAATGCATATATTTTCTTCTTCCTCAAACAGATCATCTTTGCTGATTCTTTATTCCCCAATTTACAGGCTCTGTTACTATTACATAAATATTGTTTGCAGTTGGTGGACCACCTAATGGGTCTCCATTTACTGAAAGTGGTAGTTTATTATGGAGAAAGGCAACTTATCATGATTTCTTCTTTTGTTTAGGATAATGGACCTGTTCCAAACAGGAGACCCATGGCCTTTTCACCTGGAGGAAGTCCAACAGACAGCAAGCAGGCCTTAAATTTGCAGTACAATAATCCTACACGTCTGTATGCAAATAACAGTCCAGATTCTAGTTTACCCTCACAGATGAGCAGTCTCAATATCACAACTCCCCAAAGGTATGGAGTAAAAAGTGTACATATCAATTGAATTGCTTTTAGAAATGCCTGAATTGAATTAATGAAATAGGGCTACTGCATCCGTGCTGCAAAAATACAGGCAATTGCTAGAGGGCAGTAGAGAGGAAAAAAAAGCTCTCAATTTTCACATCCATTCAATGGTCATTTAATGGATATTTTAGTCCAGACATGGTTACACCCAGCATGAAAAGGTGGGGGGGGGATTTGCACCATTTTTTCCAAAAGATTCACTCTTTCACACAGACTAAAATGACTATATGCTTCTGTTCAAAGAGTATCTCCCCCCTCCACCTAAAATGGATTTAAACACTGGAGAAAAATCATTTTAGCATTATTTTCCCACTATTTTATGAATCAGCCAACTCTTCAACTATTTTACTAAAAGTCAAAGTACACTACCTGGGCACCAGAAATCCCCCCCCCCCCTTCTGTTCAATTGTGCAGATTCTCACAAATTACCTGGATAAGCCTCTGCCGTTTGCTTGGGAAGTTGTTTTTCAGAAGTGGTATGCCATTACCTTCCTTCTAGGGCTAAGAAAAAAATGACTGGCTCAAGTTTACTCAGCTGGCTTTATGCTTAAGAACTCAGTCTCTAGAGTTCTAGCCTGGTGCCTTAACTACCACACCACACTATCTCTTTAAATTATATGTGCAGTGCTACAAATAATAGTTTTAAATAGGCACAAGGAAATTGTTAAAAATAGAGTGAGGATACATTTTTGCAATACATGAATATATATATTGCAAAATTTAAACTGGTCTGGGCTACTAGATTAAATTCAGAAAAACTGGGTTTATACTGCAGTAGCATCCTTGGGCCATTAGCCAGAATTAACCACACATAATTTCTATCATCTAAAGACATTACTGTGGACTGCATTTAAATAATGTCTTAGTGGATTTTATAAACACGGCTCATTTGAAAAATAACAAATCACGGCTGTATCCTTTAATATCATGAATAGAATAATACTAAAATGAAAGGCAGTTTGTTTAAAAAAATATTTTAGATTTTTAAAATCTATCAAAATTGAATCCATAATTTTTAATGATTCCAGATGCAAATAAACAAGAAATAGGAAATCCGTTTGGGATGATGAAGGTGAAATCAATAGGAAAAACAGATGAAAAAAATTCAGAGGACTTTCAGCCATTTGGGCTAAAATGGTGGCAAAATGATCCAGCAGTTTCAAGAGTAACCAAACTTGCGGGTCATTTCCAAACCCAGTCCACGTTTTTCAGGGACTTTATGTAGTCCAGCACACTGCTGCATCTCTCCAGGGGTTTGTGATAACATGTAAAGTTTCAGAATGCAGCATTTAAATAAGGCTGAACAGAAATGAGCTTTTTCTATTTCACCCCCCCCTTCCAAAATTTATGGGTGGCAAAATAGATGTCCCCAAGGAACCCAGTGTGACGGTATAAGTGACCATTAATTTTGACTTCTTAGCCGTATATGTTTTCCATTTATATCAAACATTACATCAAACATTTTTTTCAAATGTATTATAGATGAAATGCAACCCAATTCACAAGGAATAAAATTTATAAAGGGTGAAGTTTCTTTTCTTTAAGTAGTATCCCCAAGACAATGTTTGGCAATAACAAAAAAAAAGCAACCTCCTGTGCCAAATATTATTCAGTGGTGGGAGGACTTCCAATTCCTTCAGTAATTTAATTTAATTTAATTTAATGCATTTTTTTAAAAAAAATATGATCCATGTGTAACACAGTAATTCAATGAATTGCAGCAGCTGTCTTGCACTTACTGGTTAGTCTTAAATATATGGTTCAGTAGCCAGTAGAATGAACCCAAGGGCTCTTTCATTGGCAATTCTTTGCATATAATAGATTGCACATGTACATGACCAACCATCACTCCAGAAACAAGAAAGCAGAAACAAATGGTTGAATCCTCATTAGTAAACATGGGATTGGTTTGCCAAAAGTTTCAGTTATCAAGTCCATGAGTTGATGAAACAGTTCTAGAAAACATTGTGAAACTTCGTATAAAAGACTCCTTTTCTTCAATGGACTTTAGGTTGGTACCTCTTCAGTTGGCATCAATTGGTTAACCTTCATTTTCTATTCAAATAGTGCTGATCCTCTAAGGTGTCTCGCAAGGAACAAAAATGGAATCGATACAGACTCGGATGTGTACAAAATGCTACAAGATCATGAAAGGCCCATTTCAGAACCTAAGCAGTCAGGATCTTTCCGGTATCTGCAAGGCATGTTGGAAGCTGGAGAGAATGGTAAGGAGCACAAACGTTCCTTTTTTATGCATACCTTAAAGTACATGCCGGTCTTAGAAACCATATGCGCAATAATTCTTGATCGTGATGGTTGGTCACACAGTCAGCCAGATGTTTGGGCTAGATTTGGCTTTTCAATCCACCTATTGTCCCTCCCAAGGACCTGCAATAGGCAGATGTTTGATGGTGCTAAAGGTATCATCACGGGATATTCTATCTATTTATTTGTATTTTTCCTTTATTATTCTTACAAAGAACTCCAGATGGCAAACATACCCAATATACTTTCCTCCTCTTAATAATATAATCAATCCAAGTTTATTAATATAAGCTGTTCCAAGTTAAGCTGCCTTTTGCAATTGACTGACTGTGATTTTTGTCAATGTCAACAGTTCTGGTAGTTTTTGGATTGTGTCCCAAGGTGCATATTACGATTGGTATTATCTTTGCTTTCTTTTGCCACAGTTGTTCCACTTCTAATTGCAGGTCTTTGTATTTTAATATTGATGTGAGTGGAGAAGAAAAAGAAATCAGGAAACACCCCCCTCCCCCCGAGTATGCAATTAATAGGGAAAGGGGGCACTGACATAAGTGTTAGCAAGCAAAGTCTCAAAGCATACATAGGCTGTTTAAAAACCAGAGCAGTCAGAATGTGGACATTGGTATCTGCATATCTGTATATTCAAAAGTATTACATGTATATAATCTTGTATATAAAGATTTCTCGGAACACAGTGGCTCAGTCACTAAGATGCTGAGCTTGTTGATCAGAAAGGTCGGCAGTTCAATGGTTCGAATCCCTAGCACCGCATAATGGAGTGAGCTCCCGTTACTTGTCCCAGTTTCTGCCAACCTAGCAGTTTGATAGCACATAAAAAATGCAAGTAGAAAAATAGGGACCACCATTGGTGGGAAGGTAACAGTATTCCATGCACCTTCGGCATTTAGTCATGCCAGCCACATGACCATGGAGATGTCTTTGGACAATGCTAACTCTTCAGCTTAGAAACGGAGATGAGCACTGCCCCCTAAAGTCAGGAATGACTAGCACATATGTGCGAGGGGAATCTTTACCTTTATATAAAGATTTCTTGAGTTCCCTCTTTTTCTGGTTAGTTCAAACTACATAGTTTTTTTTTTCATAATATAACCCTTAACCCAGTTTCTAACATGCTATCTTGCTTTTATTATAAGCTTTTAAAGGTCTCTCTGAGTCCTGACATACAGTAAAATAAATAAATCTGGCATGCTATAAAAGTGCACTTTAGCAGTGTTATGGCCTTGCTTGATTTCCTTTACATAGCACGAGGTCATATTCCCCCCCCCTTCCAAATCCATAAAGTCAAAACATTTTCTAAATTAGGCGACATCATCTGTCTTCTGTGTTTCCTCTATACAGCTTTTTTATACCAGCTTTCCTTTGTTACTTTTTAAATCTCTCTCACACCATTTCCCCCATTTTTTAATGTTTGGTTTTTATCTAGCAAAACAGAACTTCAATATGAGATTCCCATGTTATCTTGCTTTCTTATACTTATAGTCATGCTACCATTTTAAAATAAATACCTTGAGGTTAATGCTGGTCACCTGTTCCATAATCTTTACATCATCTGACATATAGCCCCATATTAGGTCAGGGGGAAAAAAACACCCCATTGATTTCTAAAGGATTTTCCGCTGCCTGTGAATGCGGCCTTAGGATGTTCCTATCATTCTGGTGATAAAGAAAGGAATGTTGTGTATTTTAAAACCACCCCCTTATTTTTGAATTCAAGAAGAAATTATAGGTAGTCCTTGAGTTACGACCACAACTGAACCCAAAATTTAACCCAAACATTTTTTGAAATGAGTTTGCCCCATTTTATGACTTTTCTTGCCACAGCTGTTAAATGAATCATTGTATTTGTTAAGTTAGTAATGGTTGTTAAGTGAATATGTATTCCCCATTGACTTTGCTTGTCAGAAGGTCGGAAAAGATGATCACATGACCCCAGGACACTGCGACTGTTAGATTGGGTAACAAGTGAGAACAATCCAGCGAAGGTTGAGTCTGACAGCAGCCCTTTTATAGGGAGCTGTCAGACCCTTCAACCAATAGGATTAAACCTCTGTTCCCGCCGGAACAGAGGACCTTGGTGGAAACCACTGCAGTTAGTACAAGTATCTAACAGCGACCATCATAAATATGAACCAGATGCTAAGCGTCTGAATTTTGATCATGTGACTAAGGGGATGCGGCAACAGTCACGTGAAAAATAAGTCACTTTTTTCAGTGCCGTTGTAACTTTGAATGGTCACTAAAGGAACTGTTGAAACTCGAAGACTACCTGTATTTAAACAAATAAGTTTGCATATCTGAGACATTCCACATGCCTTAAATCAATAATACTGAAATTTTATCTTACCTTGTTGACAGGTGAAAAGTACGACAAAGTGACCAGTCCGAGACACATTAAATCTCCAGTCCCCAAATTGGGTGGAGCCATGTCTGGCTTGCAGGTGCTCCCTGAGTGTACCAGATGTGGTAATGGCATTGTGTAAGTACATGAATCTCCCCAGGAGCCTTAATAGTTTATATCCTGTTTGGGAAAGCTAGCAAATAAAAGTGCCATCTGTTTCATTTTAAACTCTCGTTGTAAATATGGGCCATAAAACCACGTTATGTGCTGGGTGGAATTATAAGAGCAGGATGGCATCTGGACTTCTTCTTTCACAGGAAGGTTAATTAAATATGTATTGCAGCTTTAACATTGACGGATGTTAGTCTCTTGATCCAAAGTACCTGGGTTGTTCCAAAATTTGTATGGAACTCCATGCAAAAGAGGATTCCCTGATTTCATTGGAATCCGGTCGGCTCAGAAATATGAAATTAAGGAGCAGCTGCACATTCTCGGCTTTTGCAAAGGGTGGAAGCAAAGCTCTGAGTCTTTGTGGGATCCAGTCTGGGCTGGTCACTGGTACCAGAGGTTTTGTCTTCTGAGCTTTTGGACTTGTGCTGGAGCCCATCCTCAGAGAACTTCTCTGTGCTTTGGTCTGTTCTGTGTGTGATATTTATATGGTCCCTCTTGTGTGTAGTTTTTTAGATGTAGATTGGGGTGTTGGTGGCTGGCTATTACTTCTTCTTAACCGTTAGTCTTTGTCTTGTGGGGACAGAGATGTGCCTAGGTAAAATAGAACCGTTTAGGCTTGTCCCAAGGACGCTTTTTCAGGAGGTAACTGGATTTTCTTGTTTTTTCTTCTGAAGATGTTTCGCTTTTCATCCAAGAAGCTTCTTCAGCCCTGGCAGGATAGTGAGGAATGGAAGGATTTATATTCCTTGCAGACAGCTGGTCATTTGCATTCTTTTAGAGCAGGGGTGTCAAACTTAAGTTGTCACGACTGTGTCATGTGACGTTATGGGACTTTTCCTCTTTTCACTAAACTTGGCATGGGCATAGCCAGCATCCGGCCTGCAGGCCACAAGTTTGACACCCCTGTTTTAGAGGGTCGTTGAAGCACTTGGAGATTTATCTGTATCCTCAGGGTCACCTGAGTAGTGCAAATGGTTCCTGTAGTCTGCAATTCCCCCCCCCCCCCCCTGGAAATCCATTCCTATTCTCACACCATTCAAAGGGTGTTCATCCCATATTGTATAGCTAAAAGTCTGTAGAGATTCTCAGTCATCCAGGTCATGGTTGTCCCAAAGGTGCTTTTTCAAGAGGCAACGGACTGTCTTGTTTTTTTTCTCCTTTTGAAGACGTTCTCTTTTGAAGATGAGAAGCAAAAGAAAAAAACAAGGAAGTCCAGCTGCCTCCTGAAAAAGCACCTTTGGGACAACCATGACTTGGATGATTGAGAATCTCCACAGATATTTAGGCTTATGTAATAATTCTTTTCATGTGCAAGAAACAGTAATGGTTTTAAGCATGCAACTTTTTTTTTAGTTTTAAATTTTATTTACAAACATGTAAAATACACATACACAAAACTTAGACGTACACTACATTTACACAATGCAATACGAACAGGAGCTTCCTGTTCTTTCTAATAGCGATTGCCAATCGATATCGCTCACCTTATATTGTTTCCCCTTCTATTTTATTTCATTTGAATTTCACCATTCTTAACCCTCTTATCTTACTCCTCTGTCTGCTATATTGGCTGACCACTTGGATACATATATGTGTGTTAATTCTCCTTAACTATTATTTTTGGGCTTTGTTATCTTCCTTCATTGATCCTTGTTTCTTTTCTCCATCTACCTATACCATTTATCCTATATCTGGTAATATTCTGTTTCTTCTTTTCCCTGGATTTCTTTTGTTAATTTGTCCATTTCAGCACAGTCCATAACCTTTCTAATTATTTCATCTTCACTTGGAATTAATTTGTTTTTCCATTTCTGGGCGAAGGCAATCCTGTAATTATATGTAATATTAAATACTGAATTTCTTTTTTATATTTCACAGTCATTATTCCTAATTAAAAAAAACTTCAGGTTTCCATTCTATTTTAACACCTGTTATTATCTCAAGTCACTTTTTGATACTTTTCCAAAAACAAATTAGCCTCCTCACAGGTCCACCATAAGTGGTAGTTATGTTCCATGTATTGATTCACATTTCCAGCATTTTGGGGAGGTATTTGTTGAGATTTTAGCTAACCTTGTTGGTGCCAGGTGCCATCTGTAAAACATTTTTGTACTGATTTTCCTTGTGTGCAACTGATAGTGTCATTTTTAAGTTTGTTCCCCAAAATGTTTCCCATTTATCCAATTCAATATTATAGCCAAAGTTCTGTGCCCATTTTATCATTTGTTCTTTCATGATTTCCTCTTCCATTTTATGCTTCAGCAGAAATTTATTTATATATTCTCGCCATCATCTTTCTATCCAAGCTATGAATTATTTTAACTTTCTTGCCTTCTCTTCTCTCTTTCACTCTTAACAGTGGCACAATAGTGAAAGCCCGTGACAAACTCTACCATCCAGAATGTTTCATGTGTGACGACTGTGGCCTCAATCTGAAGCAAAGGGGCTACTTCTTCATTGAGGAACAACTATACTGTGAGACCCATGCCAAGGAAAGGGTTAAACCACCAGAAGGATACGACGTGGTAGCTGTTTACCCCAATGCCAAAGTTGAACTTGTCTAATTAGATACTACTATTTCCCAGCCAGGTTGAAAGAGCTAGAAGAGAGTCAAAAGGGTTTATTCTCAGTAAAATATCTTTCAGAGATTAAATGAATTACCCTTGGGACCTTAGGTGGCACAGTATTGGTTGCAGAAAACCTTTGGAAAAAAATTGCTTTCCCCCATTTCTTATAAAACTTCGCTTTTTGGTTGCTGTGCTGGAATTTAAAAAAAAAACCTGCAAATAATAGTTGCTGTAGACCATCCAAAATCTATGTAAAAATAGATGCTTTTTAAAAAGAACTTTTCCACATACAACCAGTATTTTTTTTTGTCCCATTTAAAAATAAGGCACTTTAAGAACTGACAGTTTAAAGCATTGCATTAAATTTTACTTTTTGTCAGTAATATAGATATACGATAAATACAGCTTTGTGGCTTTCAGGGTATAGAACACTGAGACCATGTTTAATTATTATTATTATTAATATTAATATAGTTAGAGAAATTCTCTTATAAATCCTTTTTCAAGTGGTGTTGATATAATTGCTGCCTATTTGTTATTTTAGTTATGTTCAGTATTTAGGAAACAAATGCTTTTTTATTTGCAAAAAAAAGCAAAGTCTTTTCTTTTTTGAGGTGAGCTTTACTCCTAGTGGCTGCATACTTGGGCTACCATATCTAAGCTGCAAAAATTAGAAGGCAGCAGCAAGCTAGAGGGTTCTGTTTTGTTTTGTGCCCTCTATGGTTGGCTGTTTTGCAGCCCATGTGTGGTAGCCTTATTCATGGACCTGGACACCTAATTTTCTTGGTAATAATGCAAAAGCCATTTCACACTTTTCCTGGAACAATCAAAGTGATAAAGAGCCCCATTTTGTCATCCTTGTGACAGATGGCAGCATTAGCAGCTGGAACTTTCTGCTTATCTAATCCTGCCCTTTTAATTCTCCTAAAGAAACATTATTGGAAACCCATAATTGATCCTCTGTTGGTTAAGAGCAGTGAGCAGGTTAAAGATGATATGTGTGTTCTCAGATCTTTTAGATCAGGTGTCAAACTCAAGGTCCGGGGACAGGATCCGGCCCATGGTTTGTCTAGATCTGACCCACAGGGCCACCCTGGAAACAGCCCATTTTCACTGGCAGAGTTCTCGGGCCACCACAGCCACCCGACATGAGTGACGTATAGCTGGCCACCACCACCCTGTCTCCCGAGGTCAAACACAACGCTGATGCGGCCCTCAATGAAATCAAGTTTGACACTCCTGCTCTAGATCCTCTGATACTGTCAGTTGTAAAGATGAACTCTCAAATGTAAAATTCTCTGTAAACAAAAATGTATGGAATGCATGTACAGAAAAGAATCAGATATAACAGAATCTTTACATATGATACCAATGTTCTTTGTTTTCTGTGAGATACCATAATTGCTCTTGCTGTTGTATCAAATCACATGGACAACTATTTTTACTACTTCCTCCTTTGTGTTTAAACAATAAGATTTTATATTCAAGCCTCAAATATAGAACTGGTCTCAGTTTCAGTTAATTTGAATTTTAGTATTCATCTCTGGGGCAAATATCAATTCAGTCAATATAAAAGAAATCCTGAAAGATCACAAAGATATTTTTGACTTTAAGTTTTCAGAACTGAATATCCCTGGATGCACTGAAGTCTTTTCGTGTTTGAATGAATTGAATGAAATGCAGAAAAATCCATAAAATTATAAGAATATTAAGCCTCATTTCAGACAAATAGATATAGAAGATAGTCAGACAGACATTTATTTCTTGATAACATAGGATGAAACTTGCCCAGTATGAAAACCACTTTATGTTTTAACAAGTAAAATGTAGCAACAAGGATGAAGAAAAGTATGTACTTTTAGTTAAAACATAGTTCTCTTTACCATCAACATATTGTCTGTGTCATTAAGGTTCTCATTTAAAGAAGCTTGATTGACTGAGTTTATCTTTTTTTCTATCTGCAGTTGTTATAAATGTATATATTAATAATCATTTAACCAGCAATCAGTCAGACCCTGTCAGCCATATAAGCTATTAATAGAAGACACAAAAGCTTTTCCTCCATCTTTATTTTTCTTCCTCCACCTGCATACTTTTGTTGTGAAAGATTAGTGAACTTCTCCTGCATGGAAAACTGCTGATCCTCTTCCCTTGAAATGCCTACAAAATTCCATCTGGTAGCTTTCTGCCTGCCACTGCTTGCAAGGAAAATACTGCTGAAGTCCTTTCAGAAGGACCACTTCTGCTACATCCTATTTTTAGCCATCAGTAATAGGGAAGATATCTCAGCATTGCATTGCTGTTTTGGTTTTTGTGTTTGTGGTTGTTGTTGTTTTTTTGCTGACCAATTAAACAGGAATCAGTATTTTTGTGTGTATAAATATGAAACTAGTTAAATAGTTATTAAAGCATTGCAACACTTTTATTTTCACATTAGCTCTATTATGCAAAGTTTCCTGCCAGGTGGGAAAACAGCCCTATTTGAACTCTTCAGTAGCTTCCAACTCTAAATGAAGGGTTGTAATTTTATTACCATTTATCACTAGTTTTAATGGGTTTTTTTAACCTAATATTTGTGTTTTTCTCTTCATGGAATCATTTGAGTAAATCAGGAAACTCTTACGTATTATTATAGTTATCAATCAAGCAATATTGTTGTTGTTTCATTTCTTGGTTGCCAAGAGATAACTATTTCTTTTGCAACAGTTGTGTACATTTGCTCCAATTTGACTTCTTTGTGTTAATCCTTAGGGCCCCTAGGTATGATTATATTGTTTTGTGGGTTATACATGCTCTGCGGAGATATGATTATACTGTTTCGTGGGTTTGAAGTGCTCCGTGGAACACATATACTGTGAGACTACAATTTTACAAATTGCTGGGTGCCTTTAAATTGAAAATTGGTACCTAATTTCTGGTCTTTGAAATGCAGTTGATAATTCACAACATCTGGTTTATTGAAGGGTCTCCCCAGTTTATCTCACATCTCTTTTGTCCTTTCATTATCAAGTGAGTTTGATAAACAAGCAATCTTTCTTGACTTGTAATTAGGATTTTGCCTGTAGGGTACATTCTAATGAAGTGGCAGACTGCCATGGTCCTTTGCACAAGTGCCTTGAAACAGCCCCCCATGATTTCCATACTAGAAATAAGGGTGTTTTTACAAGTGCTTTTGGGTGAACAATTTACCTTAATGCCTTGCAACTGTTTCTTGAAATTAAATTCAGCCATTATTTTTAATCAGATACAAGATTTGATTAAATGTAAGTTTGTTTTTCATTAAAACTTTCTACTTGGAAAAATTGGAAAAAATCCACAATATGGATTCTTTAATACAATTTGAGGTACAAGTACTGTATATGTTTCATTGTAATAGCTTAGAATATTCAGGCCTTGATTCTAGTTTTCTTAAAACATGCATCAGTTTAAAAACTGCTAAAGTCAATCATACCTATCGCTTTTCTTATGCTTATTTTTTTCATTTTACTAATCATTGCTGTAATAAAGCTGAAATCTAAAAGATAGATATCTCTATATACACATGCTATAATAATCATATAGTTGCTTGACAATAAAGAGAACACCTCATTGGAAAGAAACTAACTTGCAAATAAATGAGGCCAGATATTTCTAGATTGAAAAGTGCATCACAAACCTGATATAATCAACTTTTTTTTTTACGCAGTGAAAACACAGGTTTCTGAATATGTTAGGCTGTAGATCAGTTTGCATTGCTCTTTATTCTCTCTTCAATTCATTTCAAAGGCTGTTTTTCACCCTGCAGGAGTCTGCTGTCTACTTCAGATCTGTTATAATATTAAAACATGTGCCACATGTTAGAAATTTATTAGTCTTGAACTGTGAGCTTTATAAATTGCATAAAACTAATTGCACATAATTACTTAATTCAATGATCTATTTCAGCCTTTATTGTATGCAAATAACTTTACTAGCCAAGGAATGAAACTTTTCTTGTCTTTTATCTGCATGGATATGCAGAAAAATTTGCCTCTTGCTAGTTCTTTTTTTAAATTGACCATTCATACAGTATCCAAATTGGAGCCATCTTGTTACAAATTCATTTCCTTCTAGCTATGCCTCTTATCCTACGGAAAAATTTTGTAGCATATTATTAAAACTGGAATGTGGTTGCCAGTTCAATCAAGGGGATAAGATATTTTTTATTTGTGTGGATTAACTATTCAATAATACAGAAAAACATTTTAGGAAAACATATTGTGTATGGAGTTTAAATATATTATGAGTCCACCTCATTATCAAATGAATTATGGTTTAACTGTTTCATCACCGCTACTATAGCCTTAAGAATTTTTTATTATTTCATAGTCTGTCACACTCAGAAACAATGTGGTTGGTAATGTTTCTCTTACGCTGCCAGCCATCAGGATCTTGTGACAACTTTTTATAAGATTTTCATACTCCTGATCACACATTCATTTCAGCACTGGTATACTTTAACTTTAAAAAATGGAAAATCAAGAAGATTTTGTCACAATGTCCTTATAGCACCAAAGGCGAAATCTTTTGAGTTATTTTGATCATGGATCATCCATTGAGAGCACAGATTGTTACTTCTCTTGTTTTCAATCTTTCCATTCTCAGCAATTTCTCCTCTGGGGGAATCTTCCAACTCTCTCGAGTAGATTTTATGGAGAAATTGAGAGTAAGGTTATAAAATAAAGGTAAAGAAGAAAAAGCTCTATTATGTGACCCAAAAGCTACTTGGATGACTTTGAATTTTATTCTTAACATATGAGATACTACTCCTAGCAATAGATAAGTTGGGACGTTTTCTTTAATAATACTGGACTGGAACATAATCAGAGGTTCTTTGCAGAGATGGCTTTTAAAACAGTGAATAAATGTAGTTAAGGTTCCAATGCCTTATATTACACAAACAGTAGCAACTCTGTAGGGTCCTTGATTATCTCTGAGCTTGGTTGTTTTCTTGCAAATTCTGGCACTGAGGATGTTACCTAGTTTAATAATGAAAAATCTGCAAGAAAACAACCAAGCTTAGAGAGCCCCAAGGACCGCACAGTTCAACCCTGAATTACAAATATTTTCTCCTATTAGTAGTAATTCTTCCATAAGTTTAAAAAGACATAGAAGCAAACCAATGGTGGATTGCAAATATTTTTACTACCAGTTCGGGCACGCACCCACACGTGCATGCAACACTTCTGTGCATGCGCAGAAGTGTCTGGGCGGGTGGACGGGGCCTCCCACTACCACTACTGCCGGTTCGGCCGAAACGGGAGTAAGCCACCATTGAAAAAAAACAGCCATAAGGACATAGTATTTTATTTTAATACAGAACAGAATAGACTTTTTCTGAAGCAGAAGTGATGACCATGAGAAGATATCTATGAATGGACACAAACATTGTGTGGTGACATAGGATAGCCTTCTGCACTGGCCCCACTGATTAGAAAGAGTTTTAAGTCCAAAATATCTGGAGGTCCATAAATCCTGTATTCTTTGAAGGCAAAGCTGAAAACAGAAGAGTGAGGAAAATAAAATCAATTTAAATGAATTAAAAGGTGTGTTCACCATCTATTCAAGGAATCCAGTCACAACCTACTAAATTAAGAGGTTTGTTACCAGGCTACGAAACAAATTCTCTCAGGAACTTTGGTCCTAAACTCTATTTTTAGAAAAGATGTCGAGGCATGTCCTTTTAACTTAGCTTTTTATATCTTGAAGGTCACCATCTTACACACTTTTCTGGAATTGAGCCCTGTGGAATACCAGAAGAGAAGATTCATAAGTCCAGTACAGGCAAAAAATGATCCTTGGTGATTAGGCTTATTGATTGCATTGTTCTTTTTCGGTACCATTCAGTAAGCATCCATGACATTCACCTAACCATGATTCACACAATTTGTAATACCCACAGACACACAAATATGAGGAAACTGTAATACTTTCCTAACACCAAACTAATGCTGTTAAGGATGAGCTGGGAGAATTTTGAATATTGTGAAATATGTGAATAATTCATGTTGATTTATTGTACATTAACGTGTGGTCTGGAAAATTTCTTAGACGGGTTGTGGTCTTTGAGGACCAACTCCTGGAAAATGCTCCACTATTTATGGCAAGAGTTCACAACTTAAGACTTCTGGGTGTATAGTTAGAAAGATTAATTGAATAGACTCTTTCGTGTATTTATTTTCAGGCTGTGCCTTGTCCACTACGTATGCACTGCTCACAAATATATTCGCTAGTGTATGAGTGTGTTCATGGTAGATATGAATAGCAATAGCCCAGTATAAGTGATTGCAGAGTAATATATCCCTCCAAGTAGATAGCTTCTCCTTATCTAAAGCATCTTCTCCTTGGATATGAAACATGTTCAAACATAAAGTAGGCAGGGCTAATTAAACCTGGCCTGCTTTGGGTTCTTTTTGCAGAAACATTCGCATTACAAATCTTGATCTTAGACAAATCTGAATGTATTAAATTCAAACGATACTTTAATCAGCAAAAGAATTGCAGGATTCACACAGCCCTGCAGTCAAATTCATTGTGGTTGTCAATATTGCAGATGCCAATGATGGGATGCCATGCATAGTGCCTGAACTTTATAAAATCCTATAAAAAACTACAGAACATTTAAGTCGAAACCTATGGAGGCTGGATGTAATGAAGACAGAAATGTACAGGAGTTATTTTGTGCTTCAGTTGGTACGCTGAACGAGTCTGATGCTGATTAGCTCAGCCTTGGCCATGGTTCCACATATGTTCATTACTCATCAACTGAATTACAGAAAACCACTTGCTGATGTGATTACTGTAGCGCGAAACGAAGCTGCTAGACTTTTGACTGGAAAGAAAATACTGGGATTATGCAAACGTTTTATTTCATCAGCTAGAGTACATTGGCTACCAGTGCATTTCCATATACAGTTCAAGATGCTTGTAAGAGCTAAGTGGGTTGTGACTTGATTCCTGGGAGCCTATCTCCCATCCCCCACCCTTTGATCTTATCTCTCTTTGACAATTGCTCAGTGTACTTAAATTGCATATGCCTTTATCTTTAGCGACAGTTAGCAATGGCCATATCTACAAGGTGAAAATTCCTATCCTTAGAAACAAGGTGCAAAAAGCAATCCTTTTCTCCCACCAAATCAGGATAATTATTTTTAAATCATCATTTCATGCCGCCGTTGTATAATCTTACTTGTCAATGCCTAGTCTGTGTATGCCCCCTTTTGCTGCCACCTGTAAATTGTTCCTGTGTAGAGTTTTTGTGCTTCTGGAAATAAAATAATGTTCTTTGGATGGTATACCTAGCACATTATGTTTGATCTAGACTGGATGCATCAGGTTGGCTGCTGCTTAACACGGAATGCTGGTTTATTTTTATTTAATTGTATTAATTTACTTGTTAAGCTGGCATCTCCCACCATTCTTCCAGGAGCTTCAGGAGGCTTGTAGGCATGCATGCCCATATTCATATCCATCTTTTCCTTTATTCGCTACAATTGTCTGGAGCAGGTTGCGTTGAAGGAGTGACTGCCAAGGTCACCTATTGACCTTCTGTGGCTGGGAGCAGACACAAGCCTGACCTCAACCCAACACCTTAATCCTTAGACCACCCTGATGAAGAAAAACCTTACAGTCTTGTATGTTATTATTAGGAAAATTGCAAAGTTGATGGATCAGGGCAATCAGACTGTTAAATAAATCAGGTCAATCATCACACGAGTGCAATTCTTTTTATTTCCATTATTACTACAGTTCCGAGGAGATGTAAAAATAATAATGCATACATCTACCACAGCAGACACAAATTTTCCATGTGAAACAATAAATATGCCTGTTATGAAGCTGTTTCTACTCCCCTTTTTTTCTCCCCCAAAAATTGTAAAACAGGATACCATTACATAAAATATGTGCAGCTGACAGAATGAATTACACATTGAAAATGTGAAGACATGAAAAAACCCTTTTGGTCCAACATTCCATTCCCAAGGTGGCCCATAAGGAGATGCCTCTGGAAAGACGATTAGAATAGTGATACTCCTGTATTTCCCACAGCTGGTAAGAAGCCATTCTGGTGGTCATGAGCAATATCCATTGATAGCCTTATACATCCCACTTCAGTAGCAAATTCCACTACACTAAACGATTTATAGAAACCTACTGCAATTGTGTCCTTAAATATGGATATGTTGGGAAAGTAGTGAATGAGGTTACCAGTTCTTTCTATAATTTTGATTGCATTTTAATTTGTAGTTTTTTCCCCTACCAATCCATATATAATGATTTAAGGCATTCTAGGCAAAGAATGTACTACCGGTATTAATACAACTACTTCGATCTAAGCTTTGGGGAATCCATTCATACAATGCTTGATGATGCGATGACCTCAGTAGATAAGTGGAATCAACCATCATCAGTACAGAGAGAAGGAAGCTTAAAGGATAAGAATTCTTCTTAAGAATGTGATGTTATAAAGCCAGAAAGAAAGAAGTTATGCCCTAAGGCCAATCTAAATGCAAAATGCAAAGTCAGCATTGATACTAAGAAAAGTGCTTGCCAATGTAAATTTGCTATTCCCTATTCCTGTTGAGTTACAAACTGCTAGAAAAAAATTGCCCTTTTGAAGACCAGTTTTTGAATGATAGTTATAGCTCTTCCTGATACACAGCACCACTATTAGGCAGTGAATCAACCTCAGGTAGTAAATGCTTTGAGCAAAGGCAGTAGAAGCTCCCATACAACCACGCCTAGCTACCGATGGGATACCCTATTCTAGGGGTGTCAAACTGGGTGTGTCACACGTAGGCCACGCCCACCCCAGCTCCATGAAAGGGGGAAACGTCACAAAATGTCACATGATGGCAACGTGACACCACAAGTTTGACACCCATGCCCCATTCTATCTCTACTATTTAGTTATAATTGCTAGTAACCTAGTTTAATAGACAGAACAAACAGCTAACACTCTCTTGTTCTTCATCTCGGATTGTTACATTCCCCTTGCTGGTTTTACATAACGTTTTACTCACTTAGTTGAAAGAGTCTGGCTTGGTCTATCTAAATGGCGAAAGCACCTCTAGGACAGCAACGTTCCCTTTACATTACACTGAAACCATAACATAACACCTCCCAGTTTGACCTGGAAATACCCACGGCAAAGTATGGAAGTTTGTGATTGCCATCTTCCAGGACAACAGCCAAACATGTATCCCAATCTTTGCTAAACTCTGCTGGGATTACAGCCCCCGCAGTTCCTCATCTCTATGATTGTTGACCATGTTTGGGGGGGGGGGGGATTTTAGTCTTCCCACACATATGGTACAAGACATGGAGTGGGAAAAGCCGAAGTATATCCTGGTGAAATACAGTATGTAGAGGGAAGAAATCTAGAATGTATCTTTTGAAGTGGTTTGAGAAAGCTCATTTGTAAGTCAATTACATAATTGACAAGGGCTTTTTATCTGCATGAGGCTAATATTGTGGCCAGTAGCATTTATAATAGGGAGTGGGAGGATTACACATTGGCTTTGCACGAAAGACTTTTTTTTTCTATAGCCACACCCAAAAGAGACAAAACTTGCAACATAGTGCTCTTTCTGATGAAAGCAATAGAGCCTGCAGAACAGAGATGGTATTCAGCCTGTTCTGACAGGTTCTGGAGAACCGGTAGCGGAAATTTTGAGTAGTTTGTAGAACCAGTGAATAGACTGGCCCCGCCTGCCCTGCCTCCCAGCCTCCCAGCTGATATTCTTTTGTTGCCCTGAACAGGAGAAACAAGCTGGAAAGCAGGTCAGTTGGGTGGGGAGGGAATGGGGAGTTTGCAGTATCCTTCCCTTGCCATGCCCACAAAGCCACGCCCACAAAGCCACGCCCACAGAACCGGTAGTAAAAAAAATTGAATCCCACCATTGCTGCAGATGCTTGTTTCTTGTAATCCTTCTGGAATAAGATTTTTTTTTTACTCAAGCAAACTCAGACTGTGTTTATATTAAGAGGCAGTCTTTGATTAAAACCCCTCTTATTTGAAAAGTGGAGGTAAAGTACAAGTATGATATTCATCAATTTGGAGTTTACTTCGCTTTCAAACCACAAAGAACCTAAAAATCCATTTGAACTTTTCATGTGTGCTATATATTCCAGAAGCTATCAGGAATGGCCAGCATAATGTGACCATGCATGCTGGTCAATGGTCAGTTTTAAAAATTATATACCAGCTGTAAAATGCTTGCGTTGCTTGCATAATAAGAGAGTGGAACAAATTCAAGAAGCTCAGACTGTAACTAACAGCTGAGACCAGAGATCCAGGGCTGGCTGTTTACCCAGGACTTCTTAAAAGCTCTAATAAAGGTTTATGATCTGTGCCACATCAAAACCAGCTCGTGAGTTCGCTTGCGTTGAAGCCCTTTCTGAAGCAATGAGCAGTGTTTTGGCTCATTGTTGCTACTGCTAGGGTAGCTTTGGTAAACACTTCACTTGCATTTCCACTCTGATGCCTTCCAGCATGCTCTCTTTCCACCCGGGACCCGAGGTGAATTGCATCATCCCTGGGTTTTTTTGCTTTTCCTGAATCCCTTCCCTGCCTTCACAAACTAAGCCAATGATTGCAGCAGTTCTTCGGTGACTAGACATGTTCCACCAAAGACAGGCTGAATTTCTTAGAGGCCCTTCCAGAGCCTCATCTCTGACTACACCGTGTGGTTTCAGCCTCTCTCTTGGCCAGTTTCCCTTCTGCCGATAAATTGTTTCCAACTGTGAGAAACGAGGGCCATTTCCTTGGCCAACAAAGACCTGTGGCCAAAAAAGGAGTGGTTGGAAGTCAGACTATATCCAGCTCCTCCTGGGAATTGCCAAAGAGGGAATACTAACCTAATGAGTAAAAAATTACCACTTTGGCCTTCAAGCCAGATTGCTGTCATAAAGCATTTGTGATTTCTGGATCAATTTATTATTCCTCTGTATTAATTTCAGGCTTTGCTCTATTTCTAAGGAAGGAAGTGGGGAGAAAGGTTGCTATGAATATATTGTCAGCATTACAATAATGATTGCGTGCATACAGAAGACTAGGCCAGGTTTTTTTTTCCAACTACGTGCTTGAGGAACAACATATAATGGAGTTGATGGAGTTGTGAACCCACCCAGTACAATTTTGCATTCTCTATGAACCATGCTGGTGACCACAAATCATTTTTTTTCCTTCCCATGAATATGCCTCGAACTATAATTATGAAATGGCTGCATATTGAAAAAATATTCAATGAATTCCTGAAGCCTTTTTTTTTTCATTTTGGATGTTAGGGGTGAATAGTAGGCTATGATTATATCTACTTTCCACTGTTCCTAAGTAAAGAATGTCTAGTTGACCTCTATAGGAAGTCATGAGTAAGCAAGATAAAGTCTTGGCACCAACTCAATGTTACCAATATCTTATGAGCAGAGGACACTTGTTATCTTCACATTTTTAATGTCTTCCAACTTTGAATCTTATGAAGAAAGTCTATGATTTAAAAGGGAAAAGATACATTTGTTTTAAAAGTGTTTGGACCAAATCTGGAAGGTTCAAATCATCGGTGTTAGATTTTGCCATGCACTAGAACAGTGATGGCTAACCTTTTTGTTGTTGCATGCCGAAAGTGCGCGTGCAATGCGTATGCGATTCCTCATGCGCATGCCTGTGTTACCCGCACACATGCATGTGTGACCCCACACATGCATGTGTGACCTCCCCGCATGTGTGCACATCTACTGCATGCACTCCATGCATGCACGGCAGAGACCCGAAAACCAGCTGGCCAGCAGGAGGAGCGTGTGCATGCACTGTGAAGTTGAGCTGGGGTGACAGCTCGCATGCCCACAGAGAGCACTCTGCATGCCAGCGGTGGCAGACCTGCTATAGGTTCGTCATCATGGCACTAGAAGATGAAACTAGTTACAAACAATGAATATTATATCACTGGATAGGGCAAAAGATACAGCATTTGGAATGAAAGACTCCAAATCAACTTTGTTTATGCCCCAAAAGATACTTTGCATTCTTATGTGACTAGTTACTACATGTTAAAATATGCATAGAAATGCACATTCCATTGACAGATAGGTTGGCACCTAAGTGAGCATCTGAAGCGTATCAAATGCCTCTGCTGAATTCTTGTTCTGCAGATGACATGTGGGCAAAACTCTTCTTATGCTGTTCTTATGATGAATTCAGGCATTTGCTTTTACTGGAATTACAAAAGTATCATAAGTCCATGCTTTAACCATATGGAGTCTTCATTTTTTTGTGGCAATAAAAGACACAAAAGGTCAGATGTCATTAGCTTGCTTCTGTTTCCTTCTATTTCCATGTTGTCATTTTGGAAAGAACCACTCTATAAACACAATATGACCAGAACATGGGCTAGGAAGCTATTAACCAGATAGGTGGTCCAAAGAATATAAACACATTCAAATCATGGTGTGACATGCATAGCAAAAAGCATCTGGAACTTAGGGTTGTTTGTTATTGCTCTTTCCTAACATTTTTAGGCATGTTTCTTATACACCTGTCACTCATTTAACTGTGAGCTGATCATCACGAAGAGTGTGTTTCACCTCTCACAAGAAAACCTCTAATGTTCAGATGATTGTTCCCATCCTGCAGAGGTTATTACACACACAAGAAAGGACTGTTAGTTCTTTTTTAACTTTACCAATCCCTTCCTTTTAGAGATGGGAAGAACAGCTTCTCAAGGAGCTGAAAGGGGAGGAACCCCGCGTTGTGGCTGTTTTAAGTTCAACCCATTCCTGTCAAGTAGCAATAGCAATAGCAGGCTTATATGCTACTTCATAGTGCTTTTACAATCCTCTCTAAGCAGTTTGCAGAGTTAGCCTATTGGCCCCAACAATCTGGGTCCTCGTTTTAGCCACCTCGGAAGGATGGAAGGCTTGAGTAGATTTATTATGGGCCATCCAGTGGTGGCTTCTGGATCCTGTTGCAACCGGATCGGTTGCAACGGGGCCCGGCATCCTCCACATGAATGCGCACAGGGCACGCATGCATCTTACCCTCCAGTGACGCTTCCTCGAGGCTCCAGCTGCTCGGCGGAGTGTCGCGCAGGCGCTGTATGCACTGTGTGCATGTGTGGAAGCACCGAAGAGTTTAAAGACAGGTAAGGAGCTCGGGTGGGCGGGTGGGCCCTATGGAGCACCGTACTGGAACGGTACCTGGTGCTCGGGGCAGGATCCGGTACGCCCATAGCGGGGCGTACTGCCTGTAACCCACCACTGGGGCCATCCCTCCAATATATATTTATTTATGTGTTTATTTTATTATATATTTATTTATATAGAAGTAGGCACTGCCACAATATACCATAAATGATGGCCACTTTTTAAAACCCATGCAATCCATTAAGGACAGTCAGCACTGAGATCTACAATCTAATGTTCGAGAGGTAACACAAAAATCAACTTTGTGATGCAAACCATGTGTTCTTTCTCTAACCTTGTGTCCTCTTGAGAATACAAATCTCACCAGAGCTGTCAACAAGATATACAGGTAACCCTTGACTTACAACAGTTCATTTAGTGACCGTTCAGTTACAAAGGCACTGAAAAAAGTGACTTATGACCATCTTTCACACATATGACCATTGCAGCATCCCTATGATCTCAAGAGCAAAATTCAGACCCTTGGCAACTGACTCCTATTCATGATGTGTCCCAAGGATATGTGATCCCCTTTTATGACCTTCTGCAAGGAAAGTCAATGGGGAAGCCAGATTCACTTAACAACCATGTTACTAACTTAACACCTGCAGTGATTCACTTAACAACTGTGCTAAGTTGTAAAATGGAGCAAAGCTCATCTAGCAAACGTCTCACTTAGCAACATAAATCTTGGGCTCAATTGTGGTCGTAAGTCCAAAACTACCCGCAGAGCTTTGATCACACTATCATACACAACATCTTGAACTTAGTTCTTGTTGAGAAGAGTCAAGGGTGAAGACTGAATTCAGTCTTCTCCACAAAATGGCTGTTTCTTCATTGCTAAGGGCACCAGAGAAGCCATGGGAGGGAGGGAAGGAGGGAGGGAAGTAACATTCTTCTTAATGCCCCAAGAACCTCTTAAGTCACTTTATGCAAGGCAGAGCCATGCATCCATGTGTGTACACGCACACCCCAAGAAGTGCTCTCAGACACCTACACCATTAAATGTATCTATTGAATTCAGTATCTTACCCAGCGTTGTGGCGCAGAAGAAACATCCTACAGAAAGTACTGTAAGCTTTTACCACAAGAATAACAGCTTGCATTCCCTCTTACTTTTGATGCAGTTGATAAGTGTTGCAAACACACACCCAAAATCCATGTTGTATTTTCTTCTGCCTTGAATACTGCATGTGAGTTTTATTATATATTCCTATTTGTAAGCCACCGGGATTCACAAATGGGAGTGGGCAGCATAGGCATGTTTCAATCAATAACTAACCCCCAAATTCACTTCTGCACCTTGAGCTTTGTGCTGGGTTGAGAGCAGCTTTTCCAGGCCTGCACAGCACAGCTGCAACAATCCAGCCAGCTCAGTCAGCAGCTGTTGCTGGTTTTTCTGAAGAATATTTTCCTCTTACCACATCTGTCAAAATGTTTCTCCCCAAGCATGAAGTCACCCTCGCTTAGTCATTGAAGCACATCATATATCCCAGACCAATCTTCTGTGATAAAGTGTTCTAAATTTAAAACTGAAATGGAGGCAGTGACATGAGGAGGCCTTTATTATTTGTCTTCATGCTTTGTCATCAGCTGGATTCCACCATGAAAACTCAAAGAAAAACATAAGTGGATAGAAGAGAGAGATGGACTTTTTGAAAAAAGATGCTTCGTGCGTTTTCTTTGAGGAGTGCTGTTTCTCTTCACGCAAATGACTGGAACTTTCAGTGTTTCTCATCTGGGAGCACTGCTTCTGGTTTATCAAAGGCAGTGAGGACCCTTCACCTCCTAAGATCCTCTCATCACCATTAGTGCTGTACATATTTTTACCCCTAAAAACCTAGATGGTGAAACACTCTCTTTGGCATGATTATCCTGAGCAGTTAAAATATATATATATATATATAAAATATATATATACAGCAGTGGTGGGTTCCTGCCGGATCGCACCGGATCGCGCGCGCTCCCTTTCAGCGCTCCACCTGGCTCGCGCGCTCCCTTTCAGCGCTTCACCTGGCTCGCACGCTCCCTTTCAGCGCTCCACCTGGCTCACGCGCTCCCTTCCGGCGCTAAAACCGGAAGTACGGTCTTGCCCCGCCCCTGGCGAAGCGACGACGCCTGCCTGCGCTCCACCAGCTCGGCTGGGGTAGCCGAGCTGGTGGAGCGCAGGCAGGCGTCGTCGCTTCACCAGGGGCGGGGCAAGACCACTGATATATATATATATAACCTAGATGGTGAAACACTCTCTTTGGCATGATTATCCTGAGCAGTTAAAATATATATATATATTATATATATATATATATACATGCTGGTTTTGTTGTATTCGGGTCTTTACAACCTTACACGGGAAAAGACCCAAATACAACAAAACCAGCATACCTACACCCGTGAAAATCTACGAAAACATTATATATATATATATATATATATATATATATATGTATGTATGTATGTATGTATGTATGTATGTATGTATGTATGTATGTATGTATATATATATATGTATGTATATAATTTATTTATTATATTTCATCGTGCCTTAGGTTATGTTTACCCTCTTGAGTTACTTATAAAGTAACTCAAGAGGGCAAACATAACCTAATAGTCTTCCTCTTCCTACCGGTATTTTCCCCACCACAACACAACCCTGTGAATTTGATGAGGTGAGGGTGGTTTGGCCAAAGCCAAAGCTGGATTTCATGCTGTTGGAAGAAATGTCTGTCTGGGTTCAGTTCCAAGTGGGAGAAAAAACACTGGAAACATGCAAGCTGTTTGGAAAGACGGTTTAATGGTGGACATGATAACATGCCTTGGAGCTCCTGGATGAAAAGGAAAGCGATGCTGAGAGTCCCTGAGTTTTTTGCCCTCTCTGGGCTTTGAACTTTCTGGGGCACAGGAAGAGTATCCTGATTGGTTGCTGTCAGAGGTCATAGCTAGCTTTGTAGGTTGTCTGTGTGCTAAGTTTGGTTGAAACTTGGTGGGTGGTGCCATGAAGGGCAATGAAATGGCTTTGCCTGAAGGGGTTAGATCTTTGTTATGTATTATAGACTGGCCCAGGCCTTAATGGTGGTGGTGGGGGGGTGAGTTTCTGCCTCTCTGAGTTTCTACTTCTCTTTTTAGGGGAAATATTCTGCCTTTTTAATATTTCCTAAAATATTTCATTTTCTAGGAGAGGGGTGGGTTTTAACTTCCTACAATGCCTAAGGTGAGACTAGAACTCACAGGCTCCTCGTTTCTAGCTTGATGTCTTAACTACTGCACCAAATTGGCCACTACACCAATAGATTATTAGGAGTTAAAGAAAGGTGCTCTGGTTCATTGTACAACAGTATACGTATATATTTCACCTATCTTTTCTAAATAATCCTGCGAGAGGCAGAAGAACAGAGATAGATCACAGGTCTCGATTTTAGCTGGAATCTTTGAACCTGAACTGGATGTTCTAAAGATACTGGAGCACGAGTTCTTCCCTTGGCTCCCTGCAGATTCAGAATAATTTCAACTATGTGGTCATCACCAAAGCCACATGACATACTTCTTTCCCTGCCAACAACAAAGCCTTTAACTGAACTGAACAATCACAGGAGGCATGGAAAGAATTAAAAGTAATACAACGCCACTCATATGTGCCTGTGTGTTCATTGTCAACTTGCCCATCTCCTTTCTCCCTGCTATTCTCATTTCTGCCTCTTTTATCATTCTGTTCCCTCATATTTATTTTTGTAAGGCACAGGAGGCCTGTTTTCATTTTTTTGAAAAGAAACAAATAATGCTCATGTTTGTAAAAATATACATTCTCATTCTTATGAGTTTAAAGTAACCTTTTCTTTTCCCAACATTTGGTCCCTCTTTATATTATAACCCCTAAGGAAGGCTTAAGTCTCAAGACCACAATTGCTTAATTGTGTCTTACTTGGTTCTTATGATGCCGTGTGTTTATTATGTCTTAGACAAAATTCTTCTACATGGACATGGTTTCTGCACGGTTTAAAACTCTAAAATATGTTAATAAATAAACCAGGGAAAACAGGCTTCTTCTAACATTAACCTGAAATAATGCAGGGGACACAGCTATTTTATCAAAATGATGTTGGCAAAAGGAATATATACTGGGAAGTCCTGAGTTGGGCATTGCAGGGCAATCATGGAGACTCATTTCGTGTGTTCTATGGTTTTAATTTTTCTCTGTATGTACATTTGCTTTGCATTGTTTTTTTATTTTATATTACACTGCTGGAAATCTGCTGGATTGTGACAGGGTAAAAATCAAATCAATCAAAGAACACCGGGTAATAGACACAAAGACTCCCTTCCAGGTAACATCCTCTGAATTAGCATATACATTGATGAAGGCAACAGGAGTCTTGATTGTTTTGTTCAGCTTAGTATACCTTTTCATAAATTCTTCAGGCAGTTTTTTTCATAGTCTCCTAAGGTCTATGCTTGTCAAATCCCATTATGGTTTAATGTAATGTGAGGTTCCCAACACAATGTGTTACTCTGATTAAATCTTAAGACTGCCATATTGATTTCCTTTCAAAATCTTGCGCTAGATCAGACTTCCTCTTGAACAGTCCAATTAAAGTAATGGGATTTATTTTAAAATGGTAAATGTGAAATAATAGTGTGACTATTTGCACTCGTGAGAAAGTTTAGAGGAGGCTGTTACATTGTCAGCTCATTAAATGGAGACCCATACTATCACCATATCGCATTCCTGTTTTAAACACCAATGCTGTAAATTTCAAGCAAGTGTTAGAAATGAGGGTATTCTAGTTATTATAAAATGCATTATCTTGAACAGCAAAATGGGGCATACAATCAATATTAGTTTCTATAAGGAAATTGTCAATGGTTTTGAAATATTATTGTCTTACATATTTTTGAGATGGCTAAATGCTGGATTCATCCATTACCTTAATTCAATATTATTGCAATGAATTTAAGAGCTACCCTGTTGAGTTCACGGAACATAAGATTTTGAACAGTGAATACCACTGAAATAAAGCACGATAGCCAACTACTTATATTGCATTTAAATGTATATGGAGATTCTCAGTCATCCAAGTGATGATTGTTTTCAATAGGCAACTGGACTTTCTGGTTTTTCCTTGAAGACATTTTGCTTCTTTATCCATGAAGCTTCTTAAGTTCTTGGATGAGATGAAATGAAGAACTTTTGCTTCTCATCCAAGAACTCTTCAGCTTCTTTAAGGAAAAACAAGAAAATCAAATTGCCTTTTGAAAAAGCACTTTTGAGATTACCTTAAAGTGCGCATTTAAGATGTTTGTACCAAAAATATAAATCATAAACATGACAGATTTACTTGAAACTACCTAGGTCCCTCAAACCCCCACAGCTTCAACCTTAAAGTCTCTAACGTGGACATCACCCCATTCCTAGGAGGTCCGTAAAGCGGGCGTGCATAACTGCACCAGCGTGCCTACCATCCCTGTCCTACTGTCCCCACTTACTCATATTCATTTCCTTTGTTCATGTCCATGTTCATACTTATGCCTACTATCCTGTACACGTTTAATAAACTAATAAATAAAAATAAAATAAAAAATAAATGGAGGCATATACTATATATTGTGTATTTACTGGTGAAGGTATTCAAGACTGGTTGTGCCTACCAAAACCAAGGTAGATGTTGTGCACCCCTAGAGTTTTATTCTTTGATCTACAGTGATTTGCTACCTGCATGCAAGTAATCTCATGAGGAACCTCTTGCTGGTAACATTGTGCACAATGAGATTAAACATAACAGTAAAAGCAATCTCACATTTCCAATTACAAGTAGGAAAGCAAGAGAACTGACCAGACCAGGTGATCAAAGAATTGACTGCTTATCTGGAGATACATCAATTTATATATCTCAGAATTTCCCTAGAATAACAAAGTTGTCCTCAAGTCAAGCTTGACTTTCCTTGGTAGCATTTTCAAAGTGTTTCGTTGTTGTCTTCCTTTAGAATTCTTCTTCTTCTCAATCTACCAGTTGTTGAAAGCAAAAGCACACACCTCTGAAGACATCAGAGAAAATGCAGTAGCAGCCAATGAGCATGATATAATCCAAACTGGTGCACTTCTCCTCAACTCTATTCAGAAAAGGCTGTCTACGATATTGAAGGGTTAGGGGGAAGGCTCTGTTTTAAAATAAACAGTTGAATGTTCCTGGTTACACATCTACCTTGACCGCTCTGGTAGATGGAGGGAATCTATAGTACATTTTAAAATAAATATTAGGGACGCTCAGTAAGTATGCGTTTTGAAGAACAGAGCTATCAGATCTGGACTGAAAACTCTAAACCAATAGAGGAGAGCATACAGCTAAGATTTTCTGTATTGCTTTGCTGCCACCATTTGGAATTTTGCAGTTCTGATCTGGTTGCACAGCCAAAATAGCTTCACTTCCTTCGTCTTTTTTTAAATATTCTGCTACTTCCACTTCTGCACTAGCATGTCCTGCATGTTTTCTTTTGTGTAGATTATCAGGGGCTCCCTTCAATCTCTCTGTTCTGGCTTCACAATACATTTCTCAGCCATATAAAAGCCTTCATAAAGCCACACCTGGAATACGGTTTCCAGCTTTGGTCACATTACCAAAAAGATGTTGAGACTTTGGGAAAAGTGCAAAGAAGAGCAACTAAGATGATTAAAGGCCTGGAGACAAAAAACATATGAAGGACAGTTACAGGAATAGGGTATAGAGAAAAGAAGGACTAGTGGGGACACGGTAGCAGCATTCCAGTATTTGAATACTGCCACAAATAAGAAGGGGTCAACTTATTTACCAAAGCATCTGTAGGCTGGACAAGAAACAATGGATGGAAACTAATCAAGGAGAGAAGCAATCTAGGACTAAGGAGAAACTCCCTAATAGTGAGGACAATTAACCAGTGGAACAGCTTGCCTTCAGAATTTGTGGGTGCTTCTTCACTGGAGGTTTTTAAGAAGAGACTGGACAGTCACTTGTCTGAAATAATATAGGGTCTCCTGCTTGAGAAGGGGGTTGGACTAGAAGACCTCCAAGGCCCCTTCCAGTTTGACTCTGATTGATTGAATGATCATAGATTGCTCCTAGCTTATGGGGTGACCCAAACTGGCGTAGAGCCACAGCAGAGGTGGGTTGCCAATTTTTCCACTACCGTTTCGGTTGCGCTCCCACACTTGCTCACACTCATATGCACTCACTCTGCATGCGCAGAAGCATCTGGGTAGGTGGGCGGAGCCTGCCGCTGCCGCTACTACCGGTTCACCCGATCAGAGCCAAACTAGCAGCAACCCACTTCTGGGCCACAGCTAGGTGGAAAGCAAAGCAATGATTCATTTCCCAGCATATTCAGATACAGCCAAGGGAAGCCCCTTCTGAAATCCAAATACAGCCTGTGGTTTGATCTAAAATCAGCTGCTCTAAAATCCGAACAAGCAGAAGGACATTTTCCATATACCTGGGAAGACTCATTGAAACAGAAAATGTAGCTCAGAATAGCTGCAGTGCCTTGTTGCTGTTACCATGTAAATGGATACTATCTGAAAGTATAATGGCGCAACATCACACAGCATAGCATATAAAATGAAATGAAATAAAGTAAACACACACACACACACACACACACACACACACACACACCTCTAGCTCTGTGTAGGCTTGCTGATCTTGGAGGTGGGACAGTGCCAACTGGACTTCTGAATTATTGGAAGTAATCATATTTACCATTATTTTGGAGAGAGAACAATAAAGTTCACTTTCACAGAAAATAATTTGGAGAAGGAACCTTGAAACAATCAGTCCACCCAGGCTTGCTGCTTTGCTATTTTTCAGAGGCCAAAAGGGAAATATTAAATGTCATAGTTGAAAGGATGGAATCTTGAATTTGTGGAAAAAAAACCTTTCATTTATGAGAAAAACATTGGATGCAAATGTGCAAAGCGGAGACAGGGCCCAAATCCCCAATGTTGTTAGGGAAAACTCCTCCGCTTACAAAAGACCGTCTGCTTTCAGGAAACCAGACTAAATATTAGTATCTTTTTCCAAAGGAAAAGGTGGAGAAGGAGAAATAATTGGCATGAAACAAAAGACAAAAAAGAAAATACTCCAACCTCAAGTGTTCATTGATCCAATCCACTCTAATCCAGTCCTTTCTCTCCAGCTTTAATCAGCCTTTTGAATGGGCAAAGAATTCACTGATGGATGGCATTGTGGAACAGAATGGATGAAAGAAACTGGGGGACTCCTACGCCTCTTCTACATAATTAGACCTGGAGTTAGAACAAACTTTGAAAAATACTGTAAATTGATTTATTCTAAGTGGCTTTGCAAACCGCAAAGTGACACACAGCAGAAAAATATATTGACTCTAAAGAATGTACTCAGTTGGCATTCTTGACCTTAAGGAAACGTGTCTTTCCATTGTACAAGCATTACAAAACAAGTTTAAAATGGAATTGCCATCATTTAATCTTGGATGATGCTGGGCTGCTGTTCAGATTTTTTAATATACACAAGCAACAAAATAATACTTGGCTCAGAGATAAATCAAGACTTTGTCTTTTTTTTTCCTCATGAGATATTATACAGTTTGTATTCTGCCTCGGTTACATTGTCTTTCTGGGCAACACCCATCTAGTTTACAAAGCTCTTATTGCTGTCTGGACCAGGTAATGAAATGGAAGTACATCATCTGCATTTATTTCAGCTAAAAGGCCAGAAAAAACAGAAAGAAAGAAAAAATCTACAAAGTGAAACTATAGACTCAACTCCATTACATTCAATTATGTGTTTGAATAACATCCTTGACTTTAATTCACTATAGTTCAGCGGTCACCAACTGGTGGTCCTTGGACCACTGGTGGTCCACGAGCAAATTTCGGTGGTCTGCAGAAAAATATTTGCATTTTTTATATTGCACTAAATCACGGATCCTCAAACTACGGCTCCTGGGCTAGATACAGCCCGCCAAAGCAATTAATCCTGCTCCTAATCCAGCACTTCAGTGAACGGCACATGAAACTTCAGCCGGGCTCCTCAAGAGACAGAGTTTGAAGGGGGCCGATCTAGCGCCCAAGCTAGACAAACAGTCATTCTTGGCCTTATTTGAGATTCCTAGCTGCAATGGACAGCAAAGCTAGGATTGACCCCGGGCGCTTTTCTCTGCTAACAGGCAGTCAAGCTAAGTGCCTGAAGGACCCCATCCCGTCACTAATTCATATTAGTTATTAGTGGTCTGCAGGATTTAAAATTATGAATTTAGTGGCCCCTGAGGTCCGAAAGGTTGGTGACCCCTGCTATAATTGATTCAATTAACCTAATTTGGTTGGTATATACAACACGTAAAGCTAAAAAAGGTTTGACTAATTAATGGTTTATTGTGCCATGTGAGCACAACTTCTGACACACATGCAAAGCAATCAATTATTTGGACTGGCAACACAAGGGATATTGGACTCCATCTTGCAATCTGAATGCAAACTAGCCAAGGAGTATTGGATGAAAGTGCATATTTTGCCTGGCACCCCTTCGCCAAAATGGTCTTTCTTGACAGTGACAGACAGAAGTCTTCTCTTTCCTTCCCTGTTATGGAACTAAATGCTACTTCGGTGCTTCTCTTGGTCTCTAGTGTTCCTTGAAGCACCGAGGGTGAATCATATTGATAAGGAACATAAGATTGTTAATCCAAAGAGATATAATGAGGAAAACCTGTACAGGTAGTCCTCAACCTTCAACCACAATTGAGCCTAAAATTTCTGCTGCTAAGTGGGACAATTGTCAAGGGGAGGGTGGGGCTATGACCTTTCTTGCCACAGTTGTTAAGGGAATCACTGCACTTGTTCAGTTAGTAACACAGTTGTTAAGTGAATCTGGCTTCCCCATTGACTTTGCCTGTCAGAAGATTGCAAAAGGTGATCACATGTCCCAGGGACATTGCAACCATTCTTTATATAAGTCAGTTGCCAAGCCTCTGAATTTTGGTCACATGAGCATGGGCATGCTGCAATGGTCATAAGTGTGAACAACAGTCAGAAGTCAGTTTTTTAATGCCATTGTAACTTCAGATGTTCACTAAACAAAATGTTTTAAGTCAAGGACTTTCTGTATGACACTCCCCACTTGCCTTTCAGTATCTATGACTCTTTTCTCCAAAGGTATGTCCATATGATCCTTCCTCCAAAAGTGAATGGAAGCATTTTTGCCAAAATGTGGTTTTCATTTAGTTGTCTGTTTATACTCCCAACTAAGCTTGGCCCACCCAGATTTAATTGTCACCATTTTCAAACACAACAAAATGGAAGAGGGTTGTATTAAACAAAATTCCCTACAAAGGCCATAACTATGGTATCAAAAGGCCCAGTTCAAAACTCAGCTGCGTAAACTGTTTTAATTCTGGAGAAAAGTATAGTTACAAAAATGCCCTGAAATCCAATCCCCAACGCCACTCCTCTCCTTCAGCACATGTTCCTCCTTTTAAACATTTAGACTTCAAGGTTCAGATTTCCCGAGTTGGGCAGTCTTGTAATAAAAATAGATTAAAGGCTTTGTAAAAAGTGGGCCTGGTTGCATTTGCTCTCATGTACACATGAAGTCATTGTAATGTGCTTTTTCTTCCTGACTAACTCTATACTTTCCCTGGTCAGCTTCTGCTCATCTGGTAAGGATCTCTCTCCAAGGCTTCCAATGCTCCAAAAAGATGGCTTGCCAAACCCCTTTGCTAGGAGTAAACCAGTTGTTGTTGTCTAGTGTGAATCTAAGACTAAGATGACATAATGCGAGTGGGACTGATTTCAAGATACAAGCAGTAGAAATACTAGATATATCTGTCTGACATATCTAAGCCTGGATCACCCATGAAAAGAGCAAATATCTCTATCCTCAGCAGATGGAATAGGTTGAAGTGTAATTTGTGATAGCAGACATTCAGACTACAGAGTTTTGCTATTCACCTCACCACAAGATGTGTGAGGTACTAATCAGACTTGGAGGGAATTTTGATTGATCACATTTCTATTAATTGTGACTTTAATTTTTCATTTAAAAACCTCAAATTTTCCATTGGTTTTTTTAATTAGCCAAATGTCTTTTGTTTCATAGTGTTTAACTTTTCTCAAAGCTATTGGAAATTTTCCACACCAGAGCCTTAAAACCATTTTATTCCAAATCAGATGAGTTACTGGTACCAACAGATAATAGTAACAGTGATTCCTTGCCTGTCCCAAGGCCCAAATAATTTGTGTCTTACTCTCTCCCATCCATTTTTAAAAATTATTTTAAAAGAAGGGTTCTTTTGACTTAAGCAATAGATAATGGAGAACACAATAGCTTTTCTGAAAAGGTTATCTTCCCAGAAGACAAAACCAAGATTGCCATTCGTAATTTAAGACAGTACGAAAACATATCTTCCTTTTCTGTAAGTTATTACTCTCTGGAAATTGTATTTGCTTTAAAAATAGCTGGTCTTTACTGGCTCATTGACACATTTAAAGACTAATTGGGTTATTAAGATGTAGGCAACAGTCCATCAGGATTTCAATCCACTGTTGAAAGAAATGTCCTTCTGGGTTCGGCTCCAAGTGGGGGAAAAGACACTGGAGACATGGAGGCTGCTTGGAAAGATGGTTTTAATGGTGGACAAGACCACATGGCTTGAGTCCTGAACAGAAAAGATGATCACATGCTTCAATGTTGGTGGAGAAAAAGAGAAGGAAGGGGCTGAGATGCTGAGTCCCTGGTTTTAAGCCCTCTCTGGCCTTTGATCTTGAGCTTGTATTCTGATTGGTTGTATTCTGATTGGTTAGACTCCTATGGGGCCATGCAGGGGCAACTCTCTAGGCTGTGTTTTGAATCCCAAGTTTGGTTGAGTTCTCAGATGCCATGTGGTGAGTTTCTGTGAAAAGCTGATACTACCTTTATTAGGTAAAGTGGACTAGCTGGGGCTTTAATGGCTCATTGACAAAGGGGGTGGGGGCAGGAAGCTGCAGGGAGCTATTCTATCTTTAAAACATGTTTCTTCCTTTTCACATCCAGGGAAATATTCTGCCTTTTCAATATTTCCTAGGATATTTCATTTTTCTGGGAGAGGGCTAGGTGATAACTTCCTACACCACAAAAGCCCTTGTTACACTTACTACTGTTTAATGTGGCACGAGTCTTTATTTTTTTGCAACATAAACCGAAGTGTCATATGAGTCTTGGTTGCTTTTTCCTGGTAGCTACTTTTCTTATAAACTGTCCCTTTTGGGGGAACATCCAAGAGACTTCATCATTAAGCTGTTGTTCTCCTGAGCTTTCCTCTTTTTTTTTTTTTTTTGTTCCTTTTGAAAATCCATAGTCTTCTGATGCATTTCTTTAAAGCAAACTGCATGCAAATTCTACCACAGGAGGCTCCTCCACCCCTTTTCAAGTGGTACAATGTTAATGTGCCCAGCCATGTCAAAGCCCATATGCTGAAAAGTGTTTTTAAAAACTGGGCTCACCCCTTTGAGATGTCAGTTTGAATAAAATGATCCGCAAAGGTAGATGCAAATTGAGGCCAACATAATGTAGAAGTCAAACTGTTTTTTGCTGTCTAGGCTTACATGATGTTTGGCATCCATAGGAGCCGCTGGTTGCTCACACCAGATGACCCACCTACTTGTCTGTCTCAAAGAGTAGCACAGGAGGAGGCTTTCCCCAGTTATACTGAAGACCCCAGTGCCTGTAGGAAAGGAAGACATTTCAGTGGCTTAAGCAGCAAATGCAGGCCTGGACTGAAAGCCTCTGAGATGCTCAGTCATCCAAATCACGGTTTTCCCAAAGGTGTTTTTTCAAGAGGCAACTGGATTTTCTGATTTTTCTTTGAAGATGTTTCGCTTCTCATCCAAGAAGCTTCTTCAGCTCTGACTAGATTCTGGGAAATGGAAGGATGTACACTATATTGCCAAAAGTATTCGCTCACCCATCCAAATAATCAGAATCAGGTGTTCCAATCACTTCCATGGCCACAGGTGTAAAAAATTAAGTACCTAGGCATGCAGATTGTTTTTACAAACATTTGTGAAAGAATGGGTCGCTCTCGGGAGCGGATCAGTGAATTCCAGCGTGGAACTGGGATAGGATGCCACCTGTGCAATAAATCCAGTCATGAAATTTCCTCGCTCCTAAATAGTCCACAGTCAACTGTCAGCTGTATTATAAGAACGTGGAAGTGTTTGGGAACGACAGCAACTCAGCCACAAAGTGGTAGGCCACGTAAACTCATCCAACATCAGTGTGTGACCTCACAAATGCGCTTCTGGAAGAATGGTCAAAAATTCCCATAAACACACTCCTAAACCTTGTGGACAGCCTTCCCAGAAGTGTTGAAGCTGTTATAGCTGCAAAGGGTGGACCGATGTCATATTGAACCCTATGGATTAGGAATGGGATGTCACTTACAGTAAGTTCATATGCGAGTAAAGGCAGTTGAACGAATACTTTTGGCAGTATAGTGTATATTCCTTGCAGACAGCTGGTCATTTGCATCCTTTTAGAGGGTCGTTAAGGCCACCTGGAGATTTATCTGTGTCAGGGTCACCTTTGGGACTGGACTGAAAGGCTCCCATCAGATTCCCATGAAAGGAACCAATAGTGACTTCCAGGATAATAATCACCATTCTTCCAAGGGGAGGGGGGGCTCATGATAGAGGTAAAAGAGCAGAAAGGATGCTGAAAGCGAGCAAGAAGCCATCAAATCATTTTTAGGAACATTCATGATCTCTCCAATCCTCTTCTCAATACTAACCAGATTTTAGATTTCCAGGTATCTTGTATATTAATACAAGATGGGTTTGGTGTTATATCCCATAACTAATTACATGTGAGCATATCCTGCTTGTTGTATAAACCATGAAGGAACAACCGGTTTTGTGTTTTGTCACAGGCTGCATCCCTTCAGGGCTAAGCTGTTAAAAGCCACAAGATGGATGTCTTAGAAAAGGGGGCTCGGTCACCACGCCTATACTCTCTTTGATTACTGTCTTTTTCTCTAGTTGTCACTAATTTGCTGACTTATTTTTCTTGCTCTCCCAAAAATAGATGGGTAAATCCTATTATTAGTGGACTGAATTGCTTGCAGAAGGATTTTTTTTTTAAATTAAGCAAATCAATTTAAACATCACTTCCAAAACAAGGGATGTAATAATTCCATTGTATTAAATTTAGTAAATTATATAGGTAAAGGAAAAGGTCTCCCTCCCACATATGTGTTAGTTGTTCCCAACTCTAGGAGGTGGTACTCATCTCCATTTCAAAGCCGAAGAGCCAGCACTGTCCAAAGACGTCTCCGTGGTCATGTGGCCGGCATGACTAAATACCAAAGGTGCACAGAATGCCGTTACCTTCCCACCAAAGGTGGTTCCTATTTTTTCTATTTGCATTTTACATGCTTTTGAACTGCTAGGTTGGAAGCTGGAACAAGTAATGAGAGGTCACTCCATTATGCGGCACTAGGGATTCGAACCGACGAACTGCTGACCGTTCTGATCGACAAGCTCGGTGTCTTAGCCACTGAGCCTCCGCATCCCCTGTTAATTATATATCTGAATATATATACAACACACAGACCTGAACCAGAGGTGGTATTCAACAGGTTCTGACCAGTTCTGGAGAACCAGTAGCATAAATTTTGAATAGTTCAGAGAATTGGTAAATACCACATCTGACTGGCCCCACCCCCATCTATTCTCTGCCTCCGGAGTCTCAGCTGATTGGGAGGAAATGGGGATTTTGTAGTAACCGTCCCCTGGAGTGGGGTGGGAATGGCTATTTTACTGTATCCTTCTCCTGCCACGCCCACCAAGCCACACCCACAGAACCAATAGTAAAAAAATTTGAATCTCACCACTGACCTGGAAAAACACAATTATTATATCAATTAATTGCTCTACATAGTAGGGATATATAAAATTCACAATGCAATTCTGAGCGCAGATCAATGGTTTCCAAACTTTTTGTTCTACTTCTATTTGGAACATTTACTTCCAGAAAAGCCTGTACTGCCTCTGAGCAGCATACTACTGGAATGGGGGTTCAGCATCATCACAAGGGGAATAAAACACTCTCTGGAATTTTCTGAGTTTGCACATCAATAAAAACATTTCAATTATTATCTTCTACCATATCTTAATTAGACATTTTCTCTCATACCAATTATGCAACATCTAGTAACCCAGTCTTCCTGATCTAAGAAAAGAAAAGAAAATGTGTCCCTGCATCATTGCTGGCCTTTTTCTTAACTGGGTGCTGTAGAATCATATTAGCAATTTAACCATTATAAATCACAAACACTGAAGCAGAAACTCAGTGTCATTTGACTTGCAGGGACAGAAGTGCTTTAAAACCCAAGTATTCGGAAGCCTGTCTGTCAGTAATGATGACGGATAGGGCACTGTAGAGCACAAATGGTTGTGACAAAGATTAAAATGGGAGACTCACAAATGGTGTTGGTCCACTGGAGGGCAAATGTCCTGGCTGGCTTTCCAGAGGAAGCTGCGAAAGGAACTGACATAATAAACAATTGCCGCTCTAAGACGCTGCAGCACTCACTCTCCTTAATGGGCCAGGCATTCCAGAGTTATGCTGGAACACACACACACATAGAGACAGACACACAGACACACACCAGGGAAATATTACCCTCCCAGTATTTGTTTCCAGAGGGTAAGTCATCTGTGTACCAAGTTTGGTTGAAATTGCTCGAGGTGCTCCAGAGTTATTCTGGAACATACATACATACATACATACATACATACATACATACATACATACATACATACATACATACTGTCTACAGACAGACAGACAGACAGACAGACAGACATCCGATAGATAGATAGATAGATAGACAGACAGACAGACAGATGGACGGACGACAGATTGTGGACCTGGAAGACATAGGTAAATCTATATACTTGTAATGGGGGACTAAGACCTCTTCAATTCTGCCTATCCCCAGTGATATAAACATAGTGTGCAAAAGGCAGCAACTGTTAAGATCTTCTCACATAACAGACAAGAGTTATTCAAGGTCAAGGATGCTGGGAAGGCTGGGGAAGGTTTTAGCCACTAATCAAAACGTAAAACCTCTTATTTCAGTTTAGGGCATACCAGATTCCAGTCAGAGAATGACTTTTTTTAAAAAAAATAGTAGAATGGTAATTTTAAACAGTGAATTTAATTTAAACACTAATTTAAAATATATATTAAAACTGCAGGAAAGAAAAATAATAGAAAAAGAAAAATAAGGATATAATAAAGAAAAATTAACTGACTTTCCACCCTGATCACACATATAAACAATTTTAGTAACTTATAACTTCTCTTAATATATAGCGAATAATCTCTTCTTCCAATATCCCATCTCTCATCTACTACATAAACAAATCCTTATAGCCTCATTGATCAGCAAAAGCCCATGAAGGATTACAGAGATGACAACCTATCTGTTTCAAATTTCATCAAAGTAAACCTAGCATTAAAGTATTGGAACCGCCTTCATTTTTTAATATCCAGGACTGGGTATACCTACTTTATCACTTAGCAAAAACCAAAGCAAGTACTTTCATCTTATAATTCATCAATGGATCTTCTGCTTCCAATTAGGATGCTAAAGGCTTGCAATGTTCTCATTATCCTGAGTAAAAAACCACAGCAGCATCTGTAGAGACCAACACTGCCATTAGTTAACCCGCTATATCTAGGGGAGGTGCTTTTCTTTGGTGAGTCTGTTCTGTCCCACTGATTGAAAAATTGAACAACAGAGCGAAAATGCATCCTGCTGCAGCCTGTTTTACACAGCAACAGGGGAAGACAGCTGTCCTAGATTGTTATATATCTTTTAAATATAGGTGTCCTTGTGGAGCTGTTTAATCAGCGCAAGCAGCCAAGGATCTGTTGAGGAGACTTCGAGTTCTTCCAAAGCTTATCCCTACAAACAGCATCAAAGGCCAATTTTAAATCTATGAAGATAACGTAAAGTCTCCCTTGGACATATTGGACCAAAGACATATTTCTTTGCTCAGTGTTTGAAAATCAGTTAGTGGGCCATGTTAGTCATAATTTCTCTAGCTCCAGGCATTCTGCAGTCTCCATAGGAAGTGCCTGACATAAAGATTATTTACAGTAGAACATTTAGCAAGCTAATAGAATGACTGTTAGGGGCGTCTGCTTTCTTACTTTTCAGATTGGGACAAAGACAGAATCCCTGGGTATATATAGCGATCTAGCCATATAGGAAAAATTCTGCCAATGGACTGGATTTCCCAGTCCATAATATATTTTAACAATTCCAATCCAGACTGTTAACTCCCCTACTCTGGCTTAATTTATATGAAGCTTGTTAATATACTTCAGATTCTTCACAATTTCTTGGAAACTGGTAATATTCAGCACAGAAATTCAAATCACTTATGCCAGTTCCAGGTTAGTGAATAGGTAAAAAAGAAAAAAGAAAAAAGCACAAGCAGCCAAAAACACGGTTTTCTCTAGCTTTCTGTGTCAAACTGGCTAAATACTGTGACAGAATCAACAATTTTTTCATATTATTAAGTTGCTTTAAAGAGTCTCTTAAAACCTTTTTGTTTTTATCATGCAGGGTTCTTGCAGAGATAGGTGGCCACATAAGCTCTTTAAACAGAAAAATAAAATAGATAATTCTTTGTGTAATCTAAACTGAAGTTTAAATTGCTCTCCTTCTTCCTGGCGTAGACTTTCTGTTAGATATTAACATATATCGGGATAAGTCTTCCCTCTGGTCCGCTCCTACAGCGGGAAACAGGTATCCCTCTGATTGGTCGAGGGGCGTGCCCAATCCCTATAAAAGGGGAACCCTCCGACTACCAAACAAGCTGGATCACTATTATTACTAATAAAGAGCTGTTAAGTCACTTCGTGTCCGCAGTCTGTCTCTCGTTGCCCAGATCCAACATTGGCGACGAGGGTGGGATCGAGAGGCAGATAGGACGAAGAACGCTACCTTCAGAATCTCCGGATTTGATCCAGCCCAGGAATTCGGCAGCAATTCCGACAGCCATCTCAGATCACCGCAGCGCGGCAAATTCAAACAGAGAAGATGGCGATGCATGCTCCCCCCGCTCCTTTCGACCCAGCAAACGACGAATGGGAAGCCTTCATGATTCGTTTCGAGTGTTTCCTCGAAGCGAACGAATACACGGGGATCACCGATGCGAGGAAGAAAAACATCTTCCTCGGCTACTGCGGAAAAGAAGTCTTCAATACGGCCAGAGACCTCACCGCGCCTACTCCAATACAAGCAGTATCGTGGACAACGTTGCAACAGACTCTGCAAACTCACTACGCGCCAAAACCTTCCCGCCATGTCTGCCGCAAAGAATTTAACATGAGGACTCAGAAGGCGGGAGAATCCATTAATCAATATGTTGCAGCCCTACGAAAAGCAGCAGCTCACTGCGAATACAGGGATCTGGAAGAACACATTTTAGAGCGGCTCATCTGTGGGATAAGAGACATTTCGTTGCAAAAGAAGCTGTTGGCAAACCCGAGTTTAACCCTACAGACAGCGTTAAACGAAGCAAGAGCGTCAGAATCAGCGGAGAACTCATCGGTGACCATACAACGAGGGGCCAGCGTAAACCAGCCAGCACCAAGGCAAACCAGAGTTCACTACGAGGACACAAGCCCCGACTACGAGAATCCCGAGTTCGAGGACAGTCACCTAATGCAGAGCAGTCACGTGAGGCCTGGGGGGAGACCCGGATCCCGTTTGCCGCCCTGCGCAAGCTGCGGAGGGAATCACCCCAGGTCTACTTGCAGGTTCAGGAACGTTGTTTGTTCGCACTGCAACAAACTTGGGCACATCGCACGAGTGTGCCGGAGCGGAGTCCCTACCTCACGGCAGCCACCCATGTACCGCCAACAGAAGCCCAACCCAGGGGCTTGGCGAAATCAAAAAGGGCGCCCAGAGAGAAATCCACAAGTGTTTACCCAGAGAGAAAATTTCCAAAGAGCTGAACGAGCGTATTCCCAGAGAGATTACTCACAAGGAAGTGAGCGAGCGTATCCCCAGAGAGAATACACACAAAGAGCTGAAAGAGCGTTCTATCAAGACGCTCAACGAGAGTATTTTCAGGATGTTGACGATGAGATAGAGTTGACCCAGAGAGAGGAGTTGCGAACGTATCTCACCACAATACATCAGGTCCGCCCTAAGCGGCCAAAAAGGCTGAGAGTCACAGTCCTCTTGGAGGGCTCACCCTGCGAACTAGAAGTTGACACAGGATCGACCCTGACGATCATTTCATGGGCATCCATGAAACAGGCTATTCCTAGCCTCAGAAAGAGCCAACTACACGCTCCAGACGTCCTTCTACGAGACTACCAGGGGAACCAAGTCCCCATCGTGGGCCAAGGCACATTCCACATCCGTTTCAAGGACATCGAAGCCCAGCTGCCCGTGACCATCGCCAGCGCGCCATTGCAGAACCTTCTGGGGCTTGATTGGTTTGAAGCCCTGGGGTTAGAAGTCACCGGGATCAACGCCGTAAGAAACAGCAGCGCTGAACAGATTTTTAAGGAATTCGAGGATGTGTTCAGCCCCGGTCTTGGTAAGTATGTGGGTAAACCAATATCATTCAATTTAGACCCTAAAGTGGCGCCAATCCGACTTAAACCGAGACGAGTGCCTTTTGCACTCCGCCCTAAAATAGACAAAGAGATAGATAAGTTAGTGGAGCAAGGAATCCTTGAACCGGTAGATCACGCGCGCTGGGAAACGCCCATCGTGACCCCAGTCAAGCCAGACGGATCAGTCCGCATCTGCGCGGACTATAAGTGCACAATTAATGTCGCGCTACAACAGAGCGCATATCCTGTGCCAGTAGTACAGCACTTATTGCACTCGTTGGGGCCAGGAAAGGTATTCGCAAAGTTAGACATGGCACAAGCTTACCAGCAACTGCCAGTTGATAGCGCCACAGCGGAGGCCCAAACAATAGTGACGCATAGAGGAGCATTCAAATGCAACCGGCTACAATTCGGCGTTAGCATTGCCCCAGGATTGTTCCAGAGCGTCATGGAACGACTGTTGCAAGGGATACCAGGAGTCGTCCCCTATTTTGACGACATCTTGGTGTCAGCTGCAAACGAGGAGCAATTAAACAAAAGAGTCAGATCTGTTTTGGCCAGAATCAGAGAAAAGGGTCTCCGCCTTAAAAAAGAAAAATGCCAAATTAACGTGCCTAGCGTAGAATTCCTGGGTTATAGAATCGATGGTCAGGGAATACACCCCACTTCAAAGAAAATTAAGGCGATCCAGGACGCCCCCACACCACGAAATCAGACCGAGTTGCAGGCCTTCCTCGGATTACTTAATTTCTACAGCGTTTTTCTGAGACAGAAGGCGACCGTTGCTGAGCCACTACACCGTCTACTCCAGAGGAACGCACCATGGAAATGGGGACGATCCGAAGCTGCAGCTTTCGCCGGAGTAAAGCGTCTACTCACCACTGACTCATTGCTTGTTCAATACAGCCAGACCCTACCGCTGGTATTGACCTGCGACGCATCACCTTTCGGAGTTGGAGCAGTCCTCAGCCACAGGATGCCCGACGGAAAAGAAGCACCCATCGCGTTCTACTCCAGAACTCTTTCATCGGCCGAAAGAAATTACAGCCAAATGGACAGGGAAGCGCTGGCTGCCGTCGCGGGAGTAAAGCGTTTCCACGAATACCTCTACGGCCGCGATTTTGAACTGATCACAGATCATAAACCGCTGTTGGGACTTTTGGCGGGAAACCGCCCCACTCCGGTCTCCCTTTCTCCTCGAATGACCAGGTGGACTGTTTTCCTGGCTGCATATTCATACAAACTGATACATCGACCGGGCTCCACTCTTGGACACGCAGACGCACTCAGCCGTTGCCCATTACCTGACATTCTGCCAGACCCCACTCCAGAAGTACCGGTATTGCTCATTGACTGTTTGGATTCGGGACCGGTTTCTTCCTACGATGTTGCAAGGTTCTCCTCTAAAGACAATTTAATAAAACAAGTTCAAACTTGGGTTTGGAGGGGGTGGCCAAAGGGAAATGTGGGCCCGGAATTCAAAATGTTTTGGTCGAAACGGGACGAGCTCTCAGTACTACAAGGATGTTTGTTGTGGGGGGATCGAGTTGTTATTCCGCATGCTTTACGTAAAAATGTATTAGATGCTTTACATATGGGTCATCCGGGGATTGTTAGAATGAAGGCGTTAGCAAGAAGTTACGTGTGGTGGCCAAACATGGACAAAGAAATAGAGGAGTGGGTGGCCACTTGTGACCCATGCCAGGAATCGAGACCAGCACCCCCGGAAGCGCCCGCCACAGAATGGGAGAAACCCAAAGCACCCTGGTCGCGAATACACATCGACTTCGCAGGGCCATTCCAAGGTCAGACTTTCCTTATAGTTGTGGATGCATACTCAAAGTGGCTAGATGTAGTCCTAATGACTTCAACCACGGCAGAGGCAGTCATAAAGGTTCTACGGCGACTCTTCGCCACCCATGGCCTGCCAGATCTCCTCGTATCCGATAACGGGCCCCAATTCACGGCCATGCACTTTGAAACATTTTTAGCAGGGTTGGGAATCCGGCATGCCCTCATCGCGCCATTCCACCCAGCATCAAACGGACAGGCGGAGAGAATGGTGCGATTCGCAAAAGAGGCCCTCGCCAGGATGGGTCCAGGTGATTGGCAAACACGCATTGACCATTACCTCCTCATTCAACACATTACCCCGAGCGCAACGACGGGTAGGAGCCCCGCTGAACTACTCATGGGCCGTCGCCTACGATCTCACCTAGACCGGCTCCATCCGAATTACTCTGCCACGGCTCCCCCAGACTCTACAAGTAAGATCCGGTCTTTCAGAGTAGGGGATTCAGTATACGCTCACAACTACACAGGGGGGACATTGTGGATGCCGGCAAAGATCATTGGCATCACGGGTCCACGATCGTATTTGCTAGAGCTAGAAGATGGGCGGAATTGGAAAAGGCACATCGATCAACTTCGGGGTCGCCTAGCACACTCCAACCTTCGAAATGAAGACGAAAGTTTCCTGTCTACAGAAAGTCAGCCACAAGAAAGCCCCATCATAGGAAACAACGACGCCGGCGAGCCAAGCGTGGGACAAGACAACACGCACGTAGCAGAGCAACCCCCTGACAACGCAGCCGAACAAACTACTGAACGCCCGAGCAACGAAGGCACAAGACCTCCAGAACGGGAAATAGAAAAAGCACCCGATCCTGCAACTACTTCAAACCAACCCGCACCCAGTCCTGCAACCACTTCAAGCCAACCCGAACTACGACGTTCCTCCCGAGCAAGACAAACACCCACCTACCTAAAAGATTATGTTACCTACCGCAACGTCCCATCTAGGAGGGGAGGGGTGTTAGATATTAACATATATCGGGATAAGTCTTCCCTCTGGTCCGCTCCTACAGCGGGAAACAGGTATCCCTCTGATTGGTCGAGGGGCGTGCCCAATCCCTATAAAAGGGGAACCCTCCGACTACCAAACAAGCTGGATCACTATTATTACTAATAAAGAGCTGTTAAGTCACTTCGTGTCCGCAGTCTGTCTCTCGTTGCCCAGATCCAACACTTTCTGGTTGATATACAGTAAAAGATGGATTACAGATAGTCCTTGATTTATGACCATAATTGAGTCCAGCATTACAGCTGTAAGTCATGAATGGTTGTTAAGTAGGTCACTATGTGCCTGCATTGAATTTCACAATCTTTCTTGCAACAGTCATTAAGTGAATGTGGCAGTCATTAAGTGAATGTAGCAGTTGTTAAGCGAATCCAGTGTCTGCAATGGGTGTTTTTTTGCCAGAAACCAGAAGTAAACACTGGTTTCCACCACCACCACCCTCAAAAAATCATAAATTGCAGTTGTGTGACTGTGTGACACTGCAAATAGCTAGTTACAGAATGTCCAAAATGCAATCAGATGACCACGGGGGACAGAGCAGCTGACAGAACTTTGGATCCAGGTCATAAGTAACCGAGGAGGTCTGTTGTAAATTTGACAAAATGCTAAGCAACTGTCCAGGACTACCTGTGATTTTGCAACAGCAGGGATTTCAAGAGGCACAAGAGAAGATGCACATGGGATGGTCTCAAATGTTACTGGCACAAATATGGGAGCAGAAAGCTTCTCTTTGTCAAATGCCAGAGAACTCAGGATATTCAGACAGTTCAAATGAGTATAAAGATTTATTGCAACTGGCCATCAAGGGAAATGAGTAGGAGATAAGAGAGGCATTTAAGGTGGACTGGACTTAGCTCTCTTGTGGGCACGCAAGGACTTGTGACGCCTCTGACCCAGTGGTGGGATTCAAAATTTTTTACTACCGGTTCTGTGGCCATGGCTTGGTAGGCGTGGCAGGGGAAGGATACTGCAAAATCCCCTTTTCCTCACAATCAGCTGGGACTCAGGAGGCAGAGAATAGATGGGGGCGGGGCCAGCCAGAGGTGGCATTTACTGGTTCTCCGGACAATTCAAAATGTCTGCTACCGGTTCTCCAGAACTGGTCAGAACCTGCTGAATACCACCTCTGCTCTGCCCCCTCTCTCGGGCTCAGCCTGGTTATCTCCCATCTTGTCCCAGGCTTTTGGAGGCTATTGTTTCTATATCAAAATGTAGGGGGGATTGCCGAATTCATTGAAAAATTATCATTTGTGAACTCTGAGAAATTCTGCCACAGCTCCTCTAACCTTGCTCATTCTGACTGTGAGAAGGAATGGTAAATGGCTGACATTGATCATGCTAATCTTTTCTAGCTATTAGCTTCTCTGCCGAGGATAATAATTTTGGCTGTCTCATTCTCCACGCTACCATGGGACACCCCATCATAATCACAGACACTGTCATTCTCAGGCAGCACTTGAAAGTTTTAAGAAAACTATAATAAAGTAGCATTGATTTATGATTCTGGTATGGACCCTCCAAATCCTTTCTTTCTTGAGAAAATGTAGACACAGTCATTTAAAGTGTTCTTGCTTTTCAGAGACAATATTGATGGGAGAGATGTATTGTGTACGATGACTCAAAAGCAAGGTGTACTCCAGGTAACTAAAAATAATCTGTAGTTGGCCCGAGAGAGGGGGGCAGAGGGAATAATCCAAACTTCACCTCATCTAAATCATCCAAAAGATTCCTTCTTTTTATCTGCAAAGTTTTATTTGCTTGTTGACATAGAAAATGCAGTTATGCATTCAAGTGCATTATCGTCAGAAATCTCAAAACCACAATGATTAACTTCTTCTGTGAGAAGCAGCCAAACCACTGGAAAAACACAAGTTGGCATATCTTGGATAAAGAAAAGGAGGTTTTTCATTAGTAGAAAGAAGAGTTAGACATCAGATTGGTAAACAGACAGTAACGCTATTTTTGCATTATTCCAGCTTGTTTGCCAGTCAGTAATGACAAATCTATGGTTATACAGGTAGTCCTCAACTTACAACAGTTTTAGTGACCATTCGAAGTTACAATAGCACTGAAAAAAGTGACTTACGGCCATATTTCACACTTATGACCGTTGCAGCATCCCCATGGTCATGTAATCAAAATTCAGCCACTTGTGAGGGATGCAGTGTCCCGGGTCATGTGATCATCGCCTTTTGCAACCTTCTGACAAGCACAGTCAACAGGGAAGCCAGAGTCACTTAACAACTGTTTCACTAACTTAACTACAGTGATTCACTTAATAACTGTGGCAAGAAAGGTTGCAAAATGGAACAACATTCACTTAACAAATGTCTCACTTAGCAACAGAAATTTTGGGCTCAATTGTGGTTGTAGGTTGAGGACTACCTGTTACTGGAAAGTACCATATTTTTCAGAGTATAAGACGCACCGTTTTCCCTCAAAAGAGGGTGAAAATCTGGGTGCGTCTTATACACTGAATACAGCATTTTTTGCCTCCCGAAGCCCCGCCCCTTCACCAAATGGCTGTGCAGAGCCCTTAGAAGGCTTTCAGAGAGTGCCTGGGGGCTGGGGAGGGCAGAAATGAGTGAAAAACGGGCCATTTTTTGCTCAATTTTGCCCCCCCCCCCACCAGTACTCCTCTATAAACCGCCCAAAGGCTATGCATGCAATTTTTTTTGCTCATTTCTGGTGCCCCCCCTCCCCCAGGAGCACTCTGCAAGCCCCTAAAGGCTATTAATGCCTTTTTTGAAAAAAAGGGGACCATTTTCACGAAAAACAGGCCATTTCTGGGAGGTTTGTAGAGTGCAAAAATCTTTTTTTTAAAAAAATTGCCTCTTCAAAACCTTGGTGCGTCTTATACTCCGGTGCGACTTATACTCCAAAAAATACAGTTAAAAAGTTGGGTTAACAGCTAAACTGTTTCTTTCGGTGAATCCTAACATTCCTGTTCTACTCACTATTATATAGAGTGCAAAATGATTTGTTTAGTTGGTTTATTAAATATACTCTCACAGACCACATAAATTAAAACAATACATTATACAGCATCCAATAACAGTTATTCATGTCTGCACAAGACACACCTCAGGAAGCAGTGAAGTCCAGAAACTAATTGTCTCGGAGATGGGACACGATGTGAATACGTTTTTGAGACTTCCCATCCCTGATCATTCAGTAGGCCATGCACAATTGCCATAACCTCTCTTAGGTGGCTGAATACTATAGCCACAGCTGTTTCCTCTTGTCCATGACTTCAAGACAATCCACCCAACATACTTCCCTCTTGATGGTTTTGTGATGAAGTTTCTGGCTGGCCTGCTTGCCCAACTACTTCTTGGCAAGCAGTTTGAAGGAATGTTTAAGGTCAATTCGTTTTATCGCTCATAGTCAGAAGTTATTCAAAAAAAAAAGCAGTTGTGGTTTGAACTGACTGGAGACACTGATTAGCAACAAAGTCTATTTAAAATCCCTCTTGACATATCTCATTGTTCTGAAGGTTGTTTTTTCATGAGTAAATCAATTTTAAAAGAAACAGAATCAATGCCATTTACTATTCCAGCTTGAAGTGGTGATAGACATGTCCACTTTGTGTTCTTTCTAGTGCTGATTCCAGTTTTAACGTTTTACATTTGTTGGAATTAGTGAAGCGATTAAAAAGATTATTAGACCACACACTGAGTCTTTGGCTGCAGGTTTTGAGCTTGTCTGAATGCCTCTGAGTTGTATCATTTTTTTCCCTGTGGTTCCTGCATAGAATCTCCAACAGCATCAAGTTATAGACACAACAAATGTTAATGAATCATATTACAAATCTATGACAAAAGAAAATACAATTGACTGACATAATAAAACAAAACTACAATAAGGGGAGCAGCCAGTTATTTTCTATTTTCATGGTCAAACTCCTTTTTCAGAATTGTATCCAGTTTTGGTGCCATACATTTTTAAACATGTTTAATAATTTCCTAAAACTTAAAAAAAAAACTATGAGACATGGGTAGATTGTTGTCATATGTGTTGTGATGACACAATGAAAACCCCAGCTCTCTTAAGTTTGTTGGAAGTCCAAATTTAGTAGTCCATGTCCTTTGGGATCCTCTGGTCTACAGACCACAAGAAAGCCATAGACTATAGATAGTAGTAAGGAGTTACTTGAATGACTCCTTCTAACTACAGTTCTATGATTGTATGAAATTACTCTGAAGGGCTGCACTGATGTATGCAATGACACTGTTACTTCCAGGGAAGCTGAGCATATGTTTTCTTGCAGCTACTAGTGAGGCTGGGTTTGCTGATGTAACATAAGCTAGAGAGCTATCAAGCCAAGTCTGCCACAGTCATGAAAACATGAAAATATAAATGTACAACGATTCAAGCTTCTCAAAGAGCTCCATGTCAGCATGCAGGATTAGAAGTAGAATTAACCTCCTCAGAAAACATCATCCTCCACCACAAATGGCAAGGTCTGCTGAAAATAATTGCAAGGTCACTTGGCACTAAGATCAGATCACACCACATCCCCCTATCTTGACAAAACAGGGATGAAAGACATCCAGATAAGGGTGGAATGAATTGCTTAACTGCCTTTGTGATGTTATTGAGCTGGACTGTTCCATCCCATTCCATTCAGATGACATCATAACTATGCTTTGGTGTGGGCTACAGCAGACACGCTGGCACGAATACGAAGCCTTAGAATCACAAGGTGGCTTTCACCTCTGAAGAGTTGCTTTAAATAAAAGGAAATGGAAATCACCCCAAGCTGACTAAACCTTCTCTGCTTGCTTCCATGAAATTGGCCAGTACATTCTCACAGCAATACCTTGCTTCCATATTTACTTGGCTCTGTGAACCATCAGATTCAACGGGACTTCTTTCCAATAAATATTTTTCATTTAGTCAGAGTTTTGTTCCATATAGCATCAAACCTTGATTAATAATCTAAAATGGTACAAGGTTTCCTGCCTAGGCAGAGGGTTGGACTAGAAGACCTCCAAGGTCCCTTCCAACTCTGTTATTCTATTCTATTCTATTTGTGTGTGTGTGTGTGTGTGTGTGTAGGTAGGTGTGTGTAGGTGTAGGCGTGTGTGTGTGTAGGTGTATGTACATAGCATGTGTATATGTGTGTTATGTATGAGTTTGGGTAGATATATAATTTCTCCTGGGAACAGGCAACAGAATTTCATTTTTAATGTTGGCCAGTGTCCTCACAGTAAAAAAAAATGACAATAAAGCTATCTATCTTATTTAAATATGGCTAGGATTATTCTATTACGGGGCCATTGTATTCATGTTCAGTCAAAACTAAACCTTAAAATTATGGCTACGCTGTTCAAGATTGACTAACAGGTTGTTCAACTGAGCCATGCACAATGACAAAAACGCAATATTGCTGTGAAAGAAAAATGTCCCTGAACTTACGAAAATTCAACCATCATCTCTAAAAACAAGTACGCAGAAGCAAAATTAGACAAAACTCTGTGTATATCCGCTTAGGATGCAAACTGCAGATTTGTTCATAACCAACAATGTGTCCATGCAATGTACTCGTGTTTCTGTGCATCTCTACATATCTGCCTAAACTCAAACATTAAGCTGGTTTCGGACTAATAGTATTAATCAATTATTAAACTAATGATTACACTTAGTTGCCTAACATTTAAAATGATTTCATCCGCAATCTGCATTATGCTTCCTAATCTCCCTTCGTATACAAACAAACTAGTGTTACTTAGAGAAGCACAAAAGTATTACATAGACATGTTGTTTTTCTTTCTTCCAGTAGAAATAGAAAAAGAGAATAAATCAAGGAAGGGGGAGGAAGGACACCTATACCGGAAACCGAAGGGAAAGTATTGGGATGAAATTGGATAGAGAGAAGAAAGATTGACTTAACAATTTTTGCTTTAAAAAGGCACTGGCTAGGTATTGCAGAAAAATTTAAAATCTCTTTAAGTAAACTTCCTCCCACCAATTGTGCCTAATCTTTCAACTGATTTTTCAGAAGCTTTATACACCTCTTCAACAGTAATATCGTTGTGATATATAACTGATAAAGAAGTAATATACTTCCTGCTCATTTCTTGATTTTCATTGGCTTCTTCTTTTCTTATCAGCAAATATAAGAATCTCCTTGCCCTCAATATATGTCTCTACATCTTTCAGGTTAGTCAAATTAATTGCTTACAGAACAAGTAAGATAAGTAAGTGTTGTCTCAATTGGAAATAGGTTTGATTCTGGGCAATACATGAACCATTAAGCAATTTGGCACCATTTTATAGAAAAAGGGAATGTTGCATGAGCTTAAATTTCATTTTCAATCTCAGCTGAACCAGGTTTCCTGAGATACTGCTGATCTTTGTTTGTTTTCTCATTATGTTTGCTTTGAATTCTTAAGAGGCATATCCTATGCCAATAAAGCCATGGAGGTTTCAATTCCCCTTGTGATACCAGAAACAAACAGTAGGCTACAAGCTGAGGTGGATAACTGTCAAATGACTTCTTGCAGAAATGGAAAACAGCTGGGATTTTCTGGGGGGACTGGCACAGCGATAGGAGTCTAGATCACCTCTTGCTTTTCTGCTCTAAGAACTTCACACTTTTTCTCTTCTTCACTAGGAGATTGTTTAGGAAAAAATTCTAAATGTGAAGCAGTTACAGGAAGTGGTCAGTAATTCAAAGGAATGGCTAATGGGGAGCTGCAGAAGCCCCGTTATGTTTGTCCTTAAAACTGAAAAACCAAGCTTTCTCTCCAAAGGTCAAAGGGGAAAAAATAAGCCATTCCCTACCACTTCTCTTACAGAGTTGACAATACCTGTCTTGCCTTAAAAGTCACAAAAAGTTTGCATAAATAATTTGGGCTTTAAACCCAATCTGACAATTTCCAGATATGTTAGGTTTGCACGTCCCAGAAATCCTAGTCAAGCTTAGCAAAAAGCTTGTGTGAGAAAAATGTTTGAGGCTTTATGTACAATAATTTTGATTATCCTAAGCATTTCAAAAATTATGCATGTTTTCATATTTATGCACTGAAGATGATGACACACTAAAATCCTATTAGCATTCTTCTTCAAACCACACTGAAAATTGGACACAGTTCTGGAAAGAAAGTCTGCAAGGGATAAGACGCATTATTTGAATTCACTTTGCAATAGCTTTAGATGATTCTAGACTACAACAAAACCCCAAATTGATGGCATCATAAAGGCACTGACCTAGTCACTGCAGTTCAGGCCACCTTATTTTTTTTTAGCAAGGTCCTTGGTCATAAAAAAAATTCACCACTATTCTTTTTCTGCAACTAGCTGGATTAATTCAACAATGGAAGAGAATCCCTGAAGGGAAGCACGTGATTCTAAAATAACTAAGCATTATTTTACTTTCTGAAATAAAAGAAGTCTCTCTATTTTACAGCACACCCTGTTGGGCAAACATTAGACAGCAGCAAAGAGATACCAAACTTGTAATGCTATGCTGCCATCTAATGGTTAGATCTTGATGTCCTGTATCTGGTAACCTTACTCAATAAATAACAGTTAATGGGGTGTTTCTGGCAATAAACACCAGGCCACACATATAATTTCCTTTTGGAGGCATTGCCATTGGCTCAAAGATAGTATCAAAGACAAAAAGCTCAGAAACCTGATTGTGGAAGCATCTCTCAGAGGTTCAACCATGTATTTTGATTTGAGGAGATAAATTCGGTGATCTTAAACAATAAAATAGTTGCCGGCTTTTATATGAAGTAGTGAAGGTGAAGTGTGAAGTTGGGTCCACAACTTCTAAAAAGTTGGGAATCCAGATTTATATAATGACAAAAATGGAACAACTTCACATAAGACAATCATTGGTAATGAACAATAAATCAATTACTGTGAGATTTACCCCATGGGCTGCTTAGCAGATGACTATGCTATCCATTCTAACTTCTTCATCTAAAGGGTTTGAAGAGGAGTACAGAGATAGTTTTGAAGACAATCCAGCAGCTATTACAAAAATATCAACTTAGTCTTCAACAGGAGGGAGGAAGAAACCCAAAAGTTTGCCATTTTGGATAAAAAGAGGAAGGAAAGGAAAACTCTCTCAGCTTTTGAACATTCTATCATCTTATTATCACGTGAATCAAGATCACGTGAAGTGTTAATACCACTTTATAATGCCTTGGTAAGGCCACACTTGGAATACTGCATTCAGTTCTGGTCACCACGATGTAAAAAAGATGTGGAGACTCTAGAAAGAGTGCAGAGAAGAGCAACAAAGATGATTAGGGGACTGGAGACTAAAACATATGAAGAACGGTTGCAGGAACTAGGTATGTCTAGCTTAAGAGAAAGAAGGACTAGGGGAGACATGATAGCAGTGTTCCAATATCTCAGGGGTTGCCACAAAGAAGAGGGAGTCAAGCTATTCTCCAAGGCACCTGAGGACAGAACAAGAAGCAATGGGTGGAAACTAATCAAGGAGAGAAGCAACTTAGAACTGAGGAGAAACTTCCTGCCAGTTAGAACAATTAATCAGTGGAACAGCTTGCCTCCAGAAGTTGTGAATGCCCCAACACTGGAAGTCTTTAAGAAGATGTTGGATAGCCACTTGTCTGGAACGGTATAGGGTTTCCTGCCTAGGCAGGGGGTTGGACTAGAAGACCTCCAAGGTCCCTTCCAACTCTACTATTGTATTGTATTGTATTGTATTGTATTGTATTGTATTGTATTATACAACAATAAGTAAAGTTACATTTGTTCTTGTGGTGTCTATTTCCTGACCTGACCTAGCAAGGTCAGAAGAAACATCAGCTTCAACTGCACCCATCATACCCATACTTGGAAGGTCAACCAAATCCATACTGGCCAGCATCTTGACCCATAATCCTGTTATTGCTCTTTCCCAGCTTCTAGCCTCTGGCCACTCTTTGATAGGATTAGAACTGATGATCTGTGTCAACTGAGGCCTTCAATCTAGCAGGAGAACAGGCTTCCTGGGAGAAGCAGCCAATTATGTGAACACCCACATTTGGATGAGTGTGAACATTTAAACTTTGCTAAATGGCACCATTTGTGGCCTTGGATAACGCAAGGCCTGGAGGCTTCCAGAATGTAGTAGATCTGCTACTGGTAGAATTGCCTTTTCATTCTAATATAATTGGTTTTGTTGTAGGGATGTGTGGCTATGGGGTTATGGGGGTGGGGCTAAGGAAAGTTAGAGTGCTTAAATGGGGTGTTGTAGAGGCTTGGACCCATCTGTCTCGAATTGTAGGGGCCAAGCGTTGCATTTGAAGCAAAAAAGGTTGCTTCCCAATGAAATCCTGTCTTCTATGAATGCTAAAGGACTGAATAATACATGCATAGTGCCTACACTAGCCACCATGATGGAGACAGGATGAAACATGCGTGGTGACATCATAGCATAACCATTGCAACGCCAGATCCAAATATGTAAGCTGTGGAGTCTGCATCGTGAATCATGATGCATGTTTCATCACTTGTCTCCAGCCATTGCGGATGCCTATGAATCCGATTGGGTCAGATTGCATTTCCCTGCTCAGCAATTGAATGTTGATTTACTACAGTGAAGATAGGTCATCCCTACAGTGGATCTATCTCTCCATTTGCTCTTGAGGTAGGGAGATGTTTTGGTCACGCTTCCAATGGGAGAAGCAAACTAATTTCCCATTTTTGGAATGGCAAACACCAAAGGGACCTCAAAGCTCATGAATCTACACAGGTTATAAAAGGAGGAAAGAAAACATAATTTATTACAGTCATATAAGTCAAAACAAACAAAAACAGGGTGTGTAACCTTTCAGCAGAATTCTGAAAACCACTGGTGTAAACCAGGTGTATCCAACCTTTTGATTTTCCTGGACCGCATTGTGTGAAGAGGAATTATCTTGGAATATATATGTATGTATGTATGTATGTATGTATGTATGTATGTATGTATGTATGTATTTGTGTTACAACCCCTGGTATGCCCAAATATGGGAGGAAGATCACTACTCCCTCTTTCTATCCTTCGGCTCATCACAGAAAACCATCCAAGCAGAAACCCATATTTTTATTTTTAATGTTGCCTTTTTATTTATTTATTTATTTTATTTATTTATCAGCACAAATACAACACACACACATTATATATATATATAATTAGTAGATATAAATCATATAATAATGATAAAAGTTTACAATCTTGAACAGCTGCACTACTAGCTATTGGGGACCACAGGCAGCCTGCAGGTAGTGGACTTGGACTTGCTTGTTCTAAACTCTGCAGGATTTTTTTTTTTAAAAAGACTATCAAGAATGTTTGAATTCATGTCTGTGGCAATGCAAAGAAATGGAAACTTAATGCAAAATGAAAATCTGGTTTCAATAGAAAGCAAGCATTCATACAGATATTTTTAACGGTCCAGGAATGTTTTTACTGAGCAGGAATATCTGTTATAGTTATTAATAGATTACCTATAAAATTGGGTGGCCGGTATAAGTCAACATTTAGAAGGTATCTTGGAATTAAGATACGATGTCACATGTCAGCTGAACTGTTCTTTGGAAACAGAAGAAAGAAGATGTTTAAACAAGCCGTATAATAAAAACCAGGGTTTCGATAATTGGAAAAAGGAGTACAAAAAGCATCCAGCAGACAAGAGAAAGAGTTTTGGTTTTGCTGGATAATATCACCAAATGCTTTTATGCTCACATCAGGCAGAGAAAAGAATATTTAGCTAACCGATAGCAGATATCATCCCATCTTTGAATCTCTGGACGGTGATTCAAGATTATGAGATTTAACTTGTTAATGTCCAAGAGAAAAGATCCAACTAAAGAAATACTACACAGAATACATTATATTGTTGCAAGCAACAGTTTATATGCTAACAAGTTCTTTCACCACGAAGATCTAATAGGAATTGGTCGCCCTCTGGTGGCTTCTTTATTAATTTATGGTGATTATTTTTCACCTTTGAAGGTAACTTGGTGGGGGGAAACCCTTTCTGCAATTAGAAGACCTCTGTGCTTGGTATTAAACTGCACTGACTTTTCACAGTTTTCCTTGGAGGCCTGTGGGAAGAATATACACTGCTGCTGCATTAAAAAAAACCATTAACATAAATGTGATTCGTAAGACACCAGCACCAATTTTTCAGGATTGCATAGGAGTAGACTTGCTTAATTAATAGCAGAGGAGTATATGCGGGGGCAGGTTTATCTCTGTGCCTGACCCCAGGAATAAACAGTGGTCAACATGTTAAAGTTTCCTGTTCAGTCTGAGCCTCTTAAGGTTCCTCCCAATATGCAATGTCTTGCACTGGTCAAGCCCAGGAACATATGGGACTGCTTAGTCACTCATTTTTGATTCAGAAAAATCTGTGGGTCAGCTTCCTAGCTTCAGTGATTATCCTGGATGCTTAGCTGAATACCTGTCCCTAAATGGCCTTTGAAATCTGTGTCAGGAATTGCTCGATTTCTATCAGGACCAAGAGGCCATCTAAGGAAGTTACTCCAGCCCTATCCAGTCACATCTAAATAACTATGGTAAAGGTAAAGGTTTTTAGGCAAATCAATTTAAACATCACTTCCAAAACTAGGGATGTAATATTTCCATTATATTAAATTTAGTTAATGATATAGGCAGGGACGTGCGGTCAGGGGAGGCAGGGGAGGCAGAGCCTCACCGCTCTCATCATGAAAAGAAAAAAAAGGGAAAATGCACACGTGGTCCCATTCCCCGCCTTCCTGAGTCAACATGAAGGGGACCGCAGCTCGCACTCTGCGATCCCACAGCTCACGCTCCGCAGTCCCCTTCATGTTGACTCAGGAAGGTGGGGAATGGGACCACGTGTGCAGGAGGCTGAGGTTGCCTCAGCCTCCTGCACACGTCCCATTCCCCGCCTTCCTGATGACGTCACCAGCCTCACCAGCCATAAACCTCACCGCACTTCACTGGATATAGGTAAAGGAAAAGATTCCCCTTGCACATATGTACTAGTTGTTCCCGACTCTAGGGGGCAGTACTCATCTCTATTTCAAAGCCGAAGAACCAGCACTGTCCAAAGATGCCTCCATGGTCATGTGGCCAGCATGACTAAATGCCGAAGGCACAAACAACACTGTTACCTTCCCACCAAAGTGGTCCCTATTTTTCTGCTTGTATTTTTACATGCTTTCGAACTGCTAGGTTGGCAGAAGCTGGGACACGTAATGGGAGCTCACTCTGTTATGTGGCACTAGGGATTCAAACCGCCTAACTGCCAACCTTTCTGATCGACAAGCTCAGCATCTTAGCCACTAAGCCACCACATCCCTCTCTAAATGATTGCATGGTGCTAATTACAGACCTGATATTGAAGATTAATAAAGAAAAACAAGAATCTTTACCTAAAGCAACAACATTGCCTGCCAGCTGTACTTCCTTGGTACCCTTTCTCTCAGAGCTTTGGGCTTGTAGTCCTTGGCTCCATCATAACTGATCTCTTTCTTAATTTCCTTTCTTTGCCCAGGAGACCGCATCCAAGAGCAATTAAACTCCCAATTTCCTCTCCTCCTGAATCCCATCTCCTGCCTCACATTGGAAGAGAAGCAGCTCTGCTTATGGAGATCTCCTGAGGCAGCCACTTGTAAGAGTTCCCAGTCTGCCAGAAAGGTCCCTGGATCACTATGCTTGCTCAAATCCTTCCACAACATAAGCAGGCCCATATAGTCAAACAGTGTGGAAGGCATAGATAATGGCCTTGAAGGACAGTGGGAAGATCTGTAACCAAGGCAACGATGACAAGCCCATTCCAAGAAGCTAACTTGAGAAACATGGTTCAGACAGGTTCCTTTCTAATTCACTATAAAAAATTTTTTTGCAAATTCTTTTTATTTTTTCCCTTCTACAACACATTACAGTCATTATATCAACATTGTTGTCATCATATCTGTACATGTATATAATATTTCGCTTCTATATTTACACACCTTTATACACAGTTCTATATGTATTTATATATGTTTTTCGGCTTAATTAATGTTCTTGTTTTGCAGCCATTTGTACCAATTGTTCCAAATTGCATAATATTCCGACTCTTCTTTATCTTTTAATTTCAGTGTTAATTTGTCCATCTCTGCACAATCCAAAGGTTTTTTTTATCACTAATTCGTCTGAGGGGGTATTATTTTGTTTCCAGCATTGGGCAAATGTTATTCTGGCTGTAGTTAGCAAATGTGTTAATATGTACTTAATTTTCTTTGTATATTTCCCTTTGATTGTTCCCAGCAGAAAGATTTCAGGTTTGTATTTTATCTGTTCTGCTGTAATTTCTTGCACCCATTTCCAGATTTTTGTCCAATATTTTTGTGTTTCCGGGCAGGTCCACCAAATGTGATAAAAAGTCCCTTGTACTTTTTTACACTTCCAGCAGGTCGGCTTCATGTTTGGGTACATTTTAGCCAATTCACTATAAATTTTTATGGGGGAGAAAGCACTTGCAAGGTCCTGTTACAATATACAGGTGAAACTTGAAAAATTCTTCCTGGTTTTTTTGGCCAGAATTAAAGAAAAAAAATGGCAGAAAAATCCAAAAACAGATGGAATAGGAAGAATTGAAAATCATGGTTTTCCTTTTCTTCCCTCTGTTCTCTGGACAGATTAACATGGAAACATACAATTGACTTGCAGCCTAGTCGATTTCAGCCTTCAAATGTGGTGCAAAAGAAGAGAAGTTGGTAGTGGAGGAGAGGTGACATCTCTTTTAACATAGCTAATGCCTGCAGAAGGTTTTTCATTTTCATAGCTGCCTCCTTTCAACACAAACGTCTCATTCTGCTACCCCTCTGCAGGAATTTGTTTTTCTTTGCAACAAATCAGGTATAAATCCCTTTTGCTCACCAAGCACAACAGAGTATTATCCTGTTATAAGGGGACATGGAGAATAACACGCCATGAAATGAATGGATGAGATCTTGCTCAGCCAAAACAGATACCACACCTGGGACTTGGATTCAAGATGCCAGAGTGAACTGATAAAGAGCAGGAGACATCAGGGGACTACAAATGAAGCTATGGGTTGTAAAAGGAGTAGCTCCAAGGTTGTTTTCAATTTGCTCCTAAGCCAGAGTATGGATTCTCCTGGAGTCCAAGCCAAAATAGCCATGGAAGACAATAATGGGTGAATAAGGTGGGTCATACCTGGAGCAGCAACTGATTCTTGATTGGATCATCCTCAACATCATTGATAAAGCATCATAGTTTATGTCCGCAGAAAAATATTTATTTGGAGAAGAGATAAAGAGCACTTCAACTGCAGAAGAACTAAAGAAAAATGTAAGCTGCATTTATGGTGGGCTGAGGATACAATGAAGATAGCACAATGTATCCTGTCCTTTATACATTGTTAGCAAGGTATTTTTATGGCTTAAAGGAATGTAAGAAAGACTCCAAAGATCAAGAGTCTTGAAAGAGTCACTCTTATTATCAGACTTTTAAACCCTACAATTTGGGACATGACTATCAGAAAGACTGTCTCTCCTTTGAGGATTGCATTTATGCACCCACCCTAGAAATTATTTTATTAGGTTCCTTTGAATTGTTTTTGTGAGACAGGTAAAGTTGATGACAAAAAAAAATCCCCTCAAGCTACCTGTTTGAACTTTGATATAATTTAATCCTCTGATTGGAAGATTCTACTCAACCCAAAAGTTTAAAAGTTACAGCTTTGACCACATGCTGTCAAGGGAAGCATGAACAGGATCAGGTCTGGGATTGAAGAGGCAGCCCAGAGATGTCCGTTGTTGTTAGTTGCGAAGTCATGTCTGACTCATCGCAATCCCATGGACAACGTTCCTCCATGCCTTCCTTTCCTCTACCATCCTCTGGAGTCCATTTAAGCTCACGCTTACTGCTTCAGTGACTCCATCCAGCCACCTCATTCTCTGTTGTCCCCTTCTTCTTTTGCCCTCAATCTTTCCCAGCATTAGGCTCTTCTCCAGCGAGTCCTTCCTTCTCATTAGGTAGCCAAAGTATTTGAGTTTCATCTTCAGGATCTGGTCTTCTAAAGAGCAGTCAGGGTTGATCTCCTCTAAGACTGACCATTTTGATCACCTTGCAGTTCAAGGGACTCTCAGGGGCCTTTTCCAACACCATAGTTCAAAAGCCTCAATTCTTTGGCACTCAGCCTTCCTTATGGTCCAGCTTTCACAGCCATACATTGCAACTGGAAAACCATAGCCTTGACTTTACACACTTTTGTTGGCAAGGTGGTGTCTCTGCTTTTTAGTATGCTGTCTAGATTTGCCGTAGCCCTCCTACCCAGGAGCAAGCATCTTTTAATTTCTTGGCTGTAGTCCCCATCTGCGGTGATTATGGAGCCCAGGAAAATAAAATATGTCACTACCTTAATTTCTTCCCCATCTATTTGTCAGGAATTGAGAGGGCCAGGCACCATGATCTTCGTTTTCTTAATACTGAGTTTCAAGCGAACTTTTGCACTCTCCTTCTTCACCCGTATCAAAAGGGTCTTTAGTTCTTCTTCCCTTTCTGCCATTAGAGTGGTATCATCTACATATCTGAGATCGTTGATATTTCTCCTGGCAATCTTAATTCAAACTTGTGATTCATCTAGCCCCGCCTTTCTCATGATGTGCTCTGCATATGTTAAATAGGCAGGGCGACAGTATACAGCCTTGCTGAACTTCTTTCTCAATTTTGAACCAATCAGTGGTTCCGTGTCTAGTTCTCACTGTTGCTTCTTGACCTGCATAGAGATTTCTCAAGAGACAAATAAGATAGTCTGGTACTTCCATCTCTTTAAAAACTTGCCAAATTTATTGTGATCCACACAATCAAAGGCTTTAGCATAGTCAATGAAGTACAAGTAGATGTTTTTCTGGAACTCCCTAGCATTCTCCATAATCCAGTGTATGTTGGCAATTTGATCTCTAGTTACTCTGACTCTTCAAAATCCTGCCCGTACTTCGGGTAGTTCTTGGTTCACATACTGCTGGAGCCTAGCTTGTAGGATTTTGAGTATAACTTTGCTAGCATGTGAAATGAGTTCAATGGTACCATAGGTTGAACATTATTTGGCATTGCCCTTCTTTGGAATTGGAATGTAAGATGACCTTTTCCAATCCTGTGGCTACTGTTGAGTTTTCCAAATTTGCTGGCAAATTGAGTGTAGCATTTTTACTGCGTCATCTTTTAAGATTTTGAATAGCTCAGCTGGAATACTTTCACCCCCACTAGCTTTGTTGTTGCTCAGACTTCCTAAGGCCCATTTGACTTCATTTTAGACTTCCTAAGGCCCATTTGACTTCATTTCAGACTTCCTAAGGCCCATTTGACTTCATTTCAGGAAGTCTGGCTTGAGGTCAGTGATCACCCCATCGTGGTTATCAAGGATGTTAAGCTCATTCTAGTATAGTTCTTCTGTGTAATTTTGCCACTTCTTCTTAATCTACCTGAATGGCCTAGTGTTTTTCCCCTACTTTCTTCAATTTAAGCCTAAATTTTGCAATGAGAAGCTCATGATCTGAGCTACAGTCAGCTCCTGGTCTTGTTTTTACTGATTGTATACAGCTTCTCCACCTTTGGCTGCAGAGCATATAGTCAATCTGATTTCTATATTGACCGTCTGGTGATGTCCATGAGTAAAGTAGTCCTTGGGTTGTTAGAAAAGAATGTTTCTTATGACTATCACACTCTCTTGACAAAATTCTACCAGCATGTGCCCTGCTTCATTTTGGACTCAAAGGTCAAACTTGCCTGTTTTTCCAGTTATCTTTTGGCTTCCTACTTTAGCATTGCAATCCCTCCCTGATAATAAGGACATCATTTTTTGATGTTAATTCTAGAAGGTGTTGTAGGGCTTCATAGAACTGGTCAACTCCATCCTCTTCAGTACCAGTGGTTGGGGCATAAACCTGGACTACTGTAATGTTGAATGGTTTGCCTCGGATTCAAACTGAGATCATTCTGTCATTTTGGAGATTGTATCCCAGTACTGCTTTCCATTTCTTCTGAGGGATTCTTGCCTGCAGTAGTATACCTAATGGTCAACTGAATTAAATTCACCCATTTCTGTCCATTTTAGTTTGCTGATTCCTAAGATGTCGATGTTCAGTCTTGTCATCTCTTGTTTGACCACATCCAGCTTGCCTTGATTCATGGATTGCCAGTCGCTTCATTCTTTCTGGCGCTACTAGTAGTAGTAGTGCTCTGCTCTTCCCCAGTAGCATATTGGCACCTTCTGACCTGGGGGGGGGGGAATCATCTTCCAGTGTCATATCTTTTTGCCTTTTGGTACTGTCCATCGGGTTTTCGTGGCAAAGATACTGGAGTGGGTTGCCATTTCCTTCTCCAGGAGGATCACATTTTGTCAGAGCTCTCTGTTATGACCTATCCGCCTTGGGTGGCCCTGCACAGCATAACTTATAGCTCCATTGAGCTACGCAAGCCCCTTTGCCACGACAAGGCAGTAATCCTTAAAGGATAGGGCAGGTTAAAAAAATAGTCCTGCCAATGTAATGGAAGCCCTGCTCTGCTTTTATCTCTGTTGCACATTAAAAGGGGGGAGGGAACTTTAGTTGTGCTGATATGGATGCCACTGTGACCCTTTTGACACCCCAACAATGATCCTGCAACAAACCCTGAAGCTGTGTTTGAAGTATCAAATCAGGTCTTAAACGCAACCCAGGAACTGGTATGTAACTTAACTTCTGTTGTAAAAACCAGCCTGACGTTTAGATCAGACTATTTGGAAGACTGCCGTTTTTTCCCACATGAATTGGTTTGCTTTCAGGATGGATGAAAAAGCTTTCTTTTGTCCTATTATCAGCAAAAGCGGGCATGATGAGAATGTTTTGAGTATCAGTTCTCAAGCTGCCCCATTTTTTTTCGTTTCGTCCAGCCAGGAAAGACACTTTTGACCGGGCACATTTTTGGCATCTGAACTAGCCTGTTGTTAAAGTAGCCTTTAATCTAGTTGATGCTACTAATGCTTTCTGACTGCTGGGTTTTTTATATGACAGATTGTGAAGCTTTGTAGATAACTTTGCTCTGTGTATATTTCTCCAATTTACTTCAATAAATCCTTCTAGAGATATAACCGAATCTGATGTTTTTCTCTCTCTTTTTTTTAAACTGAAGTGTGTGTTGTTTGATGCATTTTGCTGAAATTCCCTGCAGTAGGTTTTTTTCCCCCTTTTGCTCCCTCTGATGGTCTCAAAAAGAAATCAACTGGTTTTTTTTTTATAAACACGCAAAGAGACAGTTTCTCTCACAGAAGAATGTGCTAATAGCATTTACATAACTTCATTGGCATATTTTTAGTCTACGAACATCAGTATTATTTTTGTCAGTTGAAGTCCATGTGGTAACATTTATTGGAATTAGCAACATAAATTTTTAACTCAATTGTGATCATAAATCGAGGATTACCTGCAGGTTTTCCCCTCCAAAACCTCAAGATAGAATTGTTCTGCATCACTCATGATGGATGGTTGGAAAATGCTCCCATGAATATTCATGCATAAAATAATATGTTATACAGTCACACGTTTACCAAGCCCCGTCTGTCTGCGCACATGCGCTTGCGCGCGCACACACACACACTTGTTATCTTGATCTAGAGGAATGAGGAAGAATCCTCCTTCCTCTTCCTCCAGGACATCTAGTTTCTGGCCACACTTCCCTAATACTGTTAGAGCTGGGGTGTCAATTTTGATTTCATTGAGGGTTGCATCAGGGTTGTGTTTGACCTTGGGAGCCAGGATGGGCGTGGTCAGCTTGACGGCACTCATGTCAGGGGCATCTGTGGTGACCCGATTCCTTTGCCAGTGAAAATGGGCTCCCGAGCTCTGTTTTCAGCCACGACGGCCTCCTGCCACCCTCTGATAGTGAAAATGGAGCTTGGGGGTGTGTGTCATGTGTGGCAGAGGGCTGCAGGAGCCATCATGGCTGAAAACAGACCTGGGGAGCCCATTTTCCCTGGCAAAGGCACTGCGGGCCGGGCCTTTGCTGTTTCTAGGGCGGCCCAGCAAGCCAGATCTAAGCACTCTGTGGGCTACATCTAGCCCCCGGGCCTTGAGTTTGACACCCCTGTGTTAGAGGGCAAACAGGGTTGCTGAGATGAAGAAATGTTATCCTTCTTCCTCTCAACCACATTGTGCAAGTATACCTGTGCAACTAATGGGTGCCCAGGGAATGAACTGCTCTTCTTAGGATTGATGGACCTTGTGTGCATATTCAAAGACAAATGTTACTTCACGCAATGCCTCAAAGCAACATAAAGTATACATTGCAAACACATCTTTCTTTTTGTTTTATGCAGTCACATTCTAGTTTGCCCAAGTGGTATTGCAAAATCAAAATATTTTCCTAATCGGTATGTAACATTGTGACTAAACAGAGAGAACTACTGTTATAAAATTCCAAAATTACATTTGCATTTGCTTTGCTCTGGCTCTTGTGAAACTGATCATCAGACACTGCGGAAATTTAATTAGATGTAGCAAGATGTTTGGTTCCTGTTTTTTATGAAAGCCAGTTTTAAAGCTCAAAGATTCAAATACCACTTAGAGAATATCCTATTCCAAAAATGCAAGGGTGCACCCCACATGCGCATGTGCATACAAAACCCCACACACACCTCCCCCCCACGTGTGCCACACTGCATGCCTCTGCATGGTATTTTACAGGAGGGGCGGGGGAGGCCATTTTTCACCCTCCCCGGGCTCCCAAGGTTTTCCTGAAACCTGAGGAGGGTGGAAACGGATCATTTCCAAACTTTTGGTTGGCCCGTTGGGTCCATTTTTCATCCTCTCCAGGCTCCCGGGGATTTCCTGAAGCCTGGGGAGGGTGAAAATGGCCTCCGTCGGCTTTCCGGAAGGCCAAAAATCAGCTGGCTGGTGCACGCAAGCACACTGGAACTGACAGCTTGTGTGCCGGTTCGCCATCAGTCCTATGCTAATGCTGGTTTGACTCTAGATTGCCTTAAGAAAATCTACAGTGGTTTAAGAAAATGTCCAGGCATAATTTTGAAAACTTTCAATGTATTACATCCAGATTGCAAGCTATTACATCAGTCAACTGCTCTTCCAACTTTCTGTTCCATGAAAACAGTGGCCCATTGCTTTTCTTCCTTTGGGAAGCAATCTTTGCATATATATAAATATACTTGTCTGCCTGTATTTGACAGTCATTTGAAGCCACAGTGGAGCTCCCCAAAGCTACTTACAATCTGGTCCTGAAGTTGCAGATGCTGCAGCGCTCCTGCAGCCGTTCATCCTTATGACCAACCGCAGGAAGACTGCAGTCATTTCCCCTCCACCCCCAATGGATCCATGCAGGTCTTTCTCCCTCGTACCAACAGTGGTGGGTTGCAGGCGGTACGCCCCGGTACAGGCGTACCGGTGTCTGCTGGGAGCGCAGAGTACCATTCTGATACGGTGCTCCGGAGGGCCCACCCACCCGCCCTCCTTATGTATTTGAGCTCTTTGGCACTTCTGTGCACGGAGCATATGGGCCGTCACGGAGCATCGCAGGAGGTAAGGATGCATGCGTGCAGTTCATGTGGTGGATGCCGGGCCCCATTGCACTGGGATCCGGAACCCATCACTGCATACCAGGTCCTTCCAGAATGCTTTAAAGTAAACCTTCCATTCTTTCCATCCTGCTCTACTCTGACAGGTTCCATCAGATTGTATGTTTGATGAAAAGAAAATTGAAAGGCCAAAGGTTTCCCACAGAATGCAAGAATTTTTGGTTAATGGAAAAGCCAGGCATAAAATTGGATTAAGACCCAGCCATATCCAGCAGACTATAATCAAGGAGAATCAGCTGCTTTTTATTAATATCAGAACATTTGGCTGTGCAGAACCTAGCTCTCTCATGCGTTGGTTCAGGGCTAGTATCACACACACACACACACACAAACACACACACGCATACACACGGTTCTCTCTCATATTAGGATAACCAATTTTGGCTTGAAGTCCATGCAAGAAACCAACTGTATTCAACAGCAATGTACATAATAAGATTGAGAGGCTACAGAAATAGTGCTGTGGGTTTTTTCAGACTTTGGGCATAAATTGTCACCCTCCCCCCCTCCAGCAGCAATATCCTTGAGAATACAGCATTTTCCAGAACAACTGCTTAACCACAGTCATCAGGCAGCTGCTACCTGAGATTAGGGACAAGGCTCCTAGACCTCCGAGTCTAGAATCTATAGGCAGGGTTTTCTTTTTCTGAGAAGCATTCTCATTTCACATATTACTAGATCTATGCCTGACCATGGAAGTATGAATGGATTCTTAAAGTCTTTGCACTCTACATGAGAAAGGGCCTTTAGCTGGCCTTTTAGCAAACTGGAGCACTGAACAATGGTCTAATCCAGAGTTCCCCAACATTTCTGGCTTTGCAGACAGGTAGGGGGAGGGGAAGAGATTTGTACAAGCAGCATGCACGCATACCTGCCACTCACTTAAGCAGAACGCTTTTATAGTGGTTTCAGTGTCTCTGGGTCATGTGATCCCCTTTTGCAACTTTCTGACAAGCAAAGTCAAATGGAAAACTAGCTCACTTAATAAACAGGTAACTAACTTAACAGCTGCAGTGATTCACTTGACAACGGCGGCAAGAAAAGTCGTAAAATGGAGCAAAACGCACTTAACAACTATTTTGCGTAGCAACAGAAATGTTGGTTTCAATTGTGATTGTAAATCAAGGACTACCTGTATATAGATGAGATTGCTGCCACTAGCTTTTGGAATGCTATTACGTAAAAAGTGGGCTCATGGTGGCTCAGTGGCTAATATGCTGAGCTTTTTTATCAGAAAGGTTGGCAGTTTGGCAGTTCAAATCCCTAGCGCTCGCGTACCGGAGTGAGCTCGTGTTTCTTGTCCCAGTTTCTGCCAATCTAGCAGTTTGAAAGCATGTAAAAAATGCAAGTAGAAAAATAGGAACCACCTTTGGTGGGAAAGTAACAGCGTTCTGTGCGCCTTTGGCATTTAGTTATGCCAGCCACATGACCACGGAGAATGTCTTTGGACAGCGCTGGATCTTCGGCTTTGAAATGGAGATGAGCACTGCCCCCTAGAGTCGGGAACGACTAGCACTTATGTGCGAGGGGAACCTTTACCTTTTAACGTAAAAACTATTATTGGATGTAATTTACTTTTTGTTAAATTATTTTTCGATTTGGTTGAAGGCCACAAAGGGCAGGCAATTACACGATCACATAAAGCAAGTGATTTTTGGAACAGTTCTCAGAGATGTTCTGTTTTCCTTTTTAAGGTGTGTGTCGAGTTTTTCCAATGAATCACCTACCTGTTTTGTTTTAAGACATAAAATTGAGACAAAAACCACACCTGCACTTATTGGCAAACAGCTGCTCTATTCTAGCTGTGTCGTTTCAGGATCAAAGTTTGGCAGCTGACAAAGGAAACAAAAAGATTTGGGAGCTCTATGTATCCCATGACTTGTTTCCCCACCAGGGTGTATATAGTATGTAATTATTAGCCTACCAAGAATTCTTAGGAAAACATACTCTGATTAATTTGAGCATGTACAGCATACATAACCACACGTACAAGCGATTTCAGCTGAAGATATTTGCTATTTGTGTTTGTACATAAAATTGGACTGCAGGATTTATCTTTTCTGTAACTAATTTAGATGATTTTCTAAGGCCAACAGCCAGTTCCAGCTATTGTGAAAAGTCCCACGGGATGCATCATAATAATTTTCTTCAAAAAAGATGAGTCAATTTGGCAGAGCCAAATCGTTCACTTTACATGCCAATGTTTTTAGTTAAATAAGAGGCTGTCCTTAAAAGTTGATTTTGAAATTTCAGCTGGTAATCAGTAGGGTACCTGGTTATTTTATGATAAATGCCAATGTAAAAAAAGATATACATATTAGGCCTAAATCCATTGTAAGCCTAACTATGCTGATTGGCAAAAGAGCAAGTTTTTCAGGGCTGGTCTCATTTATTTATTTATTATTTATTTATTTATTTATTTTATTTATTTCGATTTATCAGTCGCCCCCTCTCCGCAAAGGGACTCGGGGCGACGTACAATTAAATCAAAATACAAGTGTGGCATGGAGGAGGTAACACCAATATTTAACAGTCAAGTTCAAATAAATAACAATAAATTAAAATTAGAGGACTATGTTCAGTTTAATCCCTTTTATGTTATCATTACAGATCTTCAAGCAACTTATTCAGCTGGCCTGTAACTGAATTAAAACACCACTGGGATTGATTTATAAATTCTACCGGCTGCTTAAAAATACTTAGCAGTTCTGCATATACTTTTTGTTTTGGATTTTATGCACGGCATGGCACTTCGTGGAAGTTTTTCTTAAAGAGTAGCTTGTTATTTTCTAATGGAGCAAAGGACACCAGAAGAAAACAAACATAGACTATCGAAATTAGGACCAATAAACACAGTTTAGTTTAGCTCACTATGTTGCCTCCAGGGGTGAAATCCTGGATTTTAAAGAATATAATGCATAGTTGAAGGGACAGTGTCCTCGGATGTTTAATTATGTCATTCCAAGTAGCCAAATTATTATTATTATTATTTTACCGTGCTTCTAGACCGCCCCCTCTCCCGAAAGGGACTCGGGGCGGTGTACAGTCCAATGAGGATGAAGCCTCACGTTTTTATCAGATTCCTGTGAAAACTGATTTCTTATTACAGAACTATTCTTTTGAAGGAAAGAAAAATCCCCACTTTTATATCATTCAATCAATCAGAAAATAATTTTTAGATCCCCCCACCCCAAAAATATCTGTCCAACAAGCCTGCATTTAAATTAAAATGGTCTAGGCTAGAAAAGTGTAGTGAGCCAAGGGAAGAGGAAACCTTTCCATCCAATTTGTATGTTCTAAGGCTATGGATAGATTTGAATAAAAAGAAAAGAAATAGATTTTATTATTCATAAAATCCACATTGCTTTTATGTGGTAAGAGGAACTCATAATTGCCAGGGTGCTGTTCAGGCATGCCACTTCTTTCTGAAGCCCAGGGGTGAGTTCTAATATCTTTTATGTTTCAGCAGGAATTTATAAGCTAAACATCAGCCCAAAATCACCCATTATCCTATTCTAATCAAATGATACAGTTTAGGCTGACTTAGAGCCAAATTAATCCTATATAACACAGTTAAGATTTTAACCTGACCTGACATAATTCAAAGCCAGTTAGCTACAATATTAAGAAAAGTTTTATGTTGACCATTTAAATGGACAAAGCTCAGGATTACTACATGCAAGGTTCAAGTTTCAAAATGGGGAGGTAAAAATTCCCACGTGCACTAAGTGGTACTGTTAAACTACATAAGTAGTTTACATAAGATGTTGGATAGCCATTTGTCTGAAACGGTACAGGGTTTCCTGCCTAGGCAGGGGGTTGGACTAGAAGACCTCCAAGGTCCCTTCCAACTCTGCTATTGTATTGTAAGTATGTTACAATCACAATCACTTTATTCGTATTCTATTTTTAATCACGCTTCTGAGGAAAGTAGTTTAAAACACAGAAGGCATCTATGCAGGTAGTACTCAACTTACGACCACAACTGAGCTCAAACTTTCTGTTCCTAAGTGAGAAAATTGTTAAAGTTGAGTTTTGCTCCATTTTATGACTTTTCTTGCCACATTCGTCAAGTGAATCCTTGCAGTTGTTAAATTAGTAACCCCGTTGCTAAGTGAATCTGGCTTCCCCGTTGACTTTGCTTGTCTGAAGGTCGCAAAAGCTGATGACCCCGGGACACTGCAACCCTCCTTCAGTTGTCAAACATCTGAAGGGAAATCAAGTGACCATGGGGATGGCACAGAGGTCATAAGTGTGAAAAATTGTCCTGTCACTTTTTTCAGTGCCTTTGTAACTTTGAATGGTCACTAAGTGAACGGTTATAAGTCGAGGACCACCTGTATTACTATGCATGTTTTTAAAATACTTGTAATGTGACAATCATGCTGCTTTACATGAATGGTGCTCTGTGTAGTTTGGTGAAAAAGAGAAGAAAGTACAGGCAGTCCTCAACTTACAACCATTTCTTATAATGACAGTTCAATTAGGGCACTGACAAAACTGACTTATGACCAGTTCTTACACATATGACCACGGTAGCATCCCCACAGTCATATGATCAAACTTCAGATGCTTGGTGACTGGCATGTATTTACGAGGGTTGCAGCATCCCAATGTCCTGGGATTTTGATTTGCGATCTTCCTAGGACCAGGGGTCTCCAACCTTGGCAACTCTAAGCCTGGCGGACTTCAATTCCCAGCAAAGCTGGCTGGGGAATTCTGGGAGTTGAAGTCCTCCAGGCTTAAAGTTGCCAAGGTTGGAGACCCCTGATCCTAGGGAGCTTCTGACAAGCAAAATCAATGGGGGAAGCCAAAATGACCACAGAATTCGCTGAACAGCTTTAGCAATCTGCTTAACGACCATGGACAAAAATAGAGTGTGACTTACTTAACTGCTACCTTGCTTAGCAACAGAAATGTTGGGCTGAATTGTGGTTGTGAATTGAGGACTACCTGTGGTCTGATCTTCCAGAGCCTAGCGTTTCACATCCTGGCTATGCCACAACAGAAAGGCCTCCCCTGAACATCTGATTGGATACAATAATACAATACAATAGTAGAGTTGGAAGGGACCTTGGAGGTCTTCTAGTCCAACCCCCTGCCTAGGCAGGAAACCCTATACCATTTCAGACAAATAGCTATCCAACATCTTCTTAAAGACTTCCAGTGTTGGGGCATTCACAACTTCTGGAGGCAAGCTGTTCCACTGATTAATTGTTCTCACTGTCAGGAAATTTCTCCTCAGTTCTAAGTTGCTTCTCTCCTTGATTAGTTTCCACCCATTGCTTCTTGTTCTACCCTCAGGTGCTTTGGAGAATAGTTTGACTCCCTCTTCTTTGTGGCAACCTCTGAGATATTGGAATAATGCTATCATGTCTCCCCTAGTCCTTCTTTCTCTTAAGCTAAACATACCCAGTTCCTGCAACCGTTCTTCATATGTTTTAGTCTCCAGTCCCCTAATCATCTTTGTTGCTCTTCTCTGCACTCTTTCTAGAGTCTCCACATCTTTTTTACATCGTGGCGACCAGAACTGAATGCAGTATTCCAAGTGTGGCCTTACCAAGGCATTATAAAGTGGTATTAACACTTCACGTGATCTTGATTCTATCCCTCTGTTGATGCAGCCTAGAACTGTGTTGGCTTTTTTGGCAGCTGCTGCACACTGCTGGCTCATATTTAAATGGTTGTCCACTAGGACTCCAAGATCCCTTTCACAGTTACTACTACTGAGTAAGGTATCACCTATACTGTACCTGTGCATTCCGTTTTTGTTGCCTAGATGTAGAACCTTACTCTTTTCACTATTGAATTTCATTTTATTAGATAGTGCCCAATGTTCAAGTTTGTCAAGATCCTTCTGTATCTTAAGCCTATCTTCTGGAGTGTTGGCTATTCCTGCCAGCTTGGTATCATCTGCAAATTTGATGAGTTCCCCATTTATTCCCTCATCCAAATCATTGATGAAGATGTTGAAGAGTACTGGGCCTAAAACAGAGCCTTGGGGTACTCCACTGCATACTTCCCTCCATGTAGATGCAGTTCCATTGAGAACTACACGTTGAGTGCGGTTGGTCAGCCAGTTACCAATCCATCTGGTGGTGATGCTGTCTAACCCACATTCTTCTACTTTATCTAGTAGTAGGTTATGGTCTACCTTATCAAAAGCCTTACTGAAGTCCAAGTAAACTATATCAACGGCATTCCTCTGGTCCACTAATTTTGTCACATTATCAAAGAATGCAATAAGATTAGTCTGGCATGATCTGTTTTTGACAAATCCATGTTGGCTTTTGGCTATTACTTTGTTTGCTTCTAGGTGTTCGCAAATTCGTTGCTTGATTATTTTTTCCAGAATCTTTCCTGGTATTGAGGTTAGGCTGATAGGTCTGTAGTTTCCTGGATCTAATTTTTTCCCTTTTTTGAAGATGGGAACCACATCAGCTCTTTTCCAGTCCTCTGGTAGTTCCCCGGTGTTCCAGGATCTCTGAAAGATATAATTCAGTGGTTCTGAGATCTCGTCTGCTAGTTCCTTCAGAACTCTGGGGTGTAATCCATCCGGTCCTGGTGATTTGAACTCATCTAGGGTAGACAGGTGCTCACTTACCATTTTCTTCCCTATTTCAATTTGTGTTCCTAATTTTGTGGTGCTGCTTTTGATAGGTTGGACTGTTTTATCCCTTTGTGTAAAGACAGATGCAAAACATGAGTTAAATAGTTCTGCTTTCTCCCTGTTGCTTGTCACCTTCTTGCCACTTTCTCCTAGCAATGGACCAATTGTTTCCTTAACTTTTTTCTTGTTTTTAACATGTTGGAAGAAGCTTTTTTTGTTAATTTTTACTTTTGTGGCAAGCCTTTCTTCATTGTGAGCCTTAGCTTTCCTCACTTCATCTTTACAGGCTCGGGCTATTTGCTGATATTCTGCCTTAGTTATGTCCCCCTCCTTCCACTTTTTATACTTACTTTTTTTGTCTTTCAGTTTGTCAGATAGTTGTTTATGCAGCCATGCTGGTTTCTTTTGGGAGCTGTTGTTTTTCTTCTTCATTGGTATTGTGTTAGCCTGGGCTTTTCTAATCTCATTTTTCAAAATTTCCCAAGCTTCTTGAGTTGTTTTCCCCTCGAGGATTCTCATCCATGGAATTTTTCCCAAGCTCTCTCTAAGTTTATTGAAATTAGCTTTCTTAAAGTCCAAGACTCTAGTTTGACTTTGTTCTACTACTTGTGTTTGGATAATGTTGAATTCCAATATTGCATGGTCACTTGCCCCCAGGGTTCCTATGGCTTCAACACCTTCTATCATTTCCTCTCTGTTATGAACAAGAACATGTGGGAAATATAGCCCTTCAAATAATAAAGCCATGAACTTTATTACCGTATTTTTGGAGTAGAAGATGCACCTTTTTCTCTCAAAAAAGAGGGTGAAAATCTGGGTGCGTCTTATACACTGAATACAGCATTTTTTTTGCCTCCCGAAACCCCGCCCCCTTTGCAAAAATGGCCATGCATAATCTTTAGTGAAAAACCAGCCCGTTTTTCACTAATTTTTGCCCTCCCCAGGCCCCAGGAGCACTCTATAAGCCTCCTAAAGGCTATGCATCCCCCCCCTTTTTTTTTTTACAAAAAACAACCCCGTTTTCAGGAAGTCTGCAGAGTGCAAAAGTTTTTTTTAAAATTTGCCCCTTCAAATTCTTGGTGCGTCTTATACTCCAAAAATACGGTAATTATTAGCAGTTTCAGTTAGGATCAGGAATGAATTATCTAAATTTAGTGCAATTATAGGGAGAACTTTGGGAACACAAGCTAGATTTTTTTTCTCTGTATTTCTACCCATTCATGTTTCCTGAAACTGATATCCTTGCAAATCAATTCTATATATATATTCACTGGATGATGGCAGGGAAAATATAAATTTCAACCATACATGCATGCATCCATTCATCCATCCACCAATTGGAATCACAAATCACTACGGCCTCTCTGAAAAACCAGGGTTTTAGAGCTTTTCTGAAGGAGGCATAGTTGAACCTCCAGGTCTGGATTCCAGAGGACGGAAACAATAACATGGAACACAACAATTCCCATATCTATTACATCGTACTATTTATTCAACTTGCAGTGTGTCCTGATTAATGCTATGGGATGGGAAAAGGCAATTAGATCCAATGCCTCGCCCTATTTTTTCCCCCACGGAGCCTGCAACACTTAAATAGCAATAGCACTTAGACATATACTTTACAGCCCTTTATAAGTGGTTTACAGAGTCAGCCTATTGCCCCCAACAATCTGGGTCCTCATTTTACCCACCTAGGAAGGATGGAAGGCTGAGCCAACCTTGAGCCGGTGAGATTTGAACTGCTGAACTGCAGCTAGCAGTCAGCTGAAGCAGCCTGCAGTACTGCACTCTAACCACTGTGCCACCTCAGCTCTCTATACAGGTAGTCCTCAATTTATGACAACTGAGGGCCAAATTGCTAAGTGAGACATTTGTTAAGTGAGTTTTCCTCCATTTTACACTTTTCTTGCCACAGTTGTTAAGTGAATCTCTAAAAAGGGTTAAATGAGTAATGCGGTTAAATGAATCTCGCTTCTTCACTGACTTTGCTTGTCAGAAGGTTGCAAAAGAGGATTGCATGTCTTGAGCACACTGTAATCATTATAAATATGCCAAGTGTCTGAATTTTGATTGCATGACCAGGGGATGCTGAAATGGTTGTGTGAAAAATGGTCATAAGTCCCTTTTTTTCAGTGCTGTTGCAAAGGTCTCAAAGTGAACTATTGTGGGTCTTTATGGAGCAATGCTTCTTAACCTCAACAGTTTTAAGATGTTTGGATTTTGACTCCCAGAATTCCCCAATCAGCATTTTGAGAGTTGAAGTCCACATATCTTAAAAGTTGTGGTTGAAAAATACTGTCATAGAGGATAGCCAGCTTCCTGATTTGCACTTGGAAACCCACTGCTAATCAGGGTTTCTCACAAAGCAGAGGTATCACACGAGTGTGCCAAGGTACAACCATAGAAATGCTCGTGGCTACTTTTTGGCTGAACAGTAGCTTCTAAGTGGTCTTCAAGGCCAGTCCCATGTAAAGAGCACCATGGTTAATGGTTAAGGTCACTCCTGGGTGTTATCGAATGGAGAAGTTCATCTAAAGCTATATTTCTAGGCTGGGAGCTATACTTTCTCTCAAACAAGAGCTTCGCTTTTACTATTCTTTGATAACCTTTCAGAAACCAGAATATACCACATGAGCTAGCAGCCAGTTAAACACAATAATCCTGTTTCCTGAAACAACACATTAATATTAGGAACTGTCTGTTTCTGACAGAGTAAACAAAAGTTTGATCAGCGGGCAAGAGATTTTCAGACGTGCCAAAAGCAGATTACTGTCCACAATGATATTGTTAGGCATGATTGTTCACTCTGGGCTAATGGAGCTGATTGTATTGTAGGGCATAACTTTATGAATACCATAAAAAATAAGCAAAAGACATTTGTGATTTTTTTCTTGTTTTCTGGCTGCATTATTATCTCCTTTTGTGAGAAACATTCTGCAGCTTGCCTGAAGCTCTGATACATATGAAAGATTTGTAGGTTTTCTTTGTGAGATGATCTTGTGTTGCATGAACAGATGGCTGCAATGCCACCATGTTTATTAAAATGGGGCAATATGAGAGTGCTGTTCTTTGGATCTGTGCCAGAAAAACCATAAATTAGGCATGGAAATTACCCAAAAATTCACTGCTTGGGGAGACACGGCTCCTACGCTTAAGGGAAAAGAGATGTCTCATTGTTTGGGAATTTGTTTTCTGGAAACCAAGAAAACATGCCTGGTCTAGACATTGCTGCAGAGTAGGGACTGACCACATTTGTTAAAATTTCTTTGGGAAGTCCTCAGTTAAGGCAGCAAAAAACTAAAATCTCATAGGAAGCTATTTAAAATGGTCAGATCTTGATCCCCAAATCCATATCCAAAAAGCCATGTTTTTTAAAGCTTCCTGATGTCAGAATATGATCCTTATATCTCATGGAAGGGCCTCCTAGAGATGGGGAGCTCCTAAAGAGAATGTTCCTTTCCAAGTCTTCTCTCACTGAACATCTCATGTAGATAAGGTCTCTCAGCTGACATTCTCCACGGGGTCATCTTGGGCAACCTCCAAGCAACAATGGTCACCACCAGGGCTTTGAACTGTAACCAGAAACAAACCATAACTAAACAACTCTTTGTAGGTTTGCTCCAGCTAAATGCAAGATTCTAACTCGTTACAACTCCTAAATGGCCTTCAAGGCCAGTCCCAGGTACAGGACAGTAGTCCACCTATGACATGATAAAAGTGGTTCTTCTGGTCTAGGAATGGTCATACAACTGGCATACCAACCCTCCTTGCCAAGGCTGCCACTTCCTATTTCTAGCAGGAGAATGTTGCTTGGGTACTAGGTCTTTCTAGAGGAGCATAACTCCATCCAGAGTTAATATTGGTATTGTTCCCAAGTTGACCATTGGCTTACCTGAAGGGTCCTTTTCTGTACGCTGCGAGGAGAGTCCAAGCATGGGTTAAATTCTGTCTGACTTCCCTGGACTGAACTGAAAAATCTTTAGCCACGCCTCCTCTTCCGGTTCTTCAGATTTTTCAATGAAGGCGTGGACCTGTAACACTGTTCAAATGTGGTTCCATTGAGTCTGATATTAGTTCAAGTCAAGATAGATTGTAAAGTCAAGTCCGGTAATAAAGTCACAATCCACATCAAGAAATGCAATGCGTATACACACAGAAGCTGTGAGAGAGAGAGAGACCCTAGGATGGGGTTGGACTCTCCTCGCAGCATACAGAAAAGGACCCTTCAGGTAAGCCAATGGTCATTTTCCTGTACGGTGCTTGGAGAGTCCAAGCATGGGACATACCCAAGCTAAATGTCACCAGGGCGGGAAGAACCTGATTCAATGGTCTCCCCAGCGGAATGAACACCCCGAAGGACTTGTCTCCCAAAGGCTGCTTCCGCTGACGCAAACTTGTCCAATTTGTAAGTATGGACAAACTGGGATAGTGAAACCCACGTAGCCGCTCTGCAGATCTCTTCTATGGGCGCTTGTGTCTCCCACATCCAGCTTGTGCCATCTGCGTTCCTTAGGATGCCTTGGGTGTGGACAAAAGTCCGGAAGGATGACTTCCTGGCTCCGATAAAACCAAGAGTTGACCTTTGGGAGAAAAGAAGGATCCAAGCGGAGAACAACCCTGTCTGGATGTATGATGCACAAATCCTCTCTGACTGACCGGGCCGCCATTTCCGAAATCCTACGTGCAGTGGTGATCATGGTGAGGAATACTGTCTTGAAGGTTAGGTGCTTCAGATCACGGGTACGAATCAGCTCAAAGGGAGCCTCGACTAGAGCCCAAAGCACAACATTCAACTCCCAGGTTGGGTATCGATGAACGACCGGGGGCCGCAAGTTGGAAGCTCCCTTCAGGAAGTTGTGGATCTTGGAATGATGTGCTAGGGATAGATGGTCTCTGGGAGCGAGAACGGTGGACAGTGCCGCAACTTGGCGATGCAAGGTGTTGGCTGCCAATCCCTGGTCCAACCCTTCTTGCAAAAAGTCCAAAACTTGTGGAATAGAGGCTGAAGCGGGATTCATCTGCTTAGGTACACACCATTTGGCAAAGGCTGCCCAGGTGGCCTCGTAGATTCTGGTAGTAGATGGTCGACGTGCTGCCTGGATGGTTTGGATGACCTTTGAGGAGAGCCTATCCTTCTCTAGGAGGACCCTCTCAAGTGCCAAACTGCCAATTGCAGCCATTGGGGCTCCAGATGTGATAGGGCTGAGAGAGACCTCCTCTGGAGGAATCCTCCATGGCTTAGTGATGGAGAGGCTCATGAGGTCGGCAAACCAGGTCCGTCTGGGCCAAAATGGTGCTATGAGAAGAACCTCTGCCTGTTCTGCGAGGATCTTTCGGATGGCACTGGGAAGGAGAGGCAGAGGTGAAAACGCGTAGAGGAGACCTGGTGGCCAGTGGCATAGCAGAGCGTTGACCCCCTCTGCCCTCGGGGACTTGTACCTCGAGAAGAAGCAAGGGAGGTTGTTCTGTGGGATGGCAAACAGATCAACTGAGGGAAGGCCGAACCTCTGTGTGATCTCAAGGAAGAGGTCCGGATGCAGGCGCCACTCTGAATGATCGATCGTGGCCCTGCTCAACCAATCTGCCTGGACATTGCTCTATCCGGAAATGTGCTCCGCTCGAAGGGATGACAGGTGTTCTTCTGCCCACTTCCCTGTTCCGCCTCCGCCATCAGGGACTTAGAGTGAGTGGCCCCCTGGCGGTTGACATGTGCCTTGGTGGCCACATTGTTTGTCAACAGCATCACGTGTTGGCCCTGGATGGCCGGTTGAAAGTGAAGAAGAGCTAGCCTCGCCGCTTTTAATTCCAGCCAATTTATGCTGTGCTTGAGATCGCCTTCGGACCACCTGCCCTGGGCGACCTGAGTGTCCAGATGTGCCCCCCATCCAAATAAGCTGGCGTCCGTAGTGATGGTCAGATGATGTGGTTCGCAGAAGAGGCTGCCCTTGAAGGGAATCGTGATCGGAGATGGGGAGTTGCTCTTCTTGGCCCATTGATGGGGTAGAAGGCACCATTGCAAGTGTCGTGAGTGCAGTCTCACCCATGGTACTATCAAGAGGCAAGAGATCATCTTGCCTAGGAGTTTCGACAGCAGGACTATGGGTGCGGTCCGTGAAGCTCTCACCTGAAGAATCAGCTGTCTGAGGCTGGAGATCCGCTGCTGTGATAGAAAGACTTGGCAACCTACAGTGTCTATGATGGCACCAAGATGCAGCAACCTGGTGGTGGGGATGAGGTGGCTCTTGTCCATGTTGATTGAGAACCCATGGACTTTCAGGCTCTCATGGCTATCTGGAGGTCTCTGACTGCTTGCTGGTGGGACGGCAATTGTATAATGATGTTGTCCAGGTACGCTTGAAGTCTCACTGGACGCAACCTCAGGGACACCACCACAGCTGCCAGGACCTTTGTAAATGTTCTGGGGGCCGATGACAGGCCGAAGGGCAGGGCCCTGTATTGATAGTGTGTTCCTGCACAGTAGAATTTCAGGAACCTGCGATGGGCCTCCGAACAGGGATGTGAAGATATGCTTCTCTGAGATCTATTGAGATTAGGAGATCCCCTGGCCTGATGCAGCTCAAGATAGACTGGAGGGACTGTATTTTGAAGCATTGTATGCTAGGTGGTAGTTTAACCTTTTTAGATCTAATATCCCCCTCCATCCTCTGGAGTTTTTCGGGACTAGGAACAGGATTGAATAAAAACCTGACCCTTCTTGACCTGCTGGCACTGGTCCTATTGCCCTTATCTCTCGAAGGTGCTGAATCTCTTGCTCCATTAGGGACCTCTTGGCTGGGGAGGAGGGGGTGGGACAGTGGATGAAGTGGTGGGGGAGGGGAAATGAAGTCTAGTGTCAGACCCAGACGGATTGTCTGAAGAACCCACTGGTCTGATGTTGTCTGCTCCCATTGGGCCAGAATAGTTGCAGGCACCCTCCGATGGGAGCCGTCAGCTGGCTGTCACTTATAGCGACTGAAAGGCCTAGAGCCTGATCCGCCACAAAAGGACCACTTGGAGAAGGGCTGTTGTCCCGAAAGGGCTGACAGTCCTGTGACCGGTCCTGTCCTTGATTGTACGGACGGTGGTACTGACCGGTGCTAGTGGACGGTTCTGAGGAATGAAAGGATTGCTTCCTGAAATAACCAGAACTTTTGTGCTCTGTCTTCTTAGTGACAGACGGCATGACTTTCTTTTTGTCCTTGTTTTCGACTAGAACAGGTTCTAGGGCCTCCCCGAAAAGCTTCCCTCCCTTAAAGGGGGCAGAGGCCAACTTCCACTTGGACCCAATGTCTGCGTTCCAGTGATGAAGCCACAAGAGCCGCTTGGTGGTGACATTAGAAGCCAGAGCCCTGGAAGCAAATTTGGCAGAGTTGAGGGTGGCATCTGCAGTGTATTCTGCTGCCGCTAGAACCTTGTTAAACTCCTGCCTCAATTTGGTGTCCCCTGCCGGAAGCTTTGCCAAAATCTGAGCCAGAGAGGCCCTGGACATAAAGGACGCTGAAGTGGCTGTCTTGATGGCCCAGGCAGCCGCCTGATGGGTCTTGTGACAAGCCCTTTCAGACCTCATCCTCCGCTTTCAAGCCCTCTAATAGGTCAGGAGGTAAGACTAAGGAGGATGTAAGGGCCTGTCCCGGAGGATCCACCTGAGGAAATTTTAACAATTCCTCCAGGGAATCATCTACCGTATAGAGGTTTTTATCACTGCTACCAGGCATGGCTAGAGTACCCGGTTGAACCCACTGGCGCTGCACAACATTAAAAATTAATTTAGGAACTGGCACAATCTCCTGGGGAACTACCGGTTCCTCAAAGAGACCTTCGCTAGAGACTGACGGGTCTATTGTTGCCTGATCGGTGGCAGTTACTCCCATACGGGTGGCTGTTTTGGCCTTATTCAAGATTGTCTTGAATGAAACATGTTTAAACAAGCCAGTGAAGGCTGGTTTATCCGTGACCGCTCCCTCGTCCCCTGAGAACTTCTGCTCTAGAAGGACTTCCTCATCTACAGCTGAATCCTCGCTATCCAGCGAGGAATGGGGAGAGGCAGATCCCTGGGGAGCCTCTGAAGGGGCTGTCTTAGAGGAAGAACACCTGGCCCTGCAACATCACTTGGCACGTTGCTTGAGACCCTCTACAATACTCTGGGATATGGCCTTGGTGATAACCTCCTGCATTTCCAAGGAAAGGGCCGGCCTTTGGTCTTCCACAGGCCGCCTACGCTTAGTTGCCCGACAGGGCAGAGGATGTTGTGGAGCCAGTGATAGAACTGGAGGAGAATCCTCTGCTTCCAAGGAGCACTGGAACAAATCAGCATTCTCACCCATGGATGGCCTGGGGGAGTTGGCTGGCTCGTCAGAGTATTCATCTGAAGAAAATTCATGGCCCTCATCCTCACTATCTGACCGTGATGGGTCCTGATAAGTAGGAGTTGGGGCCTCTGGTAATTCCTCTGCAGGAACTGGAGAACTAGCCACCGGTTGTTGCTGGGCTTGTTCAGGTTGTTTCTCTGGTGTCCTTTGGCTCCTGGGGGCAACTTGATCTTGGGACTTTGATCTTTTCTTCCCCCCTGCCTGCCTCTGTTTGTTGATGGCCTCTGAGGCTGCTTTGCTAGCCTGTATGGTAAGGCTCCTGCTGCTAGAGGGCCCTGGCTGCATTGCCTCCTGATGGTTGTCTGCCATTGTGTTGTGGGCAGGTGTATTCTGATCACCACTTACCACCTGGAACACAGTTGGAGTAGCTGCAGCTGCTGGATCAGAAGCGGAGAGGTTGCTGGCTGAGTTAAGTCTTAAGGGCGCCTCCACGAGGGAATCTCTGGCACTAGATCAGATCCTCCAAGTGCCTGCAAACTGAACAGCTAGAGAGAGGCATCAGGTAAGGACCAACATCACTGTTATTTAGTAATTGCCACTTAGTGGGGGGGAGGATTGTCCGCCCGATTGCCGGACAGAGAAGTCACGTTGCCACCACTCTCCAAGGCTCGCTCCAAAGTGCAGGGAAAAATGTTGCAAAATTGCCAAACAAAATTGCCACCGGAAGTTTTCCCTCACTCAAAATGGCCACCGCAACTACTACTGCTGACAAAAAACGGTGCGAAATTCAAGCCTGCAGAAATGCTGGCACCAACAGTTGGGCCCTCGCACCACTGACCTTTGCGCCGAATGTTTCATTTAGTGACAGGCAATGGCGCAACGACTGGGTCCTCGCACCACTGACCGTTGCACCACAACACTGAAACGAGTGCCAGCGGCTGGCCCCCCTTGCCACTGACCACTGTGCTAATACAAAAAGTGAATGCAGTGGCTCCCAACCCGGCTCGCGTCGCACAGAGTTGGAGAAGCTGCGCACACCCGGAGAAGCCTGGAACAAGTGCCGGCAACAAGCAGAAGCCAGGAAATTAAAAGCAACTTTAACAGACCTTATTTCTTTGCAGAAAGAAAAAAACATTTTTTTCTGGTTGGAAAGTCCAAGTAAAGATTAAATTTCTGTTGATATGATGGAACCACTGAAAACATGTCCATTGGGCTAGAACTGAATTGAAAAATCTGAAGAACCGGAAGAGGAGGCGTGGCTAAAGATCTTTCAATTCAGTTCAGGGTAGAATTTAACGCATGCTTGGACTCTCCAAGCAGCGTACAGGAAAACAGTTGATTTCTGAAGCTATGGCATCTCCATCTTGCTAGAATCTCTACCCGTTTCTTCCCATCTAGATCTTTATAGCTTTCAGACTTCGAGACTTCCATTAATCTCCTAGGCACCCTAGGGTAAAGATGTATCACTGTGTATTACTAATGATACTGATCCCTAAATTGCTGGATGAGGATTTTGTTCTTTACCTCTAAGCCTCACCATATGTCATCAGTGATTGTGACCAATGCAGTTTCATGTCTGTGCTTGAACCCTGATTAAAAAAGATGAAGATACCGTGCTTCGTCTATTCTTTTTGCAGTAGTCAGTTCCCCTCCTCCTCCCTTCTTCTCCTCCTCCTCCTCTTTTACCGCTTCAGGTGGTGAGGGAGACACAAAGTTCTGGCTCTTGCTCTTCTGGCAGCCTCAACCATTGTTAATTCATGTTGTATTGTGTCTTTGATGTTGTCTCTTCATCTTCTTTTGGGTCTGCCTCATCGAATGTTCTTTTTCCTTCTCCTCTTTTGGTATATGCCTTGTATGTTATGGAATGACATCACTTCCTATTTCCCTAAAGGAGCAGATTAGAGACCTGGCAACAGTTGTCCAATATGGCTAGATTTAGGATCTATTGAGGAAAGGTCACACTAATATCCTCTTCAATCGTTCCACTACCGGTCCCTCTCATAATGAGATAAATCTAACTGGTACCATCTCCCTACAGAGGTTTGTGGTACCAGTTAATCCATAGTCACTAGAAAGTGATTTGTCCATGAAAAAGGTGAAATTGTAACGTCTCCTACCACCAGGCCATATTTTAACCATTCCATGGTGTAAAATAAGTGTAATGTGTAGCCTGTTTTGTGTATTAGGGGTATGATGATTTGGGGCAAACCAAGGTTGCTATGAAATCCCAACTAGCCTAAGTAGCCCAGGCAGATTAAATAGAAATCACCCAGTACTATCAACCTAGATGTCTCACCTAAATCACCTTACAACTAGGTTGTTCTAATTATAATTCAAATCATATAATTGGAAGCAAAAAGATTTAAATTTTTCATTATTTGTTTATAAACACTAACAGAGCTGTCATCAACAACATCAACTGGAACAAATGTATATATTGTGATTGGGCAGAAGGATAGACAATGTATCAAGTAGTTTAACTGTTAATGGTTGAAACTAGCTGTATATAATGTGAATGTATGGTCACCCCGACTCCGCGGTATTGCATTGTTTTTAAATGTAAAAATAATACAAATATATTTTTTTTAAAAAACATCAACTGGAGTGAAATAATTGGCAAGGGAGAAGGTAATGTTTTATATACAGTAAAACTCAAAAACAAGTTGATAAAAAGAAACAACGTGGCTTGATGATGAGCCAAGGTGACACAGTGGTTAGAGTGCAGTACTGCAGGCTACTTCAGCTGACCGCTAGCTGCAGTTCAGCAGTTCAAATCTCATCGATTCAAGGATGACTCAGTCTTCCACCCTTCCGAGGTGGGTAAAATGAGGACCCAGATTGTTGTGGGCAATATGCTAAGACTGTAAACCCGCTTAAAGAGGGCTGTAAAAGCACTATGAAGCGGTGTATAAGTCTGCTATTGCTATTCCTATTGATGCTAGCTCTTGATTTGTAAGGCACTGCATTGAACATGAAATACTGCTCTTGCGCGTAAGCAAAAGCTAGTGAATTATGTGAGAACCATTTTCTGTATCACATGGATAATACTTAAGTCACTTGCAAATACAACAGCATTAAGTGGAAACAATTGTGGGCAGTAGGCTTAGCACATAATACCAAGGCATTACCCTTTACTAAGCAATTCTAAAGTCATTTCGTCACAATGAGAGATGAACAGAGCATTTTTACATGGCACTCTTATCGCTGCTTAATTTAAACCAGGGTTTGTGGAATTAACTATTTTGGGGTTCGCGTGAGAGATTGAATCACCAACTAAGCACCAGGGTTGGAAGCCATTATACAATACACAAGAAAAACCCTGATTCAATTAGGCCTATGGAAATTCTCAGTCATCTGGGTCATGGTTGTCCCAAAAGTGCTTTTTACATCAGGGCTGAAGAAGTCTTAGATGAGAAGCCAAACGTCTTTAAAGAAAAACAAGAAAGCCCAGTTGCCTCTTGAAAAAAGCACCTTTGCCATTCAATGATCTTTGTCACAACTAGCTACGGCTGACTTCCAGCAAACTAGCCAGCCACATTTTAACCTCAGGCATTGGGTGAACCCAGACCAAAGGTTAGCTACTAGTAGCTCAATTGTGATGTAAGCCTAGACCTCTGTCTGAGCTAACCAGGAGTAACCACGCCAAGCCACACTTCAGCTTCTGTCCATTTCTCCTGCAGAGCCTTCGCGGGCACACGCGAGTCCTTTTAGCGGAAGAAAGAGCAAGAGGGGCGAGTAACCTCTCTTTCTCCGGGCCCACCGCCGACACATAAACCGGTTTGTTTACCAGCGTTTCGATGCCTTTTCCCGCCCAAAGCCTAGGCGTCGCCATAAGGACGCCTCCGGGCGGGCTCACAAGTGACTCGCCTTCCGGCAGGATGAAACCTCTCCGATCGGCTGAAGGTTGTCTCGGGCGGGGCCGATCAGAAACCAGCTCGGTGGGGGGTGGCTGTGGGGAGGCGAAAAAGGCGGAGTCTGACCGGCAGAGACCCCACCTCCGGAGGGATGCCAGAACCAGTCAGAAGGGCGCAGCGCGGGCTCCTCTGTTTCGCACCCGGCGTGGGGGGTGTCGCTCTTCCTCCGCCGGCCGTTCTTTGTGCCCGTAGCCGCTATGCGGGATTACGACGAGATCATTGCCTTCCTGGGCGAGTGGGGTCCCTACCAGCGGCTCATCTTCTTCTTGCTCAGCGCCAGCATCATTCCCAATGGCTTCAACGGCATGTCCGCCGTTTTCCTAGCCGGCACCCCCGAGCACCGGTGCCGGGTGCCCGCCAATGCCAACCTGACCGCGGAGTGGCTGAACGCCAGCATTCCCCTGGAAGAGCGCGACGGGCGGCAGGTGCTGAGCCGGTGCAGCCGCTACAGCCTGCAGGCTCTCATCAATTTCTCTGCCTGGAACCTGGTGCCCGGCCGCGACGTCAACCTCAGCCAGGTGGAGACGGAGAATTGCCTGGATGGCTGGGTGTATAGCCGGGAGGTTTATCTTTCCACCATCGTCACGGAGGTAAGCGAGTTGCCCGAAGCTTCGGGGCGGGGATGGCGGGGAGAGGAATCGGGAGGTCGCGGCCCGCTGTGTTGTTCCGGGGTTGGGCTGTGAGGCGTCGGAGAGGTAGGTGGGTGGGCAGCCGCGTGGACCGGAAAAGCGGCGACAGAGATGCAGATGCACGCATGGCCGTGTGAAAATAGGAAGCCGCCGAGGTGGAAAATGGAGTAGGTAAGGGTCGGGGCGCAAAGGCGAAGGGGAAGGGAGGGGCTTTACTGGGGCCATGTTGGACGAGGGTTTCCCACCAAGATGATGTCCCCGTCTCCAAAAAGGACCGCTTGGGCTTCTCCTGTCTTTTCCTTTTGCAAGAGAGAGAGAGAGAGAGAGAGAGAGAACGCGGGGTTTGTTGCCAGAGTGTGCTTGAGAGCACGTGGCACGCCTGCGATTGCGTAGCTACAGTGCGGTGGTTTTCAATTCGGCGGCGCCGATTAATCATTGCCAACCTCTGAAAAGGGAAGGGTTTTCGGAGCTAAGATCCTTACTTAATAGAACGGCTTTCTTGTGGGTTTTTTTGGGGGGGGGAAGTCCTCTCAGAGGCATTTGTTCTGGCATCGCTCGGCGTTTTTTTTTTTAAATATTGTAACTTAACGGGTTTTTCTCTCTCGCTCCTCATTCAGGAATGGTGGGTTTGGAAATAGCAATGCTTTTGTAATGCCTGTTAAGTATTTGAACATTAGCTGTGTGTGATATTACTCTGTTTGCCTGATGAAGCCTGTCTGAATGAATGTATAGTATTTCATACCTCATAATGCTGGCAGATTGATGTTATACAATACATATAGTAATACCCGCATTTCTACTTACTTGGGCAATGAAAACATCAAAATTACTAATAACTAGCATTTTTCCATTCAATGGTATCCATATGTGCAGAACTACATGATGCTTTTGTATATAACTTACATATCCATATACAAACATGCAACTTATACAGAGAGAGGGGGGAAAATACGGTAATCAACCATAGATCAATCAACTTCATAAATTTCCAGATGAACAGAGAAGTCTTGACCTTAACCAAGATATGCCAATCGTCAGTATTATGTCAGGGCCTTTTCTCACTTGACCACCGTTATTTCTAATGGTGGAAACAGCTTGGTCTGCAGGGGGAATCACCAGTGTCAAAATAGCAATGTGACTTGATAATTGCACCTTCATCTCTTTTTAACATGCATCAATCTGTTGTGCTTGCCATTTAAAAGTCGTTGACACAAACACATCCTATGAGCATTCATGGGTAGGGTCCTGAGATGGACATGATATTGTTCTAGGTCCCATTTAAAGTAGATCACAGTATTTGACATGGAAAGGTTGACCACTATCATCCTTATGCTAACCAAATACATTTCACTATTTTGAGTTTCTTTATATACTTCTTATTTATTGGATCATGACTTAAATATACAAAGAAGTTACACTGATGTAAGATGTAGTAACAGGTAGCAACAGAGTGGGAACTGGCTGTTGGCAGAAGTTAAATAGTTAAATAGAAGTTAAACGTTAAATGGTCTAATTAACATAATTAATTACCATAATTCTTTGCACAGTAGACATTTCTGGAGAGCATATGATGGGACTTTAAAGATTCCTGATTGGCTCAATGAAGATGCTGCTAAGTTTCTTTAGCATCTTATTCCTATACAAGGAAAAACTGATGGATGCAGCTCTGCAGTAGATGGACTGTATCTTCACAGGTGTACAGATTGACAAAGATATCAGAAGCATTGATGTTATCTTGCTCTGCGTAGGAAGAAAGGCGCTTGGTTAAAGCCAAAATATATGTCCTATTTGCAAAGTGCTTGATCAGAATGAAGTATAAATCATCTAATAAATGCAATCCTTGATGATTTAGTATCTTCTGTTATGACATTTTAATGTAAAATTATGGGGTTAATTGATAAGCGTAAGAGACTTTAAATCCATCTCTATACCATTTTTTAAAAAAGGAATGTTGTAAACAGTTTCTGTACTGTTGTTGCCAACTGGATATCTGGCTCATTTTCTAAGGTGTGATTCACTATCTGGAGACTTCCAGAGCAAGTTAATCTCTCATACACTATGTGCATGTCACAAGGAATCAAGGAGTCTATTTTTTATTTTTTTGTTCTGACCTAATTTTGATTATGACTAAATGTTTCAGTAACATGAAATGATACAAATAAAAGCATATAGATTTCTAGCCCACGTCTACCCCTATAGTCATTGGAGAAGCTAGAAGGTTCAATTTCTTCTGACAGTAATGGTCCCAACTGTAATTGCACTATATGCAATTCCAAATAGTGATGATGATAATAATAGAAAACATTGACACAAATGAAAATTTCTTTTTGTTTTATTTATAAGATTTGCATGTCTGCCACCCTCTGGACTTCTCACAACAACAATAAAAAACCTGAACTATAAAAACCATAACGTTACACACAACCAAAACCTAGTACCTATCTTATGGTGCCCCAGCAACCAACACCAATGACACTCACTGTACCCCAGCATCTAGTTAAAAATCCAGGTCTTGATGGCCTTTTGGAAGACTGCAAGTGTGGGGGCAGGTGGACTCTACTAGTAAGAAGCTGTTCCGTGAGTAAAGGTAATCTCAGAAAAGTCCTGCTTCAGAGGTCCGATGAGATGGCAACATTTTAGGGAGGAGACCTAGAGCTTGCCTATTCAATCTGATATTACAATTAACCTGATTCCATTCCTGGTAGTGCTTTAATTCAAGCTGATAATTAGCAGCTTGAATTACACTGAAATTAATAGCTAAATATATGTCAACCTTTCAAGGTATATCAGGTCAACAGATTATAATAGATTCTTGAAACCTATCAGAATTTCTCCTGGTCTGATATATCAAAGATAATCAAGGCATGGTCATCTTGAGTTTCTTTCTCACCGCCTCCACTTTCTCTGAATTGAATTAGTATTTTCATAATTGCTCTCGCATTCCTTCTTCAAGGTGATGTCCACACTGTCATATAGCTTTACAATTTTTTTAAGAAGATGACTCTAAACAATATCTCTAAAACTTTTGCTTTTCAGTAAGATGGAGAAGAGGTAAACTCTTACCAGCCATAGGTGTACCTGTCCCCTTACAATACTCTCTCTAACAGTAAATACAGCATTGCTCAGTTTTAGCACATTGGGTCAGTATACTACAAACATAACCAAAGCTCAGTTGTTGCTAAAGAATGCAGGTAGTCCTTGACTTACAGCTGTTTATTTGTTTAATAATGGTCCAGAATTATGATGGCCACCCAAAACATAGCATTACTATCCCCATGGTCATGTGTTCATGATCTGGATGCTTGGCAACCTGTTCGCACTTGCGACTGGTTGCCAAATGTCCTGGAATCATGTGATCGCCACACAATCTTTTCTGCCAGCTTCCCTAGAAAGTCAATGGGGAAGCCAGCAGTGAAGGTTGTAATATGCTACTGCCTGCTGATAGGATTTCCTCTTGTCTCTGGGGGCTGACTGAAAGAAGTGCCTGTCAAGGGGAAGTGAACTCTTTTGATAGGGTGAGAAATGGAGCTGAAATCCTGAAGATATTCAGCCGTGTTCTTGCACCCTGCTTAAGGAGTTCTCTTCGATGCACAGAGGGAAAATGGACTCTCAGAAGGCAGCTCTTATCAGCCCAGCCCCCAGGGACGAGATGGAGCCAAAATCCAAGGAGAGATGCAACATGATAAGGAGTGCAGGATGCCTTAGGCAGACTTAGGAAGCTTGGTACAGGCCAAACATAAGTGCCTCTTCGTTCACGGACTGAAAATCCTACTTGGATTTTGGCAAGGAGGATTTTCATCTCCCGAGTGGATCTTCCTAGGATTTCCCCCATCTCTGAGGCACCCTGTGCTCCTTACCTTGGACTCCACTTGCTTAATGACTCTTAGAATCATTTAATGGCCACAACTGGTGCCAAGATTGGTTTGTTGAATAGCAGTCACATGGGCATGAAAAGGAAAGGAAGCTAAAATGAAAGTACACATCAGGGTACTGTGTTTCCCTGATGGTGACTATCTTAAAAAGGTAAAGGTAAAGGCTCCCCTCACACATACGTGCTAGTCATTCCCAACTCTAGGGGACAGTGCCCATTTCCGTTTCAAAGCCAAAGAGCCAGCGCTGTCCAAAGACGTATCCGTGGTCATTTGGCTGGCATGACTAAATGCCGAAGGTGCACGGAACACTGTTACCTTCTCACCAAAGGTGGTTCCTATTTTTCTACTTGCATTTTTACATCCTTTCAAACTGCTAGGTTGGGAGCAGCTGGGAGAAGTAACGGGGGCTCACTCTGTTATGCGGCACTAGGGACTAGCCAAACTGCCAACCTTTCTGATCGACAAGTTCAGCATCTTAGCCACTGAGCCACTGCATACTGGTGACTATGTTAGGTTGTGACATAAAAGGTAAATATTTATTTACCTTTCTATATTTACATTAAATATACATATTTATATTTATTTTCAGCTGCATTGTTTCAGTATTTCACTATTTGATCTAGAGTCCTGAAAACAGGATCAACACTATTGTATTGGCTAAGTGCACAGTAACCTTAAACGAGTATTTTTAAAGTCATTTGGACTTTTTATAATGGTCTGGTTTCTACAATGATGCAAATAGATAAATTTTTGTTCCCACTTGCAAAATCTATTAAAGTTCTGCTGAACTGAAAGAAATACCTAAAATACATGAAACTCTGTTTTTTTACTGATTTGAATGAGTAGCAGACTCTGGATTTTAGACGGCACCCTTTGTACTAGCCTGCATGGTGTTTAAGATTCTGCTTAAAACAGGTAGGTTGGAAGCACCTTTTGGTGATTTATTAAAGCACTTTTTCAGAAACAGAAATCCAACTGTTTAGTGGAATCCTGTATGGTTGCAAATCATTTCATAGATTCAAAGACCAGAAGCATGAAAGCATGTGCCTTTCCAGGTTCATGAATCCAGCTCTACTTTGTCTTGAAACTAATCATTATCTTCATTGCTGCAACTACAACATATTCTTTTTAATTTTAAACAAATGGATGCATAATTCTTAATTGTCATGGTTCTTACTGAAATCATCTATGGAAGACCTGTCAAACTGATACGGCCCGTGGAGGCCCCACCCACCCCAGCTCTACAAAGGCAAAAGACGTCGCAATCCAGCCCATGCTACGATTGAGTTTGACACCCCTGATCTATGGTACATCACTAATAGTGTATGCAAAGCATAATGTGCTTTATTCACTGGAAATAAAATAGTTTTTCATACACATGGATGAAAAAAAGTGAGGAAAGCTCTATGTGAACCTTCCACCTCACAGGGATGTTTTAATGATTTGCACAGATGCCTCATTCATACTCCTTCACATTTTGAAGCTCTTCATTTGAATACTTTGCACAATGCTATTTATAATTATTGTACAAAGCAAGAATTGTTTGCACAATATCACAAAAAAAAACCAACTTGCAAGAACTGAGTACAGTGGTTTCCTATTATACAATAGTCTTTTAAGCAACCCTGAAATTATTTGGTTGACTTGGGATTTTGGGAGTTGTGTTCCACTGTCGCTGGAGGGCACAAAGTTGCGAAAACTGTCTTTACCTAACTGCATTTAACATTTTGAGAAATATATTTGCATTGTTGAAAGAATAAGAATACTAAGCCTGCGCAGCTTGCTTGACTAAGTACTCTTTGATGAATTGCTGAAATAATTTTCGGGACATGCAAAATTGGAAATGGGTTAATGTTAGGGCCTGTCAGTCAAAAGACAAGGGTCTGGTATATAGAGGTTTTTATAATAACAATAAAAGCCTCTAAGTAATGATGGGGGAGTTGGAGTGCGTTGCTTTCCAATAAGAATAGTGTGTGTGTGTGTGTGTGTGTGTGTGTGTGTGTGTACAAAATATCCTTAGAGAATCGATCAAGCTTTCCTTGATACAAATTCTGTTGAAAGGGTAGAACAGTAAATACTCTGTTTATAGGAGTCATTTTGTCAAAATGAGTATAAAATCTAACAACATGACTGTGAGTTAAGCTGACCACGGCCATAAATTCAAGGACTGGTCATAATTACCATTAATTCAGCATCATGATAAGTTCAAATAATCACTGAATAAATGATCAGTAATCAAGGACCACCTGTACAACTGCTGCATGCTGTGTTGACATGTTAATTAAACTACTGGTAATCTATTATGAAATTTTGGAATGCTAATCAGAAAAATGTTGGTCACTTGCAGTTGCAATATTTGGCACAAATATAAATCGGATGTAGGAATATGCTGTTACCCACCCAAATAAAATGCTTAGGGCAGGGGTGGGTTCCGGCAGAGACGCAATACAACTAAAATTGCTCTGTGCATGCGCAGAAGTAAAAAAAAAAAGCTGTAGGGGCCACCGGAAGAACTGGTTCGGAGGCATGACAGGCCTGGGTCACTGCCGGTTCCAGCCACTGGCAGTTCTACCACTGGTTTAGGGTAAACTTTGATACAGAGAAAGAAATCAGGGAGGCATGAAAACAGACACTATGAAGGGTAGTGAGTGGTTGGCATGATAGGCAAAAAAGCATTGGGAGCAGGAATTGTTTGTAACCAGCCATGTTGCTATTTAACATTGGACAGTCACTAAACAAGTGATCATGTAAAAGTATATGGGAAAGACCTTGGGAGACTCAGCCAAGAGACAGAGTAGCCTTCAGCTGGATTAATATGCCAGGCAAGAGGCTTAGAAGCTACTCTCTAGAGTTTACTGGGCTGTCAAGGGAGATGGGTGGGGTGGAGGGGAGATTGTACTTTCAGAAGCAAGATTCTGTCAATATAGTATTACAATAATGTGGAATTGGCACGTCTGCTTGTGATTCTTATCTGGTTTATCTCATGAGCCTGACAAGTCATAACCCAAGGATTACCAGTAATCCTGAGTGGTAACTACGGTCTAGTGTAAGACGTAAGTGCTGTGGAACCAATAGGAATCAGTGACCATACTATTATTAAATTGAGCATGTGTGTGGGTCGGAGGGAAGTAGCTGATGGAACCTATTATTACACAGTCACATTTTATTACGAAAGGGAAATTTCCAAAATGTGGATGGGATTGATAAAAAATATTGAAAGGTTAAATCAAGACAGACATTTCCCCCTATAATGCATGTATAATTCTATGCAAAAGGAGGACAAAAGGGGGGGGGGGAAGCTATAATATGCCTATGTAATACATAACAAGCAGAATCGCAGTGCACACATAAAATGGTAGAGGTTATGCTGGATGCCCCAATGCAAATTTTGTCATTTTGATGTCGTTATAGTTAGGAATCGTCATGCTGGCCACATGATTGTGGAAATGTCTTTGGACAGCACTGGCTCAAAGGCCTCAAAATGGAGATGAGCCCCCCCCTCCCCCTTATAGTCAGCAATGACAGAACAAAATCCATAGGGACTTTTTATAGTTAGGGATGGATGCCTATGTTTAGAATGTAAGAACATAATCTAATTTTTTTTTTGCTAAGAAAGCTGCAAAATCTAACAAACTTTTCTTTGATAAACAGAACTTGTTATAATAAGAGAACAAAAAAGCACTAATTTTGGCATCATAAGGTGCCAATTTTAAGGTGAGCAAAAGGAATGATAAAACTGAGCAGATGGTAAGCACCATTTCAGGAAACAAGTATAACTTTTTAAAATATATCTTTTATCTTCTTCACAAGAAATATTTAGAATGCTGTGGGAGTCTTGTGCAGAAAAATAGATGTGGAAACGGAGATATTCTACCTCAAAACAAAATTAAGGAATTATCCAATGAAGTTGGCTAGTCCCTTCCAAACAGTCAAATCCCAATGCTCAATTCACTTATTAAAAAGATGACGATAGCCACAAACTGGATGTCATTAAAGGGAGACTGGACATATTCATAAAGGACAGATATGACAAGACTATTGGTCTTAAAAGAACCATGTTATATATTGGGATTGGGGCGGCATTCCTCTAATTGCCGATTGCAAGAATATTATCAAGAGAGAGGTATCTAGTCAGGGAGAAGATTACTGTCTTACGCATCCCCCACTTCTGAGCTGGTCTGCCTCATCCCTCACCCCCCTGAAATCCCCCTCCTCCTGGTTTCCAGCAGCTGCTCCATGCCATTAATAAATGAATCCAGAAGGATATTTTACTGAAATGATCTGCACACGTTAAAAATAGTATTGTAAAATACTGTCAAGTTTATATCGGCTTACATTTGCTCTACATGCTTCTCACTATATGTATGTATGTATGCATGCGTGTATGTATGTAGAATTCACTGGTAAAATATCCCTCTAAGATAATGCTTTGAGCCAATGATACACAAAAACAGTTAACATTGGATAGGTGGTCCTCCCAGTTTCCCCCCCCCCCCAACAATATTGTTTAGAGTGGGTGGGAGGAGCTACCATTCCAAAAATTTGGGCTCCAACATGAGTGGCCTTGCTATTTATTTTTGAGTTGGGGTGGCTGTACTCAGATCAAAGTCATAACCACGAGATTGGACAAAATTAAGGTGCACTTAGCAAACCCTAGAAGGTATGGAACTCTGGAATAACCTTGCAACTATACTGACTCTATAAGGAAGCAAGGAAACTTCAGTTTCAATATCTAAATTACCTTATTACAAATACTCTCTAGAGCAGGGGGAGCCCAACCCCCAGTTCGTGGACCAGCACCGGTCTGCAGCATGCCAGCAACTGGGCCATGCGAATAAGGGAAGCCCCTTTTGCAGGATGCAGGCAGCATGCGAAACCACGCCGCCTCTGCTCTGTGGAAAAACATCTCCCCACCAAACCTGTTCCTGCTGCCCAAAATATTGAGGGCACACATCAGGTGTCCTTGCCTTGCAATATGCTCTATTTGCACAAATGACCCTGTGCCTTTGATGAAATTGAATCTAAAGCATAACTTTCTGAGGTGTAGATTTTATAACAAATAGCACTCCCAATTCAAGCCTTAAGATATAGATTGCCTAGTCACTTAGACCAGGCATGTACAGCCCGCAGGCTACATGTGGCCCTAGACAGCTAGTAAATTGGAGAGGTTCATAAACTTTTAACGTTATTATATGCATTTATATACATCAACTGTATAATATATTTTATATGCAGCCAAAGACAATTCCTCTTCACTCAGTGAGGCCCAGGCAAGTCAAAAAGGTTTAAATCAATGGTATTTAATTTTTTTCCTAAAAGATAAGCATGCAGAGATTACTCATACAATAGCTAAACTCTGTGCCCAAGTCCTAATATTTCACTGGGTTCAGACCCAACAATAGCATAGGTTATTTATATAAATAATGAGATTTTATTATATTCTCAAATTGTATTTGGTTGTTTTAACTGTAAGAATTTTTTTTCATTCCTCCTTTTATAACCTATACAGATTCATGACCTTTGAGGTTTCTTTAGTGCTTGTCATTCCAAAAATGGGAAATTAGTTTGTTTCTCCCATTGGAAGCATGATCAATACATCTTCCTACCTCAAGAGCAAGTGGCGAGATAGATCCACTGTAGGATGACCCATCTTCACTGTAGCAACATTTGCAATCAATCCCATGTACCATTTCTGTATCAATTTTCAGAACAGAACAAGGACCGTTGGCCATTCCATCAATAGTTAAAAGTTTCAGAGGATTTAAAAATAGATCGTTCTAATGTTTGGGGATATACAGTAGCACTAATCTTGGGATAATGACCTTAACAGTATTAGATTACCAACTAATTTTCAAGAAGTATGTTTTGCAAAATTTTATAACTACAGAAATTTCCAATAGGAAAAAAAAAGAATTTGGTCAAATTTATTTCAGTTATTTCACAGCTTCTCCCCTTTTTATAATTCAAGTAGAGTATCTTAATTATAAGTTGTAGTTAGGCAGCAGCCAACGTTGAGATGAAGATCCAGAGAATATTGTAGTTTCCAATGCAGTCTTGTGTTTTCTGCAAGATAATATTTCAAGTGATCTTTCAAACTTACAGGATAATTAGTTTTCTAACATGTCGTGCAAATCATTTTTTAAAACTGAGAAATCCCATAGGGCTAATGATAAGACTTAAATTCTTCTAAAGTACAGTTACTCCTCACCTTATGACCACAGTTGGGGAATTTTGGTCACTAAGTGATGCAACCATAGAATAGGACCACATTGCTTAACAACCGCAATCCCAGTAATCCCTGTTGCTGTTGTTAATCAATTTTTACCAGTTTTTAACCAAGGATTTACCTCAATCCAAACCATTCCAGACTTGGGCCTCTCCACTTCAACTCATCTTTGCCGTCTTCTCCCAGCCCTGAGCTTCAGTAAGATGCTTCCCCACTTGCCTATCTCACCATGTCCATCTCTGCCCTTTTGGCCACCAAAGCCCTATCCACAGGATGGATCGGGTACGCAATTTGGGCGTCCTCCTAGATGCCCGGCTGTCAATGGATGACCATGTGACAGCCGTGGCAAGGGGGGCGTTTCACCAGGTTCGCCTGGTGCGCCAATTGCGTCCCCTATTGGACCGGACCGCCGTCCGCACAGTCACCCATGCGCTTGTGACGTCCCGGCTGGACTACTGTAACGCTCTCTACATGGGGCTCCCCTTGAGATGCACCCGAAGGCTGCAATTGGTTCAGAATGCAGCCGCTCGGGCAGTTTCGGGAGTCGCTAGGTACTCCCACGTAACACCTCTCCTGCGCGGGCTGCACTGGCTACCTGTGGCTTTTCGGGTGCGTTTCAAGGTGTTGATTATCATCTTTAAAGCGCTCCATGGCACAGGACCTAGGTATTTGCGGGATCGTATCCTGCCCCATACAACCCTTCGGCCGATCCACTCACACAGAGAGGGACTTCTCCGGGTGCCGTCCACTAGGCTGTGCCAGCGGGCGACGCCCAGGGGAAGGGCCTTCTCTGTGATGGGCCCGACCCTCTGGAATGACCTTCCCCCTGATATCAGAACAACTACAGACCTCCACTCCTTCCGTAAGAAGCTTAAAACCCACCTGTTCAATTCAGCCGGCCTGGCCTAATCCCAGCTTACCCACCTCAAGTCTGCATTTTTAAATTCTATGGGTTGGTTTTAGGCCGAGTTTTAATTTTTATCAATTTGTACAGGGTTCAAGGTTTAATTTGATTTTAAGGGTATTTATTATGTATATGGTTTTTTTAATGTGGTTCCTGTATACCGCCCCGAGTCCCTTCGGGGAGAGGGGGCGGTCTAGAAATCAAATAAAATAAAATTGAAATTGAAATTGAAATGAAACCACACACCCTCCAGTCCATGGAGAAACCTCTCTTCACAAAACTGGTCCCTGGTGCCCAAAAGGTTGGTGGGCACTGGTTTAGACAGTTACTGAATGAATGGTCATAAGTTAAGGATACCTGTCCTATCTGTTTTGTCCCTAGAACATTGAGTATATATGCTGCGTAATGTAAAAGTGTAGTTAACTCTGGATTTCATCTGTCCTTTCAATTCCCATTAATTTTCAATATATAGTCCAAACATGCTGTATTTTGAAACTAGCATTTCTGCAAAGTTACATTATTCATCCTGATAAGAGATTTGCAGGTCAAGCTTGTAAAAATGTTTTATTTAGTTCAGTGAACTTTAGCAAGTTTGTGTAGGATTGTTGCAGATGGCAATATTTGAGAGGTCGGAGACTGTAACTCAACTTCCCAAATTTCAGGAAACCATCTGGCAGCCAAGAAAGAGCAGGCCCATCACTGGTGATGGTGAGATAACAGTAAGGATGAGATAAGAGTAAGAGGCCCAGGCAGGGTAAATCATTACTATGAGCACCTTTAAAACACGTAAAAACAACCTGAAAACAGATACTCAGTGGCCATTCTCACCCTTACTTTTACAAAATGACAACAAGAAAAAAAATGCACTCCATTTGTAAAGCAAAGAGAGGTGCAGTCTTTCTGAAGCTGAATTACATTCCTGGTGATTTCATTGACACGATTATATTTTCTTGGCAGCAATGCAGAAATAGTTTGCCACTGGATTCTCCAGGTTGTTATTCCATCTTTCCAGTCTAGCCTATAAGCTGCGGTGCCCTGGAGGTCTCCCATTCAAGTCGAAATAAAATTCAACCTGGCTTTATTTTGAGAGATGGCTCCTCCTATAGACAACATAATTGGGGGGGGGGACCATATTCAGTTGGGAACTGATGTTGACAGCAGAATATGCAATGCACAGAGGGCTCTTAATTCTGGGCTGGCCTAGAATCTGGATCAAGTTTCTACCCCACAGTGATATCATATCCCTCACATTTCTCCACATTTTTAAAATCTTGCTGTTGTCTTCTGTGGTTCATTGTCGAAGTTCGAACTGTCTATCAAGGAGAAGAAAGGCTTTTCCTCAGCTTTGGATCAGATGAGGGTAGAATAGAGGTTGTCATTCTTCCCTTTAGCTTCAGATATTAAAATACCATTTGGCTTTGTCACATATGCCAGTAACTGGCTGAATACTCATCATAGCTGTTGAGATTGTCATATATATCTTTTTTTTGTATTTCTGTCAGTTTCATTTGACAATTCAAACTTATAATTAGAAGTACTCTTCCCAAGCATAGCTGAATATTTGCCTGGAACCTTAATACATATAATAAAAAGCCATTGAGTTCCCTCAGGGATTTGTATCACTATATAAATTATACTATTTTTACTTTATTATTATATTTTATAATATCGTGTTTTCCCCAAAATAAGACAGGGTCTTGTTTTATTTTGACCCCTGAAATAAGTAATTGGCCTTATTTTCGGGGAGGTCTTGTTATTTTTGATGTGCAGGAGGCGGCGAGCATGGTCACCTCATGGCTGCTGCTGGGTTGCAATATTTTCGGAAAGGGCTTATTTTCGGGGGAGCGCATGCGCTCAAAAGCCCAATTGGGCTTATTATCAAGGGAGGTCTTATCTTTGGGAAAACAGAGTATACTAATATTTTATTTACATTATTACATAAATAGTGATTAAATTATATTTGTAGAATTATTACATAGCAGAACTTGAAACTTTAAACACTTTGAATTTTTTGAGGGGGGGGGTCTTGGAAAAAATATACATTTTTACTTATTTTTCATTTGGTAAGCTTTGAATATATCCAGGTTGTTAAACTTGATCCAGATGGAAATATTAATACAAACCACAGGAGATCTCCTTTCTCCTATTAGAAATTAAGCACACATTCTCCTGAGTCAGTGCATAAAGCATCCATGTGTGGGTTATTCTCATGTACCATCCAAAAGAACTGAGTCTGCAAAGTTTAAGTCCCGCCTCTTCCTGCTGACTTCCCCAGTTTTTGTGACTCAGCTACCCATCGAACCAGACATGCTACCCAATCTCTCCTTGAATATTGTTATTTCTTGTCCTTTTTCCTTTCCCTTACCTTGTTTTTCCTTTAATCCTAAGTTTTTCTAGTTTTGGTTTGGTTTCTCTTCACCCAAGGAATTTGTTTCCTATGGCTGCCGATCAGAGGCTGCTGATCGCAGGAGGGCATCTGCAGCCGCAGATGCCCCAGTAAGTCTCTTAGCGAGCTCCGGGGAACGTGGATAGCCGGGGGAGACGTATTTTTGGCGTTTGGAACCTCCGAGGCCACTTTAGAGCGCGAAAAAGACTTGCGGTCACCATTTTGAGTGCAGTTTGGGTGCGAAGGAGCCACGGCCGCCATTTTGGGGACCTATTCAACCTCCCTGTGCCGCAGTTCCCTATAGGGGCCCTTCCACAGTATTCCTCAGACCACCAGGCTTCTGGCAGTACCCAGGAAGGACTAGACACCCAGCTTCCCTTTACCTCCAGCGTGGCTTTTGGCACAGGGCCCTTCCTCTGTATTCACCAGGCTTCAGGCAGGACCTAGGGAGGGATAGACAGATCCCCTTCAGGTCAGGAAGTAGTCAGCCCAGCCTTGCCTTACCACCAGCAAGGCTTTTTGGCACACGGATCCAGTGGGCCACCTGCTGCGGGCTAGAGACAGACCCAGGTGTGCCTGTCTATAACAGGGGCCACCTCTGCTCTCTCGTTTACCCAGAATCTGGGCCCTGGTGTGCCCTTTAATTGGGTTAGCTACCTCCATAGCCTTGCTCCTCAGTATACCTTCAGTTGCTGCCTCAGAATTTTAACTGCAGACAGGCAGCTGGAATCCAGGATGGAAAGAGGTGAAAGGGAGGTCTCACCCCCTTTGTCGGATGACCGTCTTGAAGGGCCGTCCACCCTTTGCCTGACTAGCAGGCGCAAGTCCCCTCCCCCCAAAAAAGAGGGGTAGAACCAAGAGCAAGTTGAAGGCCATGCAGAGAGCAGAACTCAGGAGACAAAAAGCCCTAGACAAACAATTCGCCAAAGCCCAGAAAGAGGCGCAAAAACAATCAGAGGCTGTCACCCAGGTGGTGGCAGAACTCTTTCCTTCTGAGACTCCTGTCCAGGCCAAAGTCCCCTGCTCAGAGGAGGACCTATCACCAGACAGCAAGGGCTCTGAGTTAGGGGACCAGGACACAGAGGAGGCTGAACAGCCCTCTGCTCTGGAAGGGACGGACAGTCCGGGCCCCACAGGTTCTGACATCTCCCCTATGGCACGGGTCGCTGCCGGCCTGAGTAGTGGTTCATCTCCTGTCATGGCAGCCATCATATCTAAGGCCATTAGGCAGGGAATTGCGGTAGGCCTGCAACAAAAGGCTTCCTCTGGCTCCAAAAAACACAAGAAACGAAAGAAGTCTGTTTCTAGGGAACAAACCAGGGGGAATCCTGTCCAAGAGGAACGATCACTAGGGTCATCTGATAGCTCTTCTTCCTTGGGGGATGAGAAGGACCAGGCCCTTAAGGATTCCGAACTATTTGAGTATACAGATTCTGACCTAGATCAAACTCCCTTAGCCAGCCTTTTCAAGCCTTCTATGTTTAGGTCTCTCTTGATTAAAGCCCAAAAAATAGCCAATCTAGAGGCAACCTAAGCTACTAAATCCCTGACAGCCAAGAGGGACTTGGCCGGTCTAGTATTCACCGAACCCACTTCAGAAGGAGGTGGTTCCCTCCCCTCTATTTCTGGATGTAGTCCAACATTATTGGAAATCCCTGGGGTCAGGCCCCTTTCCATCAGCCAAAGACAAGCATTTTTACAATATAGGTCCCAATTTGGCCAAGGCTTTGGAGGTTTGGCCAAGGCGCTCTGGATGCTCCGATAGCAGCTTTGTCCTCCCCCAATGTAGTTCCTAGCAATCCGGAGAATGCCTTAAAGGCGGAGGATAGGAGAGTGGAACAGGTCCTCATTAAGGGCCACCAATCAACCGCCTGGGCGATCAGGGTGTCTACTACATCCTCTTTCTTTAATAGGACCGCCCTCTTGTAGCTCCAACAACTGCGAGATAGGATCCCTGTCACGGATTCGAGGTCCCACCAGGACCTCAACAAGTTGAAGGCGGCCTTTCAATTTTCAGCGGGCGCCTCCCTTAACGCGGCTCGATTTGTGGCCCAAACAGTGGCTCCTCTGTAGTGGCCAGGCACCTACTTTGGTTACGTCGTTGGCAGGCTGATGCAAAAAATAAGTGGCGTCTGGCCTCTGAACCATTCGCAGGGGACAACCTAGACCTATCAAGTCAAAGGATAAGAGGAAAATTCTCCCTTCTGTATTCCGCAGGACAGAGAACCGGTCTGCCCCTTATCGTTGCCGGTTGTCCTTTTGCAATCTGGACAGGGGATACGGGTTCTCCCATCCGGCCAGACAGTATTCAGGAAGACAGGGTCCTCAACAACAACAGGACAGAACTGGTAGGGGTTACCAACAATTCCCTCCATCTAGAAGATCTTACAGAGGTGCAGAAGGGGCAGGGGTTCTATGCTCTATTGTTCATCGTCCCAAAGACTTCGGCGGGCTAGAGAGCAATCCTCGACCTCAAAGCCTTGAACCACCACATTATCTATTAGTGGTTCAAGATGGACTCTTTAATGATCATCTTGGAAGGTGTCCAGAGGGATGACTTCCTCACCTTGATAGATCTAACGAAGGACTACCTCCATGTCCCAATCCATCTCAAACACCAACAGTTCCTTCAATTTTGCTATCGAAGGAGCCACTATGTATCAGGCCCTTCCGTTCGGCCTTTCACCAGCGCCCAGAGTATTCACCAAGCTGCTGGCAGCCTTAGCAGCTCATCTGCGGACCCATCCCATAAGGATAATATGCTACCTGGATGACATTCTCTGCAGGGATCTGGAGGACACCTTAAGCTTCCTTAGAACCCACGGCTTCTCGATAAACCTCACAAAGAGCCTCCTGGTACCAACCAAGCGTATTATACATCTAGGTGCCCTCATAGACACCCGTCTAGGCCGGGTCGTCTTATCCAGGGAGCTTCAGCAGAGCCTTCAGGAGTTAGCACTACTAGTAAAGAGACAGCGTCGGGTCCAACTTCTACAGCTGTCTCAACTACTAGGCAAATGTTTTCTTGCTTTGCAATAGTGCCCTGATCTGATCAGATTTCACAGCAGGCCACTCCAATGGCTGCTCCTGCCGTTCCAGAAAGACAACAGCAGCTGTTCATCAGTATGAATCTGCTTACTTCCAAAGGTATGCAGTTCTCTGACCTGGTGGTCATCACAGGCCATAGCGAAGGGATGCTTATTCCAGGAGCCCCACCGGGTGACAATAACCACCAACACCAGCCTGCTGGGCTGGGGGGCTCAATCCAGAGTGGATTTGGCACAGGGCCAATGGACCCATTTAGAACAACAACAGACCATCAACTTTCTGGAACTGAGGGCGATCCGTCTGGGGCTTCTTCACTTCCAGTCAGCCGTCGAGGGAAAGCATGTGTTGTTCCTTATGGACAACATGACGGGAAAGCCCACATCAACAGGCAAGGCGGGATCTGAGCTAGATGGCTGATGACAGAGGCTCAGCTACTGTTAGGCTGGGCGGAATCACACCTCCTCTCCATAAGGGCTGAGCACATTGCGGGCACCGCCAACGTCACAGCCAATTGGTTGAGCCGATCCCAAGTGGATCAAGCAGAATGGAAGATCCACACATCGCACTTCCGGGAGCTGGCCAGGAAGTTCGGAGTTCCAGTGGTGGACCTCTTCGCCACCAGCCGCAACAAAAGGTGCCCCAGTTCTACGCAAGGTACACATTCCCGGGTGCAGAAGGGGTGGATACCCTACGTTGTCTCTGGCCTCCGGGCCTTCTTTCTGCCTTCCCACCGTTTCCCCTCATCCAGCAGGTCATCAGGAAGATGCTGGAGGAATGGGCGGAATTGATTCTACTAGCACCTCACTGGCCGCGCCACCTGTGGTTCGCAGATCTCCTGTCACTGTCTGTCGCTCCTCCATGGAGGATTCCTCCCTCCAAAACTTCGCTCTCACAGGGAGCTATAGCACATCCGGATCCTCAGTGGGTCACGTTGACCGCCTGGAGGCTGAGCAGCAATCAATGACAGCAGAAGGCCTTTCCCCAGCGATCATTAAGACGATTCAAGCAGCAAGGAGGCCCTCTACACATAGAATCTACGACGCCACATGGAAGGCCTTCTGCACATGATGCCAGACCAAGAAGGTGGCCCCTCCACATGCACGGACATGTCACATCCTCAAATTCCTACAGGACAGACTGTCTGCGGGCTTGTTACCCAACACCCTTCGGCACCAGGTTACGGCCCTATCCTCCATTCTATGTACCAGGCCCGACAAGTCCCTGACTCATGAGCCGCTCATCAAAAAATTCCTGAGGGGTGCCACCAATTTACACCCTCCAACTGTACATCACTACCCATCATGGGACCTTCCCCTCATCCTTCAAGCTCTCACCCAGGCTCCGTTCGAACCATTGCGAGACACAACTCTTTTCTACATGTTGCAGAAAGTATTATTTCTGGTAGCCATGACATCCGCTCGTCGGATTTCGGAGCTAGCGGCCCTTTCCACGCAACAAGATCTATGGACCTTCTATTCAGACCGGGTGGTTCTCAGAGTGGATCTAACATTCATTCCCAAGGTGAACTCCATCTTTCACCACATGCAAGAATTGGTTCTTCCCAATTTCTGCCTGGATCCAGGCCACCACCTGGAGCGTAGATGGCACACGCTAGACGTCCAAAGAGCCTTGCGAATCTATTTATGTAGGATATCAACCTTCTATCGCACAGAAGCCTTGTTTGTTTCTTTTCTGCCGAACTCTATGGGCCACAAGGCATCTTCTTCCTTGTTGGGAAGGTGGATCAGGGCATGCATTGCAAAAGCTTATCCTTCTCAGGCACAACCCATTCCAGAACACATTACAGCACATTCATTGTGCAGCCCGGCCGCTTGGGGTAGATGGTCCACATTACATGAGGTGTGCAAAGCAGCCATGTGGACGTCACCGTCCACCTTTATTAGGCACTATCGGATTGATAGGTACACATGGCTGATGCAGCCTTTGGGAGGCGAATCTTACAACAGGTCAGTGTCAGTCAGGGGGCTTCGTCCCGGCCAGTTTCCCACCCGTAATTCTGGACAATCTTTGGTATGTCCCATACATGGATGCTGTCTACACTGACTCAGGAGAATGGAGCATTAGCTTACCTGATACGCCCATTCTCTGGAAGAGTGGAGACAGCATCCAGCCCCACCCTTCAGGTCTGGTCCGTTATTCAGGGAGAGATCGTTTCTATTTGAGCACGTCTGTCTGCATATTAGTCTTCGTCGAAAAAGCTGGGGAAGTCAGCAGGAAGAGGCGGGACTTAAACTTTGCAGACTCAGTTCTATTGGATGATACATGAGAATAACCCACAAATGGATGCTGTCTCCACTCTTTCAGAAAATGTGCGTATCAGATAAGCCAACGCTCCATTTCTTGGGAAATTGTTTTGGAAATTCATCTGGAGAGACTGTTATTGTGGAATAAATTCCTGTTTTTGCTTCTTAGTTTTCTTTGTCAACAAATGCTTGTAAAAGTTGAAGACTAGCTACTTCTTGGAATATGTTCTTTCGTGCCATAAACTAATTAAATTTTTACCAGATAGAGAGCCTCTCAGAAACCGAAGAACTTCCTTGAACCTCTTTTGTGAATTCTTAATAAATAGTTTAAGGATGTCAAACCTTAAACTTTGCCAACATACATAGATTGCTTATGTAACTAATGTTAAATAAATAGAAACATCTCCCTTCTGTTGTGTTTGAATATGTGCATGTATGGAAACAGACAGAAAGAGAGGGAATGAGAATGTTTTCATGGTACATAATGCAATGTTTATTATGTAAATATGTTTGGTAATATTTTTTTCTTCTGCCCTGACAACTGACTACTATTAAGAGTTTCATGTTGCCTACATCACAACTGCTGCTTTCTTAGACACCGGATGTTAACATTACGTTTCTCCCTTGAGCACAGGTTGAATGCAGGGGTGAAATCGACTTACCTTCACTACCAGTTCGCAAATGTGAGTGTGTGTTGGCTTCACTAGCATGTGCCACCTCCACGCATGCGCAGAGTGTCAAAAGTGGGATGTGATGATGTGCGGGTGGGCGGAGTCTCCCGCCACCATTACCAGTTCGCCAGAACCAGATAGAACTGTCTGAATAGCACCACTGGATGAATGATTATGGATCAGTCACTCTCTCACAGCCCAGCCTACCTCATAAGGTGGTTATTGTGGGGAAAGTTAAGAGGAGGGAGCACTATGGATGCCACCTTGTAAAAAAAAAAAGTTGTAAATAAAAAGTAAAGGCAGGATAAAAATCAAATGATAAAATAAAAAAGGGTTTTGACAATTCACTGGCTAATTGGAATTTTCAGAGTTACATTTAAGTTTTACCTTTTTTGTGCATGCAGTAATTTAATTTGAATATATAAATTTAGAAACTTATTTATTATTAACAGTATTTTGCAACTGTGGCTTGTGAAATTCTTGGGCAAAGAAGTGGGCTAATTAGTAACATTTGTTTGAGAAGTGAAATGCTGTGCTAAATAGATTGAGCCAAAAGTAGAAATACTGTGCTAAGTGGAATGAAGTAGAAATACTGTTAGAAATAGATTGCGCTATATTGAACATGGTGCTAGTGGAGAAACTTCTGCTTATTCAAAAGAATGATAACATATTCTGGTTATCTCCCATACAATGTAAGTACCCACGGCACAGTTCTTGCAGTCTTCTATCTCCTGCCAGTGCCGTCTTCATGGCTAATAATCTCACGGGCAGCTGAAACAAACTTTTTTTGTTTTGTTTTTTACAATTTCCCAGTCCTCGCAGTGAATGCATAAAGGCATATAAGACACCCCAGCAACATGTCAAGATACTCTGAGCAATTGGGAGTTGTTAAAAATATCTCTTGTTTACATGCAGTCCTTCACTGCTCACTCAGGCTAGTTAAATTCCATAACTTGAATAATTTGAACGAATGATGAAAGGGGGATTATGGGACATACGTGGTACTCTCCTGTTTCTGAAAGAAAGAAGACGCAAACAGCTTTGGAGGAAGGGGGGGGGGAATCATTATTATTTGCAAATCTAAATCGTGTTTTTTTTTCCTAATTATTTGCAAATCTAAATCGTGTTTTTTTTTCCTAAGAAATGCCACAGCTGTATCCATGCAGGTCTAAAACTGCATGGATTACTTCAGGAGCCCAGGTTGGAATATTTTATCTGTTATACAAAATACAGTAAACAAGCAATGTTCTACTTTTCATGTTTCTGCGCTGGCTTTCTTATATGTAAAATATTAGTTTGTGCAGATTCCATTATCGTACCCTAAACAATTTGATTTTTTAAAGTTAGTATTCCATAATTAAGTTCATATTATCCAAGCTGTAAATAACTCCATCCTTTTCATAATGTGAGGTATATGCTGAACAATGTGAAAACTAAAGTTAGTCTTCAGGATGCCACAAGTGTTGCTTCCTTTTGCTCTGACTGAGCAACTGGTCTCAGAAGATTCTGTAATTCTATAAACTGACCAATTCCAGCCCTGCTTCAACATTAATAAGGGTACAGTATCTTTATTTCAGATTTCTAAAGACTTTGCCCTATGATAATAAGAGAAACCTTCTGGTTAATTAATGGCTAACACACACACAAAACTCTGATACTTCACAGGGGCAGTTTACAAGTGCACTGTAAAAAAGTAAAACTTCTATAATTTGTATGAGACAATCATTTGAAGATTTGCAATGAGCTGGACGGGATGCACATGTTAAGAATTCATTTATAAACTGGTAATTTAGAGAATTCTTAAACTGGATGTGGTATGCCATCACTTCTAAGGCTAGCTGGCTGATTCTAGATAGAGCAGGAGGTGACAAGGTAATTTTCTTGAACTTTTCAGCCTAACTCAGAGTGGTAAATCTGAGGTCAAAGGGCTCTTCCCAATTCCTATTGTTTGCATTCCTTTGAGTCTTCTGAAAATAACTGGCAGAATTTCCAGCTATTTTTAGCAGCAAACAAGTCAAAAATTGTAGCATAAGTTCTGAAATAGTGTCACCATAATTAAAGTGCAAAAATGTCCCCTTAAATCTCTCCCAAAATCATTTTTAAAAACCCTCAAAGCCATGACTTTGGCTCCCCAACCTGTTTAATTGCCCTCCTGGCTACAATCCTCATCCTTTTAAAAATAGGTTAACTGCCACTCTAGCTACCAAAAAAATGTTTGTCTCCGATTTTACAGGTGGAATATGGAATTATCCTGTCTGTCTGTGGATACCTGCATCTGTATGGGAAAACTAGCTATCCATGGGTATATTTGGGTGATGAATATACTTTTCAATAGAGCAGCTTCAATCCTTTTACTACCCATAGAAGCATGCAAATTGGGGGCTTAATACAGGACCACAAAAATACTTTTGGAAATTGCTACAAGTTTTCAATGGGATCCCTAGGTTTGACATGTCATTAACACTGGTGGAAACCCTTGTCTACTAGCAGGCAGGTGTCGGTCTGTCATCTTACCCAGTTCCAACAAGTCGGAAGGTGAAATTACTGTACCTTTTGTTCAATTGGTCTTGTTCAGTTTTTGTTTTATTTTTGTGGGAGATTGCACTTCATCAGGGCAAACTATTAAAAACCAGCAGCATTGACAAATTCAAGTTCTAGATTTGCAAGCTTTAAACCACAGAAGCAATTAAGGACATAGTTATGTGAATCGTTCCAGAGGCCTAGCCCAATCTTATGAGTCCAGGAAGATGCCAACAAAGAACTCACAGATTGAAAATAAGTAAGGTAGCACCTTCTCACCTAGGTTACTTAGTAATTACTATTGAAGTGCTTATTGTTTCTGCTGTAACAGCCATGCTTATATAACAACCCATATACATAGTTTGTTGACCTCTTTGCTAGTTTCCATTTTCCTCCAAGCAGCCCGACAAAGAAAATCACCATTTAGTCTTAAGTCTATTGTAATACTTGATGTGTTCATCTGGGCAACAACTGGTCATCATCCTGGGAATAAGTCCATAGTAAAACTGTAGTTAGTAAAAGCTGCAATTAATCTACAGGCAATGTAAACTAAAAAACAAGTTTCCTAGACAGGATACAGAGGGGGTGAGTATACACTTAACTTGAAAGTGATGCTTATCATTTGTCTTTCTGTCATGGATGCATTTCAAGTATATAGTATATGAGGAGAAAGTTCCTCTCCTAGGTCCGTCACCTTATGGTTTCATTGAACGATTCTAGCTTCTAATTATGGGTTTTCCATTTTCTTGTTTTTATGGGGCTATACAGTATTCACTTTTTCATGACATTATTTTCCCACAAGCTAAAGCTTCTCAAACCTTAAAGTCTCGTGAGAGAAATACTCTAGATTAAATTGTGGTTTCCTTTTATTTACCTTGTTTAAAGTTTTACTGTGGCTAAGGTATACTAACCAAAATTATTCAAAGCATTTTCACTGCTCTGAGAACATAGATTTCTCCATAGTGAGGGGGGAGGAGTATCCAGGATGGGTTGACCTTATCCTCCAGCTGATTGGACTGAGTCAGATAAACTCTTGGGACACGCCCCTTGCCCACCAGGCTCTCTCCATTATTTGACTCAGTCCTCAACTGGAGGGATTGCCATCCTGGATCTCCAAGAGCAACTTTAAGAAGAAAAGAAGAAGAAATCAGCAAGCAGCCACAATTGAGCTGGAAAGCTCCCAAAGCGGCAGGAAATATTTGCCAAAAGCCCCCTTAGGGGGGCGGCAAGCTGTCCAGGCGTCTGAGTGAGACAAGGATCACTCAGGGATCGACTCTGCCGGGCAAGCCACCAAACAGGGCACAAGCCTTCCATAGGCAAGCCCTGCTGCGCTGAATCCAGAGGAAAAGGAGCGCAATCGGCTGGAAGGACAGCGCAGGATCCCACCCAGAAGGTGAGCCCGCCGCTGGAAGCTCTGTGAGGCGCCGGAGCGCTCCGCTGCTCCCCACCGGGTTGAGCAGCGAACCACGGCTTCCCCAACGCCGTGGAGCGCCCGCACCTGCATCCACGTGGCTCACCTCACCGGAGGGAGCCACAAGCAGAGCGTAGCTCCCCCAGCGCCAGAGAGAGGCAGAGGGGAGCAAGAAAACAGCGTGGGAGGCGCGCGGCAGCTCCTAGAAGCACAAGCTGCAGGCAGAGGAAAACTTTTTTAAAAGCGCGCCCTTTCTACTGCTGGCAGGCACCATTTTGACACCGGCTGGGACCACGTGTTCCAAGATGGCGGCGCCCTGCAGCCAGGAAGAAGCCGGCAGGAGTCCAGCACCTGCAGCAATGGACAGCAGCCCTGCCAGAAGCCCTGAGGAACAGCCAGAGGTAATCACCACCGCTAGGGCTGCCCAGGGAGGGGGGGGAGGAAAGGCTAAGGAGAAGAGAAAGCACCTTCCCCCCAGGGCAGAGCTGGAAGAGGGTGGTCACAATCCTGCCAAAGCCTCCAAGTATGAGACTAGAAGGCACAAGAGGCTGGAGGAGATCTATAAGAAGGGAAGTGGGCACCAATCCACCCCAAGCCTGGGACAGAAGGGGAAGGCCCCTGGAGCCCCCCCCCTCAAGAGGAGCCACAGGGGAGGAACCCCCATTGCAAGCTAGGATCCCAATTGACACCTCAAGTCTTTGGGGTCTCTCTCAGGGGTGGCAGTCCCCTCCACCTACAGCCTCTCTGGGCCCAGCCCTGCCCATGGGAATCCCACTGCTGGCTTCCCCCCCTGCACAGGTGGGCATGGCACCCAGTCAACAACTCCCCATCAGGGGTCCCCAACTTCCAGGACCTAATGATGCGGGCTTTCCAACAATGTATGACAGCAGCCTTTCAGCAGCCACAAAAGCAGCCCCAGGCGGTGCCAGCACCCAGGGTACCTGAAGACTGCTGGACCAGGAGGAGGACATCTCCAACTCCTCAATCTCATCGCAGGACGACAGCGACCTGGATTGCGAGGAGGGGGAAGTCAGGGAGGACAAACTCTCCGAGGATGAAGGTATGCCCCCTCCTAAGCCGGCCTTCACGGGGTTGTTCCAGCCCTCATTGTATAAATCGCTCCTGTTCAAGGCCAAGGCAGCAGCCAAGCTGGGAAACAGAGCGACAGAAGCCTCACCCCAATTCCAAGGGTTCTCGGCTGAGAACATCTTTGATGAGAAGGCCATTGAGACTGACACAGTGCCAACCCCCAAGGCCTTCCTGGAGTCAATCAAACGACAGTGGACAGCCCCCACAGCAGGCCCAACCCCCACATCCACTGATAAGACATTTTTCAATGTGGATAAGGACATGGCGGGGGTGCTGGCCCAGCCCTCCATCGATGAGCCGGTGCGGGCACTGCACACCCCAACTAACCTCCCAGGGGAACCAGAGGAGGGCCTGAAGTTGGAGGACAGGAAAGCAGATCTTACTCTCCAAAAGGGACATCAAGCAGCGGCCTGGGCGGTGAAGGCAGCCACCACTGCCTCCTTCTTCAACCGGATGTCCCTACTTTGGCTACAGGAGCTGCAACAGCGGATTCCCGTCACCGAGAGTAGAGCACACCAAGACATCAATAAACTGGTGGCAGCCATCCAGTTTTCGGCAGACGCCACCTTGTCCGCGGCCAAGTTCGCTTCCAGAGCCATCGCTTCTACAGTCGCATCCCGCAGACTACTGTGGCTGAGACAATGGCAAGCCGAGGTGCGGCACAAGTGGCGCCTGGCGTCAGCTCCCTTCACAGGAGACTCCCTCTTCAGGACAGCCCTGGATCCATACCTTGTAGAGAACAAGGATAAGAAGAAGGTGCTTCCCACGGCTGCAAAGGGTCAGTCCAGAGCGACACCTTACCCCAGACAGTCCTACTCCAGGGGACAGGACTTTGGGACTTCCTTCCGGGGTCAGGACTCTTTCAGGGGTTCTGAGGTGGGGTACTCAGGGGCCAGGCAGTACCAGGGGTTTGCTGCCAGACAAAGGTACCCAGATAGGCCGCAGAAAGGCAAACAGCAGAAGCAGCCCTTTCGAGGGGGCGGTGGGGGACGCTCCTTCAGCAAACGCTGAGGCTAGACCAGACTCACCTCCCATTGGGGGGCGCCTAGCGTATTTCGCAGATCGCTGGGACCGCTCCACCTCTGATAGGTGAGTGCAACACACCATCAGACATGGGCTGGCCCTGGAGTTCCTTTCCAGCCCCCCTGGGTTCTTCCGAATCTGCCCGGTGTCCAATAACCCGGCCAGGAGGAGGTGAGAGCCACGGTTCCCATAGTGCTGGAATTTCTCCAGGCAGGCCTGGACAGGGGGCTGGCCCCCAACACTATTAGGAGACAAGTCTCGGCCATCTCCTCAGTGCTGCTGTGCGGCAGAACTCAGTCACTCAACCATTGGTCAGGCAGTTCCTGAAGGGAGCGTCCAACCTCAAGCCACCTCCCGAACATAGGTACTCCTCCTGGGACCTACACAAGGTGTTGGAGGCCCTGATGGGGGAGCCATTTGAGCCATTGCGAATGGTGTCACTAAAATTCTTAACCCTTAAGCTGGTGTTCCTGGTGGCCATCACGTCCGCTAGACGGATATCAGAACTGCAGGCCCTATCCATCAGGGAAGACCTCTGCATCTTTCATCAGGACAGGGTGGTGTTGCGGTTGGACCCCTCCTTCATACCCAAGGTATTTTCGTGCTTCCACAGGGCACAGGAGCTGGTTCTGCCTAATTTCTGCCCAGACTCTTCCCATCCTCTGGAAAGGAAATGGCACACATTAGACGTGAGAAGGGCTCTGAGGATCTACCTCAGAAGAACCCAGCAGCATAGAAGGTCTGAGGCCTTGTTTGTTTCATTCCAACCGGGGTCTCTGGGCAGGAAGGTGACCTCCACCACCATAGGCAGGTGGTTGAGATCCTGCATAGCTATGGCCTACCAGTCTTAGGGCATTCAGCCACCAAGCCCCATCACAGCACACTCCACAAGAAGTGCGGCCACCACTGCGGCCTGGGCTACCCAGGCGTCATGGACAGAGATATGTAGGGCAGCCACGTGGTCTTCCCCCTCACCCTTCGTGAGGAACTACAAGTTAGACACCTTTGCCTCGGCGGAGGCTTCGTTTGGGCGCAGGGTCTTACAGACTGTGCATAGGGCAGGGGACACACCCCACCAGGCTTAGCTGGCCAGTGCCCTCAGTATGTGACCCTCCCTAGGAACGCGCTAGCTTTGGTACGTCCCATCCTGGATACTCCTCCCCCCTCACTATGGAGAAAGGGCATTGGTACTTACCTGATACGCCTCTTCTCATAGTGGGGGGAGGAGTATCCAGACCCCCCTGGTATGGTTATGTAACATGTGTTTGTTGAAGGTTGCACTGGTATGTTAAGTTATTCAATAAAAGGTTTGAAACCACACTAAGAGTCTGGAGTGGATGGCATAACAAGTCGGATAGAGTTCTTCGCCAAATAATGGAGAGAGCCTGGTGGGCAAGGGGCGTGTCCCAAGAGCTTATCTGACTCAGTCCAATCAGCTGGAGGATAAGGTCAACCCATCCTGGATACTCCTCCCCCCACTATGAGAAGAGGCGTATCAGGTAAGTACCAACGCCCTTTTTATGAACAATTCTTTTGTTAGCAGCTTTTTTTCTGATTTATTTCCTAATAATCACTAAGATTGCCTTTTCACAATAGCTATACACTTGTTCAGAACTATTCACCACTTGGAGCTATTCACTGCCAAACATCAAACCACTGAATAGAGTTCCTTTAATTCATTATTACCAGCTCAGTTCCTATGTACATAGAAGTAGTTTGGGATTTTTTGCTATAACTGATGTACAAATTGAGCCATTCTATTTTTCATCCAAATTCAGATTGTTTATGGACAAATGAAAATACATGGTCGGTAGACTCTTAAGTGATTCCACTGTTTCTGTTCTCCATTATGAAACCTATATTTTTATTGATATTTATTCCTACCTTATGTTTTCTATACTTGAATTAATTAGCAATATGGAAGAGATTTTCTCCTCTTATTCCATGATTGTTATGGACAATGAAGAATCTTAAGTGAGGGACTTTATCAAAAGTCTTTGAAAGTTCAGGAAAACTGTGCAGTAGGTTTTTTCTATTCAAGGAGTGTTGGCAGTCAGAGAAGAAAAAAATTATATTTGCATTAGCCATGTTGACTCTTTAGAAAAAAAGTTGAATTAGATACTATGCTAATAGAAATACAATACTTTAGATTCCCTCACTTCCTTTTAAAATAACAAGTGCATTCCTCTGCTATTGACGCAAATCTTAGGCAAATGTTTTTTGAAACATGCTAATTTTTAAAGGACCAGATTTTGAAAACAATTTGGTTTTTGTTGGAATTATTGTCACCAGTTATTGTGTTAAGCATTAAATCACTAGGATATGTAATAAGCTAAAAAAAATAGTCACAGTTTCTTTCAAGAAATGGTTTTTGAAATGTGTCAGCATATTATTTTATGAAACCCGGGTGCATATTATCTTGTGTTGATTGCACTTATGCTCATTCTACAGATAGGCCTTGTTTAAAAATTCTGGGACCAAAATTGTTGTTGTAACTGTGCGGTCACGAAGCCCTGTGCTCTGAAGCCTCTGCTGCCCAACTGACCTTCACTGTCTTTTTCCACTGCTGATGAGGCATGCCATGCAAGGCCTTCTTCCCAAGGTTGTGCCTGGCTGTCTCGAAGTTGCTGGTGGCCTTCCTGAAGCATCTTCTTATGAAGGTCAGCAGGGGCAGCAGAGCTCTAGGCATCTTGCACACCCTCCTACCTTGGCAGCAGCAACTCCCAGCCCAATCGTACTCCTGAAGGGCCGGGCCAGTGCATCCCTTCAATAATGGGAGGTGCAAGACAGCAAAGGGACAGCAAGGGCAGCAGAGCAGAGGGCAGAAAGTGGTGGTGAAGTATAGGGCAGCCAAAAGAGAGATAGGGGGAAATTGAAGCATGCACACTCAGTTGTAAATGCAGGTGGGTTGCCAAGCACCCAAATTTTGATCGAAGTTGCCCTAACTTTGAGAATCGGTCATAAATACCATTTGTTCAGTGCCGTTGTAACTTCAAGCAGTCATTGAACCAGTAGTCATTGAACACGGGTTGTGTGATACCCTGTTTCCCCAAAAATAAGACCTCCCCGGATAATAAGCCCAATCGGGCTTTTGAGTCCATGCACTAAAATAAGCCCTCCCCCGAAAATAAGCCCTCCCTGAAAATATTGCAACACAGCAGTAGCCATGAGGTGACCACCCTCGCCCCCTCCTGCACCTCAAAAATAATAAGACCTCCCCGAAAATAAGGTCAAGTGCTTATTTCAGAGATCAAAAGAAAGTAAGACCCTGTCTTATTTTCGGGGAAACACGGTAGCATCATGACCCTAATCTTTTACAATTGATCTGGGTATCAGATGCAAGTAGTTTAAGTCATGTAGTTGCATTGCACTCTTGGTCATTTGTCTCTCCAATTCCGCCTTATCTCACTCTGACCCCATTGCAGAAGTTTATGACTAAGCCAGGAAACTCACAAGAAGCCAAGAAGCTTGTGTGATCCAGATGTCAGCCTTTGCGAAGTAGACCAGACAGGAAGAATTTGATAAACTAATTCTACTTTATTGTAAGGTTACGTTAATGGAATCTTGCAAATCTAAATTACATTTCTCCCCCGCCCATCCCCCCTTTTCAGTCTTCCCAAATAGACCAGACAGGAAACACACTGGATTTAATAATTATATTTTATCACAAGGCTACATTAACAAAATCTTGCAAGTTTGAGGGCACAAACTTCCTGCTGCCACTTTTAACTGCTTGATCTATTAGGAAGGGTGGGTCCTTCCCAAGTTTCTTTTTCTGGTTGTTAAACCACTGGAGGTTCTTCCTTCTCATGCCTGAATATTTCCTATATAGCATCGCTTCTCTTCATCCCCCAAGGTCATCCATACATTTCATTACAACGCTACAATTCAAGAAACTAGATAGGGTTCCATCTGAACCGTTTGCCCTGCCCATATTCCTGCTGTGGGCTAAGTTGCCTTTTATCTGACCATTATCTTGACTCTGTTTCTTCTCTCTGTCTGTTAAGGTCATTCCCATATACCATTATACTGGAAAAGAGATGGCTGCTTTAAAGAACCCCAGACCTGTCAAACTGGTGGCTCGCGGGCCGGATGTGTAATGCGCAGGCCACACCCACCTCAGTTCCACGAATGGGAAAACTGTCACATGACAACAATGTGACGCCACGGATTTGACAACCGTGCCCTAAACAAATGCTATATTCTCATTTCCATAAGTTCTGAAGCACTTGTTCCTACAGGATCAAAGTATATTAATGAGGCATGAACTGATTTTAGCTAACCCTTAATATAGTTCTGGGGAAAAGTCATCCTGTTGCTTGACTAAAAAAAAGATAACAGATCAGCAATCAAATAGCAATGGTCAGCTGGAGGCAACAAGGGGGTTGGTGGGCAGAGCAGCCAAAAAGCAGAGATAAGTAGGTAGAAGGAATTGAAGTGGAGGTGAGTGTGGCAGGGCAGGAGAAGCAGGAGGTCTTTGCTTAATGACAGTGCAGTCCTAATAATTGCAACCAGTACTAACAGAACTAGTGTCACTAAGTGATGCAGTTGTGATGTTTCACGTTACAACCAATTCACTTAGTAATAGAAATGCAGGTCCCAATTAGGGTTGTTAAGCAAGGCCCACCTGTAATGTGTGTGGGTTTTTCTCATTTTCATGTTATGATGATTTATACAGCATGCCTGTGGGCTTTGCATTAGGACTCATATAGTTATCATTGGCTCTTGTGCTTTGTATTTCCTTTGCATTCACCCATTTCTTTCTAGGCATTTTTGTGTTTATCTTGTTTGTAATCTTATTTTTGGAGTTCGTTGAGAAATTAGCCTCCCAGATAACTGCATGATGACTCATCATGTAAGAAATATTGCAGATTTCATTTTTTCTTGCTCTAGATGGCCTAACATTAGAATCCATGGATGAAAATGGTAAGAAAGTAGATTTGATTAAATAAGAGGGCGGGGGAACCCTCTTAATATAAGAGCTGTTTAGCCATGATACAAGTTATACTAGATGATGGTGGGCTGGATGAAGCTGGATGGCAAACCATTGCAACATCCAACATGTTGTAAATGCCCAACCCCGCTTTAGCAAAAGGGGGGAAAGTTGCAATATGTCACGTGACGACGCAAGTTTGACACCCCTGCTCTAGTTCTATCTGTTCCTTTGCTATTAGTTTGTGTATGTGTGTCTCTGTGTGTATGCACACACACACACACACACACACACTTTGTTTGGTGCAAGATGAATGAAGTGCATGCAAAGGTCTGCAGATGTAGGTAAAAGATTAGCAAATTTTGGACGGAGGTTGCTTTTATAGGAAATGTTCCCATCTACACTTCTATTTTGTAGAAATGTAAAGAATTGTGTTTCGTGATATTATGGTCACCCATTCCTGGAAGCAAACTGAAATTCTGCATAATATGAGAGATAGGAGAAAATCTTTTTTGCCTATTTCAGATATTGTAATGATCTCTGTGAGGCTTAGAAGAAAGTATGTAATTCTGCTAACTGCTCCAGCTAGAGGGAAGGAATTAAGTAGCTTTCTTATCTATTTCCCGCTGAGCCAGTTCCTGAATTAGATCCTTCTTGATATGTATTCCGATTTGATGGCATTTATGGCAAAGAGAAATTGCACTGCTATGTATTCCTATTTATTGGCAGCTAAGGACGTGTTTCTCATTCAGAAATCCTTACAGTCTATATCTTATCTCCTATAGGGAAGGGCCATGCATACTGTTTGAAAATTTTGGCTTTAGTCTGAAAAGGAACTTGGATATATCATTGTTAGACTGATAACATCTCATCCATGTTCGATTATTGGTATCCCACAGAGTTTTAACAATGATCTTATTTAGGCAAAACCTAAAAGGTTATTAAATGGATTGTTATTTTTATTTATGATATGTTATTTATAGGCTGTCCCCAATGGAAAGTTCAATAGAGGCATACAGTATAGTATTACAGAAAGAGCCCATATATTTGTAGTTGAGAAATTAATTTGTAGTAGCTTCACTGTTTCAGAATAACGTGATCAGATCACACTGCCGTTTTGGTTTCTTGCACCTGACAGCTTCCCTGGTTTTTAGGATTGATTACATAAGGCTTACATAACATACCATATTTCAATCCCCTTTTTATATCTATATCTACATCGGAGTGGTTTGAAAATTGGTGTAACTAGTAGCAAAAACAAAAGCCTCTGTAATGTAAAAAATAAATTATGTGCTGACCTTGTTCACACATCTTCAGTAGGGTTCAGAGGCATTTATTTAGGCATGGTTGGGAACACACAGGTATCATGTAATCCCTAGTTTCTCTGCAGTCTTTCCACAGCCAATTCCCCTGGACTCCAAATTTTGGCAATGGGTCACAAAAATTCAGCTGCAGTGTGTTGAAAAAAAAGGTAACATTGAGGCATCTAGGTTTCACATATGGGTTATCTAAACACCTTCAAAAGTTGTCCTTGCTGTGAGGGGTTACTGCATAATCATCACATTATTTGAGACCTTTGGAATTTTTTTTTTTAAGTGAGGCCCGTTAGCACCAAAAATTCACCGCTCTTGCTTTAAAATAAAAATAAATAGGCTACTTTTATCACTGTATGTGCAGCCCATAGCCTCCTTAGCAAGGACCAAGAATGTCCTTCATTCCAGATTAAAGAGAAACAACCTATTCATTGCTCAACGAGAGAAGTATTTTGTTGATCTTTTTCCAAAATATTTTTTTTTCTGTGGAACCATGTGTAAGTGAGCATTATCAATATGTGGCAAGAGTTAAACTTACTTGCAGCCTGAATAAACCTCAACCTAATATGCTTTGTAAGATGGAAAAAGGAAGTATCGTAGCAGTAACTTTGGAGACAGCTCATCCGTTTCTGTTTAACACAACTCATCCGTTTCTTGTCTTTTGTATTCCCTTTTAAGAAGTCTGGGTTTTCAGGGGGAAATGTACGCTTTTTAAGAGCAAAAATAAATTCCAGAGTATTTAATCCATTTGTAACTTTCCTATATTGTCCCAGCACTTTTTCCAATTATTGTATTTATCAGTACAAATTGTGTATATTAAAGAAGAAAAGATGAAATTGCTGCACAATGCCCATAGCTTTAGGAACCTTCCATATTAGCCTGGAAGTCTAAAAGAAATACATTGCACACACAGGCTCTGGATAAAGATTTAGTACATTTAAAATAAGTTCTATATTTTTAATCAAATTTAATTAAATCAAAACTAAATTAAATCCTTAAATTAAAATCCATAAGCAACAAAGACGTTTTCCTTCTCTTTGCAGTCTTTCAGTGCTCATAATAGAAAGAACTTCTATCTTTAACCTCCCTTGCATTTCTTAATGAAAATGTGATATAAAGATATTTTATTTAGGTGTCCATTTCAATCTGACAGCCTGGTGGCATTAAGAGTTTGGGAATTCAAAGAGTTATAAAGCCTTTTAGCTGGCATGGGAGGGAATTAGGATTCTGAGACAGACAGTATTATTTGGTAGACATAGGAGATGTGCCACCGTGAACTGGGTAGCAAGCAGTTGATACTGTAAAGTCAATAAGGTATGAGAAAGAAATTCAGGAATAAACCTTAGGACAGATAAGTAGAGCAAGCTAGATTCTTAGACCCTGTATAATTTGACCTTTGTCGCAATTAGAACTTCCTGATATCTGTAAGAAAGTTACTTATTTATCCAAAGCTTGCCCTTGAATCTCTTGCTAAGGCCATTAATAAATATTCTATGTTCCATCAGTTTCCACAAAGTAAATGGCTTCATTTTAAGTTATCATCTGGCCAAATAAACCTACAAAACAGGGTGGACACTTGTTTGCTTTGCATGTTCTCTATTTCAGCCTTCATCTTGGCAACAATCAGATCTAGAATAGGGATAATTAAGTGTTTTTAGTTCAATGGATTATATATTTGTTGTCTCCTGCTGGCTGCAAGGGCATAGACATGGACATATAAATGGCTTTGGATTATTTTGAGTGATGGGAGTGTCAGTAAATAGTAAAATGCCAAAAATACCACTTAGATTTGAGTAGTTATAAGCCTATAAACAATTTTCATTGCTAGTTGTATTATTATCACTTACTCATGTCTAGGATTTTTTAAAATTTCTCTTTCAAGCTGACCAAATTGCTGCTGGGTTTTATTCAGGTAAAAGACTTGGAAAAAGGATCATGTTTATCTACTGAAAATGCACAATCTGTAGGTTTCACACAGCCCAATACTTTTGATGTACTTTCATAATTTTAAGGTGGAAGTGTGGGTCTATCAAACGCAGTATTTAATAGACTTTTCCATTCATCCTTGACAATATATGCCGACTTCAATTTGGTCAGTTGTTTATTTGAAACTTTCACTGTTTAAAATGAAAGAATTAAAATGGTCAAGTAGCCTTGTTTCATTTTCAGATTAATGCTGCTTAATGTACAGTTCATTTGTTTGTTTTTCTGAGATGGAAATATATGTGAAAAATACTGTTCGTATGGGACAAATCAACCTTAAACAACTAAGGGGAAACATTTTAAATGTACAGTACTGGGATGCACTCATTTTAGATAGTGACACACATGTCTTTTAGCCAGACACTTGATAACCTGATAGAAAGTTAGGAGTTGATTCGAAAGTCTATATGTCTTGACTACGAGAAGTAGTAATATAGTCAACGTTTATGCCTCCTTAAAAGTAAAAACAAACTACGTGGATGGTAGCCAAGGCTACCTGCAAGCTATTGCTACTTTACTGAGAACTGGCCGATAACCCGGCATTGCCTCGATATTTATTTATAGAGGGAAAATGTCCAGACCAAACATAATTTCTAATGTTGGATTTTCCCCATTACCAGAGGGAGCCCCCTTGTGGAATACTGTGAATGCATTACCATGGCATCTCCACTGCGCTGTACAGTAGAAGCCAGTAGGGCAGTACAGCACAATAGGCTGCATCTTAACAAAATAAACCCCCCCCCCCCCAGTATTTTTCTCTAGAAAAAAAGTTTTTCTCTGTATCAAGTTTGGTTGAAATTGCTCCAGGCGTTCCAGAATTATGCTGGAACACACACACACATGCGTTTTTATATGTATAGATGTTGAAAGTGGACTTGTGATGCAACCTGTACACTTTTGAGGAATACATGCAATGTCTTGATGCATTTATAAGAGGAAGGAGGCCTATAGGGGACGTTATGATGCTGACACAATACATCTATTCTTGCGTAGAAGCCATCTGCTATAAACAGGTTGTGCTGGGTTTTTTAAACAACAGGACTAAAGCAGCAAATGGAAATTATTTTGTTCTAATTCTTGCTTTCATCCCCACCATTTCTTGAGAATGAAGCAACTTATGTAGATTCATAACAAACTGTCCACCTACACTGATAACTCTTGGTTGATAAAATCAGCTACACACTGTACATACTAGCTGTATGAATTTACGTAATGTTTCTAACAAAAATGTGGTATCACTCAGTTTGGAAAGAAATAATGTATGTGTGTGTATAAGATCTGTACCCAGATAATAATTACTGAACCCAGTTTAAAGGGCTAGCGTTCCCCTTAAACATCCTAAAGGATTATAAGCATTGGATTATTTTAAAGGCAGGTCTCCTGGTATGAACCCACCCAACGCATAAGAATGATCACAGCCTCTGATCCTTTTCATAGTAGCATGCCGATAAGCGGTTGCACCATGATTGTAGAATTCCATTTCTGCTATGCTCCCTCTCTAAATATTTTTAGAAAACACTCGTTCCAGACAATACTGGTTTTAATTTCCTGTTGTTGGCTTTAAAATGTTTATCATTGTCCAGTCTGCTTCTCATGTGTACTTTGTTTTTTTCCTGTTTTCTGGTCCCTTAATTGTTTTCATCTTGATTGGATTTTTTTTTTTTTTTTGGCTATGTATTTTTAGGTTTGGGAATCAATCCCCATCCTCCCAAAGGCAAGAAGTTTTCATCCAGTCTACTGAGTTGATTTCAACTAAAAGAGACATTTTGTAAAGAAAGACAGACAACTTAACACTTGCTGCCCTGCACAATCTTTTTTCATAAATAGCCGTATGTTAGTTTTATAGAACATGAATATGAAATTCATGTGTAAAACCTAGATCTCTACCTGATTCCCTAGCACAGATTGATTCTTCTTCTTCCACATCTGGGTCAGACTTTGAACTGCTAAAACCACCCTCCTGGTTTTGTTGTTGGTCAAAAATCAGCCATTATCGATACATGTTTCTGGTAGAAGCCAACATATCAGCAGATGGGCTGGAGTCTTTGTCTCTCCACATTCGCACAGCATATTGTTACCTGCAAAGAGCCTCCACTTGAGCATATTGGTTTTACACATAGGTACACCAACTCTCAAACAATCCATGGGTCAGTGTAAGAGAGGGCAGATGGGTTAACAAAATATTATTTTAAACAATTTGACATGAGAATTAATATGTGAGACCCTCCCCTCCCCTTTCCTTTCCTTTGGGTGATATCCTCCATCCTGAGATCAGATATAGATTGATAGTATATATATGTCAGGCGTGCCTCCATCAATAACCAAGAAAGAAAACTCCCAACTTCATTGTGGAATTAAAGATACTTTTACTGGTCATGAAAAGATAGCAGCGAAAGAAAAGCAAGATCTGAGCCAAAAAGGCACGAACAAGTGCATATCAAACTTTTACCCAGCACCCTCCCCCCCGACGCACCCCAACCCAATAACCAATCTGAAACCCCCTAACGTGTCATGTGAGTTGCATCTTCAAAACTTCTCATTCAATTGGTATGCAGAGACAGTTGACCTTGACCAAGTCCAAACACAGCCATCAGCATGCGCAGAAGATGATGAGACCCAACCTCCCCTCTGATAACTCCTCCAGCACCATAAGTATCCCATCCCAAATACCTCAAGCCTCCACCCTCCCCGTTTCTATGGCAGTCGATAGCAAGCAAGTAAAGTAGAGGCTGACAATATATTTATTCTGATTACATTTCTGGCTTTAAAAAAATAATAATCTGGAATCTGGGCGGTTGTGGAAATTGGAAGCAAACCCATACTTTTCCTCCTATAGTACTTTTTATTGCATCTGTGGAAAATTCTGGAGGTAGAACATCCAAGCAGGATATTTATCCAAAATAGAAAGGAGTGGATATTTTCCACTTTGTTCCAAGTTGACCTCTGGTTGATATTTCCAGCTGTATGTATTCTGCAAACAAGATTCATGAAAAGTTGTAATCCAAGATCTATGGGAGTAAAATCTGTGGGTTAGCAATTCTCTACTTACTCTACTTCTATTGAAATACATTTGGCCCAGATTCCTGGAATATTGATTTCATCTTCACAGATGTAAAACAGGCAAATAAATGTTAATAAGGAACTCATTTTTTAAAAAACATTTAGGTGCTGATTATAAGATGTCGCAATAATCAAATTATTTATCTGTTCAGAATGATATCTTTATTTCTTCAATAATAGTTATTTTCCTTAGCTTTCTCTACTGCCAATTCATACTCCCATTATTGTACTTTTTAAATAGTTTAAACCATTGCAATATGACATTAAGTTTGCTTTGTTTTGTTTTCTTACAGTGGAATCTCGTATGTGACAACGACTGGAAAGCTCCTCTAACTACATCTTTGTTCTTTGTGGGTGTGCTGCTTGGATCCTTTATATCTGGACAACTCTCAGACAAGTAAAGTACACATACTTAAAAATAGCATTGGGGTGTGTGGGTTTTAAGTATTTTTGTAATGCTCTTAAGAGGATGCAGAACCATACTTAACTTGATGGTTAACTCCAACTTTGGAAAAAAGGATCTGAAATCAAACATTCATGGGAATATAAGTTAGTAGACAACCAAATTATATATGCATCTTCATAAACTAGTAGCATTCTACACATCTATAAGTGTGAGATATTTGTACATCTGTATGAGAAATGTGTGCTCCTACGTGGGAAATAAATGCATGCATTTCAATATTAGTGCTAGCAATTAAGGTCAAATAAAAGAGATTGCTATAAGCCATTGTCAGAAATTTTTCACAATCTGTCACTTTCTATAGGGAAGCTGTGAGGATAAAAAAGCATTAAACATTTCTGATGTTTTTTATTCTGATTGAAGAAGAATCTTGGAATACTGGTTTTGGACAGATGACTAAATAAGAAATATATTCTTAACCTTTTCCCTATTGCACATTTTCTTTTTTAAAAAAAGCTGTTCTCCTCTGGGACATTAGTATATTTATTTCAATATAAAATATAGTTTTCCCTTTAGGTTTCTGGTGTAGGGGACAATCAGTTTGCAATTCTAATACAAACCAAGCACACTACATTATATGCTATTTATTTCTAAGTTCCAACCAGTCCTTTGTAAGACTGCCTAGCACAGAACAGTCTTATCAGAAGTAATGGACTACACCTTTAATCTTTCCCATCTAACATAGAGATGGGAGTTCCAGTACAATGCTTCGGGAGGTTAGATTAGTTTGGCTGTTGGAAGTGCTGGATGATTGAACCCTCTACCTAAAAAACTAATCATATGAACAGTGAAAGTAATATACTGCCACCATGTGTTCATCTCAATACATTACAGGTAGTCCTCAAGTTACGAATGTAATGGAGCCTGCCCATTCCATTCGTACCTTGGAGGATTTATGGGAGTGAATCTCGTACCTTGAATAAGATCACTCCCTGCTTTTGTCCATGCATTTAATGTAATGCATGGGTGAATGCGCAGTTCGTTAAGTGCACATGAGCTATCTCAAGGTGGGGAAGACCATGGGGGGGGGGGCTAGTGAGGGAACAGGCTCCCAAGGCCTAGCCAACTCACTAAGATACCCCATGCTTCCCACTCCCTGCTGCGCCAGACTCATCTTGCAGAAATCTGTTCTGTTGCTAAAGTAGAAATCTGTTCACCTGATAATGGGAATATATCTCTTTGAGATCTACTATCTATTGAAAATAAAGGGGAGATTGGGTGGACCTATTTGTTCTCCCTAAAAGCAAACAATTATATTCTGATTTCATTTATAATCTTTTGGCTTGCTTGTTTTTTCCCCCAAAAGGTTTGGCAGAAAAGCTATTCTATTTGCAACCATGGGCGTACAGACAGGTTTCAGCTTCCTCCAGATCTTCTCAACCAGCTGGGAAATGTTCACAGTGCTTTTTCTTATAGTTGGCATGGGGCAGATTTCAAATTACGTTGTGGCCTTCATATTAGGTAAGATTTTTTTTCACTCTTAAACTTTACTTGCCTATTTCAATATGTTGGAGCGATCACATTTCAGAAGAAACAATACTCCCACATAAGTATCAAAACTATATTTAGGAAAAATAGCTAAATTAAAAGAAAGGCTGATAGAACCTGGGAAAATCCAGAAGTTAAAAGAGAATAAAATTTGCCAAGTGAAATAAAATACTTTCTGTCAATTTAGCTAGCTGATTCAGTGACTTAAATGACCCATTCCCATTGTATAGTTATATTGTTTTTGAGGTTTAACATAACTTAACAGAATATAACAGAATTGGAAGGGATGTTGGATGTCTTCTAGTCCAACCCCCTGCTCAGACAAGAAACCCTTTACCATTTCAGATAAATGGTTGTCCAATCTCTTAAAAACTTTCAGTGTTGAAGCATCCACAACATCCGGAGGCAAGTTGTGGACTTGTCTGGACAAACATAGACATTTCAAAAAAATGATTTCAGATTGCTACAGAGGTAACTTTCACTAGCTATTCTGAAACCTTTGTTAATTCATCAGAAGCCAGGGAAGCATAAACAGCAGGATTCTTCTGAACTCCCTTAGCCATCTTGCCATGCTTTTTTTCAGGTAGCTCACCCCCTCCCATCTTGAATAACATGAACTGGGAGTGGTTGACATATACTGGAACTCCCACCTTCCAGCAATCATAGTTAAGAAATTCATTCTTTGCTATTATGATATTGAAGGCTGCCAAGAGACTAATGTTTAAATCAATAGTGGCACTACTTAGAAAGCCTTGGTGGCCCGGCACGGGGAGGAGAAGAACCGACTTACGCAAGTTGAACTGCACATGTGCACGCCAGACCACTGCTTACGCAAGTTGGTTGTGCGCACACATGCGTCGACCAGCCACTTGCAAGGTCCGGTTCCAAAAAGACCACAGTAGTAGACCACAGCCTGGGGATTGGGGACCCCTGCCATAAAGTCTGAGGTAAAGTATATCCCCATCATACTTTTTATGCAGGCAGATCTACATAGTATCATACTAAGCTCTAAGCAGGTCACCAGTTTCAGATTGTTGCCTTCCTGGAGCCTGATGGTAATTATTTGGCTTCATGGTGGTTTGTGAGTTCAGAGTTATGTTTAGATACAATAGGGAGTTAATTTCTTGCTATTTTAGCTGGACCTAAAACATGCTCCTGGGAGTTGAATTGGCTCACTAGTTTTACTATAGCTATTTCTTTACTATGGCATTGCTTTTTTTAATGCTCTCAGCCATCAGATGACTACCAAGCATTAGCAAATTTGCCATGTTGAATGCTGATGGTTCAGAAAGGGTGTTATTGGTAGTAAAGAATATTACACTATCCCTATTTAAATGACAGTGTTTACAATTAAAGAATAAAGAGCAATGATATATATTTTGTTCCTCTTTTATATAGAAAAGGAAACCACCACTGCTTTGTGGAATAGGAGAAAAATTACAGATGATAACAGTACTGAAATTATGTTTCCTTATCAGATATACTTAATCCTCTAAATTTATGCATAGTCATCAAAATAATGCAGTTTCTTTCCCTTGCCATTGATAGAGATAAACTTTGAATCTCAGCAGGAGCATTTTTTTTTGTTTTGTTTAAAAAGCAACAACTACCAATTTGGCCATGAACTAATTAAGCAGCTACTTATTAAAATAGAAATATTTTAGTAACTTATATTTTATATTACTTTATGTATTGATATTTAATAATGGAATATTTTAAAGATATTGTTTGTCCTTAAAAACTAGTTTTCCTCTGGAAAATTTGAATGACTTTTTTTTAAAATCAACTTTTCTCTTCTTGTTTATGGATTTTTAAGCTATAAATATTTACCAAAATGTGTCAACCCTGTTCATGAAGTTCTACAGAATTATGTAACTATAATGGTGAGGAGCCAGGGAGGAGGTGAAGGGAGGACATAGAGAGGATAGTGAAGTCAATGGCTTACTATGCAGAATAAGTCTTCTATGAAGTAATCTGCAGGTGGCTACCAGATTGTGGTTGTTTACAAGCGATTACCCTCAGACTGGGTTATTTGGAAGTGTTTGAGAAAAGTTTTTAATTGTGAACAATATTTGCCTTATGAACTTGGTCATAGTTTTGCTAGTAATTCATTTAAACTTGCAATTTTTTTAAAAAAAATTATCTCGTGTTTTAGAAACTTTGACAGAAAATATATTTAAATACACTAATCCCTTTGGGATGAATAAACATTTTGGATTTATAATATAGAAAGGGCAAACTGATGTGTTCGTTTTCAAGTGCAATAGCCAAATTTTATCTCCTTGAACTGTATGACACTATTTTTTCCACAGGAACAGATTGCAAAGAAAAGGAAATGTAAACATTTCTAGAATACTTGCACAAAATGTACAAAAACATTAAAATGAATTTTAGCACCTTCTGAAACACTTTATATTTGTTTAAATAAAATGTTTACTCATTTGTAGCTATTTGGAGGCATTTCTAAAGTGTTCTCTGTAAGTTTAAATAAAATATATTTAAACTATTTTTTATTCTCTAATTATGAAATAAACTGTAAAACAATACACTTCTCTTAATAACAAATCTCTTGTATGGATTTTTCATATATTTTTGATGACCTTAAATACCAAGCATCGGAATCAATAATCAAACATGTGTGTTAATATCCTTTCCCCAAATGGGAGAAAATACATATATAGAATAAAATCCCAAGCAAACAGTCCATCATTTTAATACTTTTCCCTACCATTTCTTATCATAATAAATCATATAATAATTTACAGTGCTTGCCTCAACACCTCTTATATGCCTGCTGGGCTGTACTCAAACATGAGTCACAAGTAATTGCTATGCAATAGGGTGCAGCAATGTTTACAGGAAGGTACAGGTGAAACTCGAAAAATTAGAATATTGTGCAAAAGTTCATTTATTTCAGTAATGCAATTTAAAAGGTGAAACTAATGTATGAGATAAGACTCATTACATGCAAAGCAAGATAGTTCAAGCTGTAATTTGTCATAATTATGATGATTATGGCTTACAGCTCATGAAAACCCAAATCCACAATCTCAGAAAATAAGAATATTACATGCAATCAATAGAACAATATCAGACCTCTAAAAAGTATATGCATACATATGTACTCAGTACTTGGTTTGGGGCCCCTTTTGCAGCAATTACTGCCTCCAATGCGGTGTGGCATGGAAGCTATCAGCCTGTGGCCCTGCTGAGGTGTTATGGAAGACTAGGATGCTTCAGTAGCGGCCTTCAGCTCTTCTGCATTGTTTGGTCTCATGTCTCTCATCTTTCTCTTAGCAATGCCCCATAGATTTTCTATGGGGTTCAGGTCAGGCGAGTTTGCTGGCCAATCAAGCACAGTATCCCATGGTCATTGAACCAGGTTTTGGTGCTTTTGGCAGTGTGGGCAGCTGGAAAATGACAAAACCTAAATAGAAGTTTGTTGGTAAAATTTATAGGGCTTTTTCCCAGGTCACAATTTGCAATCTATATCCAGATTTCTTTTACTAGTTTAACAGTACATAGAATATATCATTAAGTTGTATCCATTATCATTCCATTATTGTTAATTATAGTTATTTAATTGTTAACAAATAAACATTTAATAACAATCTAAAACAACCTAAAAATTACTAAATTCCTACTTATTGCTCAACCAAGATTAATTAATTAATTATTAAGAACTTTCATTGTCAACCTGTATCTTTCCAATAACAAAACAGTCTTACCTCTCTTGCCAATTGTGGTGTCAGTTTTCTTTTTAACTCCTTTATAAGGTTTTTATAGATTTCTCTCCGCACTTTGTTGCTTAAAGGATCTCTCAGGTAGTCTCGTTGCCCTCCAATTATTTTTAAAATTAGCTTGTTTTTGGTTATCAATCGTGTTTCTGAAAGAGTTTCTCTTTTTAAATCCATCATCATTACCCTTTTTTCCTCTTCTGTATCTTGAAATCTGGGGTAGAGCTCCAATTCGTCGAAATCCCTCTTCCACGTTCCCTTCATTCCACTTTCATCCACATTTGCTCCATTAATAAATTCATCAGTTGTCTTATCTTTATCTTCTTTATCTTCATTCTCCCCTTTAATTTTTGGGGAGCTCCTTCATCTTTTGATGTGAGAAATACTAGTTTTTCCAACTTCTTCTCAATTCTCCCATATCCTTCCAATAAATTTTGAATTCCAGCCAAAATATTTTGAAATTTTAAGGTTTCCTCCTCTGAATATTGATCCATGTTTCCAAAAAAAGAAAGACAAGAAAAAAAACTAATAGCCACTGCCACTCTAGTCTTCCAAGCCTCTTTTATTTTTTAATTTTAGGTTGATTTAAGCACAAGGTTGTTTTTTTTTTTTTTTTTTGTGCTCTTCAAAAGAGAAGGGTTCTATTTTATTTTGTTTTTCCCCCCTTTCTCTCCCCTGCCAAAATAGTTCTCACAGGCACCTGCAAAAACAATTCGTGCCCTTGGCTCTTTATCAGTTTGTATAAACAATTTACAAACCCTCTGCTACAAAGTCAGTGAAAACAAAGAGAAAAAAAATGAGAGATACATCAAAAACTCCAGCTTCCGACTTTCGAGTGGCTATGTTGCTACTTTCCACTTTCACTATCTCAGGCTTAAATGAAATAAAGTTCTTTAATAAAATTTAATAACAAGTAATAGGAAGAATTGTTAAAAACAAAAGGAAGGTTTTAGTCCAAAAATCAAAAAATAAAGTAACAAAGAGCAGTAGACAAAAAAAAGGTTGATCCGTTCACTTTAAGAGAAGAAACGAACAACGTTACGAGCATTTCAATCCACAAAATATGGTTACAAAGAAAAAAAGCTTCCCAATGCAATCCAGTATTAATTAATTTCGCAGCTTAATTCTTGCTTGAGGATCTAATTTGGCTTTTTTTTTTTAAAAAAAAGGTTTCTTTGGGCAGACTCACATTCTCTTTTCACTTCCTTCCTTCCGGAGCGTCCCGACTTCATCAGCCTGGGTCTGCCTGTTTACCGCCGGCTTGAAGAACTTCCCTTGGGTCAATCAGGGACTTTGCGATGTCTCTGAGACCAGCAAGACTTTGTGTTCCTGGTCACTGTCTCTACGGGACGGTTTAGGTACAGCTGGACCGTCCAGTGGCAAAAGTGTCAACGGCGGTCTCAGAGTGTTGAGACCGCATGTTGTGTCATCACGACATGGCTCCTCCTTCTCCAGGATTACTGTGCTTGATTGGCCTCTCCATTCTTCCTCCATACTCTGGGTCCTTGGTTTCCAAATGAGATGCAAAAGTTGCTCTCATCAGAAAAGAGGACTTTGAACCAAGGAGCAACAGGACTTTGGACCACTGTGCTTCATTAAGACCAGGGTAAATGCAGCCGTCTGCCAGGAGATTTTGGAGCACTTCATGCTTCCTTCCGCAGATGAGTTTTATGGGAATGCTGACTTCATTTTCCAGCTGCCCACACTGCCAAAAGCACCAAAAACCTGGTTCAATGACCGTGGGATTACTGTGCTTGATTGGCCAGCAAACTCGCCTGGCCTGAATCCCATAGAGAATCTATGGGGTATTGCCAAGAGAAAGATGAGAGACATGAGACTGAACAATGCAGAAGAGTTGACGGCCGCTACTGAAGAATCCTGGTCTTCCATAACATCTCAGCAGTGCCACAGGCTAATAGCTTCCATGCCACGCCTCATTGAGGTAGTAATTGCTGCAAAAGGGGCCCAAACCAAGTACTGAGTACAAATGCATGCTTCTACTTTTCAGAGGTCTGATATTGTTCTATGTACAATCCTTGTTTTATTGATTGCATGTAATATTCTAATTTTCTGAGATGGTGGATTTGGGGTTTTCATGAGCTGTAAGCCATGATCATCACAATTATGACAAATCACAGCTTGAACTATCTTGCTTTGCATGTAATGAGTCTTATCTTATATATTAGTTTCACCTTTTAAGTTGCATTACTGAAATAAATGAACTTTTGCACGATATTCTAATTTTTTGAGTTTCACCTGTATGTCTATAAACAGATTAGTAGTGCTGGGACAAGAGCAAGATTAATACAAGTCAGTGAAAACTAAGGAAATTATGCCATTTTCAGAAGTCTGGAATTTTTGGTATACAGTACAGGTCAAATTGTGCAATTTTATAAGCATGTTCAGTAGAAAAGAATTATCTTTAGTTTCTTTTATTTGGATCAAACATAGATTTATGACTGAACTGGCTCATAAACTTTATTATACTAATTTCTTTAACACTGTACCTTATCTGAAAAGTATATTGTACTGTAGTGTTTTTCCAAGAAATCATTTCCAGAAATTATGAAGTTTGTACTCTGTAATGCGAAATAATTTTCAAAATGAGAATGAGTGAGAACATTCAATATCCCTTTATCATAGTTGAACAGAGGACAATTCTGATGTTTTTCCTGCTGCCCTGCCATATGGGAATGTTTTTTCCTATATATGAGCAAAGTGTCATTGCACAGTTTAGAAAAAAAAAAACTGAAAAGTTTCCTTTCAATTTTCATTGGAAAAGGAAAGGGAATCATGACACCATGTTTAGTTGGCTTAAGTATGTTGCAGTATGTGAGATTTTGATTACTTTGATTTTTTTTCCAAGTCCAGAACCACATTATTTTCTGATGGGTTAAACATACAATAAAATAAGGGAAGCAATTATCTATATTCCTCGAAATGCTTCATGAATATTAAATGGAATTCTAAAATATTTTTAAAATACTATCCAGTGAATGTAATATCTCACATATTCTGCATGGTTGTTCATGGCTTTCTAGTCCAACCATATGATTATGTTTGTAGATACTGTAAATTATTGATTACTTAGTTTAATACTTACTGTATTTTTCAGAGTATAAGACGCACCAAGGTTTTGAAGAGGCATATTTTTTAAAAAAGTAGGTAGGTAGAGGGAGAGAGAAGGAGAGAGAGAGAAAAAAAACAGTAGGTAGGTAGGGAGAGAGAGTGAGTAGTTAGATAGGTAAGGAGATAAAGGGAAAGAGAGAGAGAAATAGAGATAGAGAAATACAGTAGGTAGGGGGCGAGAAAGAGGGTAGGTAGGTAGGTAGGTAGAAGGGTAGAGAGAGAATTAGAAAGAGGTAGAGAAATGCAGTAGATAGGTAGGGAGAGAGAGAGTAGGTAGGTTGGTAGGTAGAGGGATGGAGAGAAATAGAGAGAGAAATACAGTAGGTAGTAGGGGGAGAGAGAGTAGGTAGGTAGATGTTTCCAGGTGTATTTATCCATGTGCTTGAGAAGGAAATCGCTGGAGCACCTAAGATTTTGTTTCTGCTAGCACAGCACTTGATCAATGTAATTCTCATCAACCAGTTAAAGAGCTTTCCAATAGAAAAAAAAGGTTTTGCACTCTGCAAACCTCCCAAAAATGGCCGTTTTTTGCGAAAACGGGCCTGTTTTTTTTTCAAATAAAAGGCATGAATAACCTTGGGGGGGGGGCTTGCAGAGTGCTCCTGGGGGGGTGGAGGGGCCACAAACTAGCAAAAAATGGCCATTTTTTTGCAAAAACGGGCCCATTTTTTGTCAAAAAAACTGCATGCATAGCCTTATGGAGGCTTATAGAGTGCTGCTGGGGGCTGGGGGGGCAAAAAGCAACCCATTTTTTGCTAATTTCTACCCTCTCTAGCCCCCAGGAACTCTCTGAAAGCTTCCATAAGAGTATGCACAGCCATTTTAGTGAAGGGAGCGGGGCTTCGGGAAGCAAAAAATGCTGTATTCAGTGTATAAGACGGACCCAGATTTTCAGCCTCTTTTTTGAGGAAAAAAGATGTGTCTTATACTCCGAAAGATACGGTATGTAATATTCCCTAAATAACTGGTCCAAGTGAGCATTCTCCTTCAAAGAACTCAGGTTTAGTATGTCTTAGATAGTCATTTACATATTTCTGTGAAGTGATCTGATATGAACATTTTTTATTGGAAGGAGTTAATTTCTTTTCCTAAAGATGGATGGACGGACGGACAGATAGATAGAATGAAAACATATGAGTAAATCATTTAGGCTCAGAAAACATTCTCTTGTTGCTGAGATTATTATTTTGTACAGCTTTGTGTATAGATAAGGCTATCTTCTAATTAGTCATAAGATGGCTTACTAAACAGTTTAATCAGTCAACTTCAAATGCATTAAAGTACATAGAAATAAAAGCAATAATTTTTTTAAAAAACAGTATTTTTACTAAAATGAATTAAACAATTAAGAGTGAATGAAAATAAAGATGTCCTATCCCTAATTATAGAATGAATGCATTCTTGAATGCAAGTTTTTTTCAAAGAAAGTTTTTGGCTTGTTGGCTGTAGGTTTTTTTAGCACAAATTTAATAATGAGGTTGATCCCTCAGTGATTCTTAGCAGGGCTGGAGTAAGGTATGTAATACCCTAAGTATAGCTCAATAATGGTGTCCCTTGGCCCTCCCATTGCTTAACTGGTTTAAGACACTTAATAAGTGCTGAAAACCAAAGTCAAATGTAGCAGTGAATGTGTTACAGGCATGTTGCATGGAGGATAAAACTCTGTGGTACCTTTCTTCAAGTCATATCTTAAGCCTATGCTTATTTTGCTTAATAGTTAATCCAGGGCTGATTGTTAGCTAAAACGAGTAGTTTGGCCTTTCATTTATGATAGCTAATGCTTGAGTTGGATATTTTTGTTAGTTTGTTTATTAGATTTATACCCCACTTTAATTTTGTGCTACTTAAGGTGAGGCACATAACGCTTGCTTCTTTATTTTCCTACAACAACAACAACAACAACAACAACAACAACAACAACAACAATATGGTTGAGAGAAAGTGAGTGGATCTAAGTCACTCAGCTGGCTTATATAGAGAGGACTAGAAGACCTGGTCTCCTGGTTTCTAATCTAGCATCTTAACCATTACATTTAGCAGTAACATCAGACTGTGTAGTGATTGCCTAAAAAGATAAAGACTCCATTTGTGGGACTTCTCTTTCTGGCAGCCCCAGTCAGTATGGTCAGTAGTCAGTAACTACAAAAGTTGTACTCTTAACAGTCTCCAGGAGACTGCAGTTCCATACACCAATGTAGAATTAAAACTGATGGTTATTGAAAGTGCAACCATGGACTAACTGAACCACTGACCTGCTCAAGCTAAAGCAGTTCTAATATTCTTATGCATATTACAATGTATTTTCAGTTGTGACATGGCTATATTTCAATAACCTCTTATTTCTCTCCAAAATATAACTGAAATATATCAATCGGCTAAATATATCAATTCTGATGCACAGTGTGTATTGGTGTGTAATTTAAATTAAGTTAAAGTTATATCACGCATCATATTATGCCTCAGAATTCCCTGCTAATCTTGTTCAACTTTAGGCTAAATTAATGCCATACCTCTCTTGAAAACTAGGACATGGCTCCATTTAAAAGACTGTATTTATTTTTCAAGCTGCAAAATAACATATTTTGGGTAAATAGAGTTAAATGCTAACAACACTCCTTGTTTTAAACAGGCACAGAAATTCTTGGCAAATCAGTTCGTATTATATTCTCTACGTTAGGAGTTTGCATATTTTTTGCAATTGGCTACATGTTGCTGCCACTATTTGCTTACTTCATCAGAGACTGGCGGATGCTACTACTGGCTCTTACTGTCCCTGGGGTGTGCTGCATTCCACTGTGGTGGTGAGTTTAACTGTTCTGAAAGTTGTTCAGCTTCAGAAATGACCTCTCTGTAGCTGATAACCTTCACCCTACACTATTATATAACCAGTGGGCATTTTACAGCCTTGAGTTGATGTAGATAATATTTTCCCACCTTTGCCATTTGATTGCAGAGAGCAGTGGATTGTTTTGAATGTTCTTTTAAATTATCTTTATTTTGAGTCTGATTTGGCTGATTCTATAGGACTTACCCTGTGCGAGTTCTGGATTGTGTTACTCTGACCTCCAACTTTTAAAAAATAGGTTTTTTTAAAAAAAATGCAAGTCAGATGAGTTCTCCTATTCAAATTTCCTCTTCTCAGTTATTTTTGATTCCACTTTTTTCTGTTAAGGCACCAACAGAATTTTTTGATAATCAAAAACAGCCCATAACATTTTTAAGAGCAGCTGCAGAAAGCAATACTAACTATTGTATGGCTAAATCTCTGCATTTTTTCTAGTTAGTTTTGTACGCATCAAATGTTCACAGTCATGTTTATATTTTTACGAGGAAAAATTCTAATAAATTAACTTCATGAAACTATTAAAACAAATTACTGCTTCAAAAGAACCCACTTCCAATTGCTAGTGCCAAGAAATATTGAAACTATGAAATTATATGCATTTTTTTCTCGTAAAACATTCTGAAGGAGAACTATATTACCTTACGATAACTAAAACTTGGAAAGTATATGATAGGATCTATTAAAAATAATCAATTTTATTATAAGTATAAGTATAATCTTTATTGTCATTGTACTTAAATGCAACGAAATTGGTTAAAGCCTAAGCATCTGTTAAACTGGGATCCACTTGCAAAATTTTATGCCTTATAATAAAAATTTATTAGACTTAAAAAGTAGTTCCAGACTTCTGAGTTTTGTACAGCACTTGTATCTTAAAGATCTGACTCGCACATCTCCCTCAACATTCAAGTCTCAACAAGTTTTGACTTGTTGGCCTGAAAGAATGATTCAATAGTACATTCTGATATCATATTACTATTGGTATTTAATATGTCATTTTAAAGAATTTGTTTGCAATTTAAAAGATTGCTTGCAAAGGTATAGTTCACTAATACTTACATAACAAGTTTTAGAGATTAAAAACATTGGAAAGTTACCCATTTTACATCGTTCTTAAGGAATTTAAGAATATAATCCTTGTTTCTGCATAAGTGTTATACAATTTTAACTCAAAGGAAATACTGTGGTTTCTAATATGAATATGCAATCTCCCACAGTTTACTTGATATTAAAATAACTATGTTTTAGATCTCAGTTCTTGCTTTCCAATGTGTTAGTCATTTTGTTCAAATGTTTATATTGAATTTGCTGTAAAATATATTAGAAGTGTATTTGGGGATTTATAATGTTTAAATGTCTTTGTGATTTAGGCTATATTCTGTAGAAATAGTTGTGAATTACTTTAATCAAAAACTTGATTAATTCCTACATGCATTGTTTCAAATATCAGTTGTTCTGTAGAGACGATTTCTCCTTTTTAAAAATTTCTTCCTATACTTTATTTTTCTTCTTAGATTTTTAGACCGCCCCCTCTCCCAACAAGGGACTCGGGGCGGTGTACAGTCAATGCAAATAAAATACAGTCATAACAATGAAATACATTTAAAATACATTTGGAGGGGGAGATAGACTGTACAAGAAATAAATTATTCTAAAACCCTAAAAACATCCCAATTAAAACCCCAAACCCAATTAAAATAAATCCCCGGGAGGTAAAACTAAGAAAGTGCCAGGCCAGCTGATTGAAATAGGTGAGTCTTTAACTTTTAACGGAAGGAGCGGAGGTCGGTGGTAGTTCGAATGTCAGGGGGGAGGTCATTCCAGAGGGTTGGGCCCATCACAGAGAAGGACCTACTCCTAGGTGTCGCCCGTTGGCATTGCCTAGCGGACGGCACCAGGAGGAGCCCCTCCCTGTGTGAGCGGATAGGTCGCAGGGACGTGTGTGGTAGGATGCGATCCTGCAGATAACTAGGTCCTATGCCATGGAGCGCTTTAAAGATGGTGATCAATACCTTGAAATGCACCCGAAAGGCCACAGGTAGCCAGTGCAGCTCGCGCAGGAGAGGTGTTACGTGGGAGTAACGTGTACTCCCCATAATAACCTGCGCGGCTGCGTTCTGAACTAGCTGCAGTCTCCGGATGCGTCCCAAGGGAAGCCCCATGTAGAGGGCATTGCAGTAGTCCAGGCGAGACGTCACCAGCGCATGAGTGACCATGCGCAGGGCACTCCGGTCCAGTAGGGGGCGCAATTGGCGCACCAGGCAAACCTGGTGGAACGCCCCCCTTGCCACGGCTGCCACATGGTCCTCCATTGACAGCCGGGCATCAAGGAGGACGCCCAAATTGCGCGCCCGCTCCACAGGGGACAGTTGTTCGCCCCTTATGACCAGCAATGGAGTCAGCTGGCTGAACCGAGGTGCCGGTACCCACAGCCACTCGGTCTTGGAGGGGTTGAGTTTGAGTCTGTTGTCCCCCATCCATTTATTGGCCTTTTTATTGCTTAACTATCTTCACAGTTAGCTCTATGACCCGGGAACCATATTTTTGTGATCAGTGCTATCAATAGAAAGACACAAAAGTAGAAATGTTTAGTTTTCTGTTCCAGTTTTGCAGACAAGAGTGCCAAAAAGATAATGCAGCTAAAATCTTTTTTTTATTTTATCTGAGACAGATGGGAAATATTTCTTTGGATCAGAATAAGAAAATTTTATTTCACAATATCTAATTGCTAATAATGACAGGAGCTACTTTTTGATTAATATTTCAAAGAGTAGTTGTTGCCACATCAGTATGCTTCGAATAATGTAAATAGAGATATTAATATGAATAGAATGTAAGTTATTATCTTTCCTCCACCTTTTAAAATGGATTCTTTTTGTCTTGCTTGGCCTCGCCCCTCCTATTCAGTTCTTGCTCTATTCAGTTTTAGATTTATGCACTCAACACTTCTTTGCAATAACCCTAATTCTTTCTCTCCTCCCCCCTTCTCTGTTCTTGGTCATTGTACTTCTGGCTTTTAATTGAATTTTCTTCTTAAGAATTTAGTTCACTTCTAAAGTTGGTTTACATGGTTGCAGTATGGAGCAAAAACAAATATTACAAACTTTTAATGGTGGGATGAAGGGGAGACCTAGAAGGTGGGGATCTATTTTCCTTCGCTAGAGCTACCAGCTGTAATTTGCAAAAATTCCATACAACAACTAGATTGAGAGCAAAACAATACAGAACTCTCCCTCCTGTATCCCTGCTGCTCCTATTGTTTGCTTCTGTCTAGCAATTTTTTGGATTGTTGTAGCCCAGCAATTGTCTTTTTACCCTAATATACTTTAATTCTACAAGTTACTTAGTCTGTAAAGATCCTAACCAGTAAATATCCTCTTTTTCCTAGTATAGTTATAGATACTGGTTTATAGATCAAGGAGATTATATTTTAGTGAAATCTCTTGTAAATATATTGTTCCTTCCTGTGAGTAAAAAGCTGCATACAAAGGACATATGTATCACTACAAACAACCCTGTGGTTCATGAATATTAAAATATTTAGATGAAATAGGAGTTTAGGGTTTACAGTCTCTTCTGTTTTGGTCAATTAATGAATCAAAGGTTGCTTTCCTTGAAAATTCAAATCAGAAAGATTCAGGTATTTTAAACATAGATTAAAAGAACAGGGCCATACCACAAGCTTCTGTTTCTGGCTACTATTATTGAACAAGAAAAAATCAGGTTCATAAATATAAAGTTTTAAATTTCTTCCATTCTAGCTAGTTTGAAAATTGATCGTATTAAATAAATTATATATAAATTTGGTAGCTAAATAAATATGCCTCATAATATATGTATTTAAAAAACAGTGCAATCCCAAAAAAATTTTTACCTTTCTTGAAGCAAAATAAGTCAGTACTTTTATTGCATTTCTGTGCACATATCTAGATGTAAGCCAGCTTGAACTTAGTGGAACACATCTGGATCCTCATACATACCATAGGATACTCTGTTTTGTACTGCTTATTTCAATAGGTTGTCTTAGGACTTGGGTAGTTGTTTTATTAAGTTGCGGGGACACAACTTAGATGTAAACATTGGCATATAAATTAAATATTTTTTTAAAAAAGATATGCCCATGGGCTTTAAATCCTTGCAGGAAATAGGGTGATTTTAAAAATAGCGAACAAAATCTGTGGCTTGAAATCAGATCAGAAGTGTGGACAGTTAGATTTTCCATGTGCGACAGGGATGGATGTGTCCTCTTTTAGAAAGCCTCAGATGATAGATGCATTTATAGCATTATAATTTGTTGGTATCCCTCTTAACATTAATTAAATCAATTTAATATTTAAAATCTGATATTTTGCAACACTGTGTTTATGTTATGTTGTTGTGGCAAAACTGAGCTGTTAAGATGGAAGTCGGGAGGTCTTAAACTTGCTTTCCTAGCAAATTCTAGCTCTGCCCACCTGTATTTTGAGCAGTGCTTTGGTAATTCCTGCTGCTACCCTGTTGTTTCCTGGGAACATCTTATTTGGCGTTATCTCCTTAATCCTATTTATGAGACAGAGGCCTCCCACAATCTGGGTTGACTTATTGGCAACTAAAAGGGTTTGGAAAAAAATCTATACTGTAAGCCCTGGATGTGTGGTGTAGTGACTTGAGGTTTCATCAACAACATCGCCCAAAAAAGGACCGGTTTTATCAGACTTATACTTTTTTAAAAAGAAATGCTAAAAATGTAACAACTTTAGATTATATTAAATTATACCCAGTTCAGAGATGCCTCAATTATATATGGTTCAGACATGCCTTCTGAATTATTAAGAAGAGAACTGTTGTAAAATAAGATGCAAGCCAGAACACATGATGACACTGGTTAACAACAAATACTATTGCTGTTCTTATAATGGCTAACAAATGGATTTTAGAGGCAAAACATTACATTTATGGCCAGTCTGAATTATAAATGAATGAAAGTTGACACTGAACACCCAACTTCCTATAGTTGTCCAACAAAACAAAGATATTTAGGAACCCATTAAACAAATCGAAGAATCATAATTTGTGTACTTCTACAAAAATAGTCATCTCTTGAAATTTCTGTTCCTTTTGCTTCATTTTACCTGGGAAATTCCTTTCTCTCTGAAGGCCCACTTTTTATTCAGAAGCTGCAAACTTCCTGCTCACTCCTGTTCCTAGTCCTCCATATGTCTTCCTCATTCTCTGTTCCTTTTTGACGTTATTTTCTTCTGAAAAGCCCTCAAAGTTTATACAGGTAGTCCTTGACTTACAACAGTTCATTTAGTGACCATTCAAAGTTACAATGGCACTCAAAAATGTGACTTATGACCGTTTTTCACATTTATAGTCATTGCAGCATCTCCATGATCACATGATCAAAATCCAGATGCTTGGCAAGAGGTTCATATTTATGACAGTTGCAATGTCCCAGAAACATAGCTTTTGTGACCTTTTGACAAGCATAATCAATGGGGAATCCAGATTCACTTAACAACCGTGTTACTAACTTAACAAATGCAGTGATTGATTTAACAACTCAGGCAAGAAAAGTCGCAATATGGGGCAAACTCACTTAACTAATGTTTCACTTAGCAACGTAAATTTTGGGCTCAATTGTGGTTGTAATTTGAGGACTACTTGTATCTCTAGTTGTGGTAGGGATTGCGAGTTGTCTCCAAATTTGCCTCACAAAAGGGAGGGCATTACTCCTGATACTAATTATACATTTGTCAAGCACATAAATTGAAAATATTTTTCCTTGCTAATTTTTCAGTAAAATCAGAAGACCCTATAAGATTTTGTTAATATTTCTCAACATTTTGAAAAAGTAATATTAATAATATAGTAAGCATTGTAATCTTTAGAGGCACTAGATTATTAGATTCATGATTTATTTTTCTGGACATTTTAATAATTTTCTTTCCAAGAAAATACTCTTATGAAGAAACAAACTATCATCAAGAAGACACACAGTTAAAGATAAGACCTTGCTAATTGAATTCTTCACGTGAAATCAACACACGGCTCCTAATGTATCAATTTGCATAAAATAAATTGTGATATGTTTAGTGTGGATTTCCTGTATACAACAGATTTTATTCAAATGAGTGTGATGTCACCTGTTATTTTAGTAAACTAAATCTTCTTTGAAGCTTTGAATTTTCACTACAGAGAATTAGTATTACAGGTTTTTATATATATATTTCAACTTTCTCCAAATAATAGAAAGCAGCTAGATCTATACAATGTGTCTGAATTGTTTATGGAATTATTAATCAAGGAAAAAAATTAGGATGTAAAGAAGAACATTATATTTACATATGTTAGCTCTTATACAGCATTTATATAGGTCCCAGTTGACTTACAGTCTAACCTACTGTCATGTCAAAGATACACTGTCTGTATTGTACTCACTTCCAAGCAAATATATTTATTACAAACACATTCATAGTCCACCTGCCCAGTTCAGTGGATTATACACACATTAACATAAATTGTTCTATTAGAATTAGCAAGTATTTACTCAAATGTTTGTCTGTTTATATCGAAAGTGAAGTCTTTTTTTTAAAAAAAAAAAGAGTTGCCTTGAAATGATAAAAATGTAGCAACTACATATTATATGCTTTTCTGAATTTAGTTCCCCAATCATTAAAGAACAGCACAATGCAGTGAGTGAGTCTCCCTGACACATTCCTTTCCATGCTTCCTATAAGCAAATGGACCAAACCTAAAGGGCTTCTCATATCACACTTAAGTGAAAACCCTTTCTGTCACCATGATGGAATTTATGAAAAAAAAAAAAAAAGCAATGAGATAATTTGGACTTGTTACAGGTTTATTCCTGAGTCTCCTCGGTGGCTGATTTCTCAAGGAAGATTCAAAGAAGCTGAAGCAATTATTCGGAAGGCGGCAAAAACAAACAAGATCCCAGCTCCAGCAACAATTTTAGATCCAGCGGATGTAAGTATTAGGAGTTGGTGTAGATGTTAAGGTACCTGGCTAGAAAGCTTAAGTTCTAGTCCCACCTTAGGCATAAAGCCTAGACATTCACTCTCCACCCTAGAAAGCAGGCAAGAACAAACCATTTGTCCAGGCAGTCACCAGTCATCAACAATGATTTGAAGCTATAGACTCAAAAAAGTGTATGTTTATATTTTTGTTGTACTTGCTGTAGCTCAATATTATAATAGCGACTGAGCTGGTGACTTTGGGCCAGTCAACACCTCGCAGCCCAACCCCCACCTCAGGATTGGAAAATAGGAGAAGGACATATTACATATGATCACAGCTTTGAGTGACTTATAAAGTAATAAAAGTGGGATAAAAATCAGATAGACTAAATACTGACAAATAGATAGCAGGTCTCACTTGTACCACTGGTCATGTTAAGAAAGCAAAACTCTTAAGGTAGAGCAAGTGATAGTTTGCCTGCACCAGTACTTATATCTTGAGTTAATTATTACTTATTATTAGTAAGAACCATTAGTAATTCAGATCTTCAGAAGCATTAACAATTTTTTCCAGGTGAACTTCACTATAAACCCAGTTATATGTGCAATAAAACACTATGTCCTTGAAAAGAACAAGAGCAGACAATATGCCATGGACATTGGCCTGAAAATACAAAAAAAAAACTATATAAATCTAGCTAGCTCAGTAACACAGCCAAGATCACCAACAAACCTTCCTGATTCTAAATACAATGTTGTCTCTCTTGCTTTCTGCCTATGTTCCGCTTCTATCCCCCACTGCAGGCATTTTAATATATTTCAGAGACAGCTTGGAGCTTGTTCAACTTCTATTATTCTATTGTCAGTAGTAGTTCTATCCTTGCCCAAATGTTGTGGTTTAATTACATCGCCAGGGTTTATCATTCAACCATAAATTATTATAGATTGTGTTTCTGGCTTGGACAAACATGCTGCCCATTTGTCTTAAAAGTTTCAGGATGGCTTTATACTGTCTACCTGGGGGGGGGGGGTCACATCCCTCCTCTTTTGAGCTGTAGACAAATAATGAACCACACATATCTGAACTTGATCGGGCCACCGACATGGTTGTGAAATGGACATTGGACAAATTGCATTTTCCCTGCTTCCCAAATATTTTAACAATAGAAAAAGTTGAGAAAATGTGCAGTCCATCTACTGTAGCTCATTTTCATCTTCGTTTTGGAATAAAGTTTGCTATATATCTATGCTATCAGTTTATTCCCCTGTAGCATTTTTTTAAAAAGGCTCTGGCCACATGGTGTGTCTCAGTTTATTTTTTAAAAAAACTTGGGAAGTGTAATGATTTTTGGAGTCAAATGGAACAAAAGTTGAGCAACCATCTCCAATGTAATTATTTACCAGCTAATGTATGAAGTTGTTTTCTCTCCCAATTATACATTCTTGGTGGTAGGTGGCGATAAAGCAGAAAATGGTGCTAAGAGAAAGTAAAAATTGGCAATGCATTGCTCGGCTGTTGTGTGTTTCTTTGTGGTTCAGTTTGCAATGAGTTTTAACTCCATTTAACTTTGATATGCCTTTTCTCCGAATCCAATCCAATCAGTACTTTTAAAATAAAGATTATAGAAGGAAACAGAAATGAACTCCTGTAGAAGGCCACAAACTCAGTTTTTATAGTTAAAGAAAACTCTTGACTTTGCACTCAGAAGTCCTTTAATTTTACAAGTCACATGCAAAAAACAAAGGATTTTTTAAAAAATTATAACCTAGGGACACACTTTTCACTGACATGCCCCAATCAAATTCTGGAATGCAAAATTCCAGGAGAATGTTAATTCTGCTCTAAAAATGAAATCAAATCGCTGTACCACATTACTACAGTAGTTGAGTATCTAGTCATCTCTCCTTGTTGATTGCTCTGGTTTCGTGGACACTATCTGTTTTCTCTAAGGAGCTAATAAGGACTTGCAGTTGTAGTAATTAATGAAGAAAAGAAGCTAATCTTTCAGTTATTTTTCTTTTGTTCTGAACTTATCTTAAGGACAAAAGTTTTACCTGGACAGTTTACAAACATATATCTGTTGAAGGAAGCTACAGTAGTACTCACTTTACGACTACAGTTGGGATTGGAACTTCCATTGCTAAGGGTAGTGGTCATTAAATGAGTCATGCCCAATTTTATGGCTTTTTGCTGTTATTAAATAAATCATAGTCATTAAGTGAATCTCATGGCTGAATCCAGCTTTCTCCATTGACTTTGCTTGTTGGAAGCAACTGGGAAGATTGCTGAATACCCCTAAATACATGGTGGTTGCCAAACACTCAAATTTGGATCACATGACCATGGAGATCCTGCAACAGTCATAAGTGTGGGGATCAGTCGTAAGTGCAAGAACCAGATCTTTTTCAGCACCGTAATTTTGAATGGCTATAAGTCTAGGGCTATAGTAGCTGTACTTCCTAAGGAAACTCTCCATGAAACTGGGAACCACATCAACTTATTGAGTATTTTTTTTTCATATCTGGCCAATTTTTAATATGAAACTCTTGTTGCTTAAGTATGTGTCATGTGTTCCTCAATAAACATAATTCATTAGACCTCTTTTCCCAACAATCCTTGTTAATTGATTGTTACTAATTTAGGCTAATTCTCAAACATAGACTGTCATACGATAAAGAATTTTGAAAAATAAATCAATTTTGAACTGGTCTCCAAAACAGGTTAAAATCTGTGCAGAATGAGAATGAAAATACATAAAATTGTCAGAATGAAAGCGATCAATAAGTCTCCATCTTCTTTAAACCAATGGCTTGATTTTTCTTTTCTTTGCCTAGTATGCTATCCAGGACATTTATGTTTGTTTACTTGCTTGGTTTTGGAATGTTCCCTTTTTCCTTTCTTTTCCTCCTAAGGTAGAAGATTTGAAAGCCAAGCAACATCAGGGTGTGTTTTTGGACTTGTTCAGATCACGAAACATTGCAATTATGACTTTTATGTCTCTTCTTTTATGGTAAGGTTCCGACAGCAGGCTCATGAAATGCAGAGGCCCATTAAATGCAGAGACCCGATGACCTGTTTTTTGTTCGGGGCAAATTAGGCTGTTTGGGACATTCCAATCCTTATTTATCAAATGAGATTTTATTTTAGATTTTTAATTGATCATGTTATGTTGCTGCCCTGCTTGGCGTATTCAGCTGCCCTTAACATGTGAAGTGCCATTAAAATGTGATATAGGTCAGAAAATTGTGAATGTTTTTATAAATAATTTTCCATGGCTAGAGGACCTTTATTAGATTGCTTGCTGATGCGTGTAAGTATGAAGGGATTTTGGAGTTGTGAGCAACAGAGTTCATACAATCAGAAGCACTTCAGTAACTAAACTGCATCAGAACACTTTTGCCTACTTCTTTACCGTAACTAGCCAGACAAGGCTAATTACTAACAGGATTTGATGTAACCGCAGACTAAGCAATATCACACTATTATTGTTTCCAGCCCTACAGATCTAATAGAAAAATAATAATAAAAAACAATTTAACCAAACAATGAAAAGTCAAGAAAAAAGGAAACAATTTACATTTAAGCACCGGAGATGTCCTAGTCCAGTCAATTTTTTGCAGGGTTTTCTTTTTAATAATTTTATATTATTGAAAATACTGAACTTTATCAGCAAAGGTAAAATACAAAAAGAAAGTGCCTATTTAAATAGCCATTTGGACATTAATTTTAAAGGCTACTATTAATGCAAGCACTTTTAGCACCAGATATTAATGAACATTGTCACTATACTGTAGGTTATCAGGAGATTCAGATACAAGCTATTGCATAGGCACCATTTATTGTATTATACTTTCCACAATCATATACATTTCCTAAAAAGAAGGAATCAATATCTAACTCTTGGTTCAATTAAATCTTTAGCATTTCATATACTGTATTAGATAATTGAGAGTCCTAAGAAGATTCTTGTCTTCCCATATGAGCAATCAGCATTTAAAATTTGATAGTTTTATTGAATGGCTTGCCTCTAACAGATACATGCCATAAAACAGCCCTAAAGATATTTTAGGGCAGGAATGTCAATCTCAAGGCCCAGGGGTCTGATCCAACACAAGTGATGTTGAACTGGCCACACTCCGTCCGCCCCCCCCCCGGGGGGGGGTCAAACATAACCCTGTGGGCAGCCCTCCCACGCTCCATTTTTGCTGGCAGAGGGTTGCAGTCAAAAACAGACATGACCACGTCCACCTGAGGTCAAACAAAACCCTGATGCGGCCCTCAATGAAATTGAGTTTGACACTCCTGCTTTAGGGCAAACAGTCAGCTTTTCCCTGTTGTGATTAGAAGGACTAGGTTGTATTTCATCCAGGGATTTTATGAATTTAGCCCTGTTTGATTAAGGTACCTATTTACATAAATTATTGAAGAACAGAAAAGCAGCATCGAAACATAAATGTCCAGAAGGTTGTATGTGTAATTTCCTAATGCATATTTTAGTCCATTCCAATTCAAAAAAGTGCCATCTGAAATAGTAAAATAGGAAATAAGCCTGTTCTGCTATTGGGCTGATTGTGCCAGATTATTGTATTATTGTTGTTTATATTTGCTAATTTCTCTTTTATTTCAGGATGTTTACATCTATTGGCTATTTTGGCTTGTCACTCAGCACCCCCAATCTGCATGGAGATGCCTACTTCAATTGTTTTCTGTCAGCAGTCATAGAAGTCCCAGCCTATGTGATTGCTTGGCTCCTCCTGCGGGTCTTTCCTCGGCGTTACACAATATCTGGTACCCTTTTCTTGGGAGGAGGAGTTATTTTGTTCATCCAGTTGGTACCGCCAGGTAAGATGTGTCCGTGTGTGTTCATTCATTCATTTCGTTTCATTTGTGCTGTAGTAATTAACAATACTATATGAGGAGGTGGAACAAGTGTTAAACACTTATTTTTTACACCTATATCTTATGAATTCTCAATTTTCTATTCCAGGAAAATTCATTAAGATTACGTGTAGATAGAGATCTGCATTCACAGAACATTGTAGGAATGTTTTATCAGTTTATTTTTGTGACCTCTGTGTACCACACATCTAACAAAATACGCCCGTGCCAAAAATTTTTGAGGAAATGTCCAAATGGTAGGGAGAATTTGGTGGAAAGCCAACCACAGTTGCTCAGCTTTTGCATGCTGTGATCTTCTTACTAACCTTCGTTGGATTTAAGGCTGGGCAAAAGAATAAATATATAATTGACTTTTAATAATTACATTTGACTCTAAACGCAAAGATGCTTAAACTTTGCAATTCTGCAGCTGCCCACTAAAGGGCAGTACAATCCATTTCTGGTATCAATAACATGCTTTTAGTATGTATGTATGTGTATATATAAAACTTTTTATTTTATCAATGTATTAAATACAATGAGAAATAAAAATAGGAAGTTAGGGGTAGGAAAAAAGAAAGGAGGAAAGAAAATATGAAGTATAAGGGGAGAAAGAAAAAGGCATTGAATTCTGACTCTCTTCAGCACAGTCCAAGATAACATTACAAATATTACTACATGATAGCAATAATATTCTAACATCATACTCATTTTCCCTGTAAAAGAGCCCTTTAATGCTCCAACACTGGAAGTTTTTAAGAAGATGTTGGCTAACCACTTGTCTGAATTGGTGTAGGGTTTCCTGCCTAAACGGGGTTGGACTAGAAGACCTCCAAGGTCCCTTCCAACGCTTGTTATTCTATTCTATTCTATTCTAATTACCCATGACTCTCCAAGTGACTTCAACTCACATTTGAGATACCTCAGTAATACTCTTGCAGTACCTTCAATTATTCTGCAGCTGTCATACAAGCAGTCCCTACTTATAACTATTTGTTTAACAACTGTTCAAAGTTACAATGGCACTGTAAAAATTGACTTATGAACAGCCCTCACATGTGCCTCTGAGTTTTCAATTTTTTAATAATTGCATTTTTGTAAAAGCATTAAGTGTGGAAGTGATTTGCTTCTAACCAGTGATTTCTTTACAGAAAGGAAATTACCACAACTCCTTTTACCCTTCAAGTTCTTATTCCTTTCCCAAGTTCCAGAGTTATTGAGACACAATTCAGGTTGCCACCAGGATGCCTGTTTTTTCCGATCCTTCTTTAATTCTTGCTTCATGCTCAGCTCCAATAGTATTTTCAGATCCAGTGCTGAATTTTATTTATTTATTATTTATTTATTTATTTATTTATTTATTTATTTATTTATTTATTTATTTATTTATTTATTTATTTATTTATTTATTTATTTATTTATTTATTTATTTATTTATTTATTTATTTATTTATTTATTTATTTGCATTGCCATTGTCTGAGATCCCAATGGCCATGACTTTCTTGGTCTTCCGGAAGGCTGTGAACACCTGATTTTTCCTCCAGGTGTTGGGCCAAGAGAATAGATAAACCCAACATAGATATGATTGTGTAATTCAGTTTATTCTATGGTTCCTTGGTTAATGTTATGTAATTATTTTACCTTGTTTGCTTTTAACTACCCAGAGGTGGGTTTTTTATGCTAGAGCAGGGCTGTCAAACACCATTTCATTGAGGTCCCCATCAGGGTTGTGTTCGACCTTGGAGGCCAGGTGGGTGTGGCCAGCTCAACATCACTCATATTGGGGGCATTCCTCCCAGGTTCCATTTTCGGCTGTGATAGTCTCCTGCAGTGCTCTGCCAGCAAAAACGGGCGGTCCTCCTGAGCTCCGTTTTCACTGGCAGAGGCATTGTGGGCCAGTCCCTTGCTGTTTCCAGATCTAAGCACCCTTTGGGCTGGATCTGGCCTGCGAGCCTTGAGTTTGACACCCCTGTGCTACTCAACTATACACATTTTCTAAGTACCGTATTTTTCGGAGTATAAGACACATCTTTTTCCCTCAAAAAAGAGGCTGGAAATCTGGGTGCGTCTTATACACTGAATACAGCATTTTTTTGCCTCCCAAAACCCTGCCCCTTCACCAAAATGTCCGTGCATAGCTTTTAGGAGGCTTTCAGAGAGCTCCTGGGGGTTGGGGAGGTCAGGTAAGAGCCCATTTACGGACTTACCTTGTGGCGTTAAGAGTGGCCAAGCATCAGTATTGTGCCACTCTTATTGCGTCCGCAGAGAACCGCCCTGCTGCCCTGTTTGGGGTGACCCGCTCCCTCCTCCAACAGAGGCCACGGGAAGCTCCTCTGCAGGGCAGAGCAGAGGAATTTGGGGAGTATCTGCAGGACAAAATCGCTCAGATTCGAAGTGAGTTGGTCCCTACTAGTGGTCTGGAAGGGACGTTGGAGGCGGGTCGTGAGGTCCCATTCTGGGAGGAGTTTGACTCTGTTACTTCCGAAGATATGGACAGGTTGCGTAGGCGCCTGCGAGCCACCACATGTTTATTGGACCCGTGTCCCTCCTGGCTTGTACTGGCATCCTGGGAGGTCACACGAGGCTGGCTCCAGGAGTTAGTCAACGCTTCCTTGAGTGAAGGGTTTCTTCCGGCCGCCCTGAAAGAGGCGGTGGTGAGGCCCCTCCTCAAGAAGCCTTCCCTGGACTTCCGGTTCCGGCGGCTACGGCGACGGGCAAGGACTTTGCCCGCTCCCGCTCTTCGGTGGGCTTCCCCCGTCTTCGGGGGGGCACAGGACGCCCCGAAGAGGTGCCCTGCCGAAGGAGCGGCTCGCGGAAGGCTCTGGCACCGGCGGCGGCTGGTGGGGGCTTTTCCGCTTTGCTCCAGGCACCGGGGAGCAGTTTTGGAGGACGCGCCTGCGTCTCGCCCCATGCCGATCGGAGAATGCAAAACTGAAGGAAGCAGCGGCGGTGCGGTGAGATGCTTCCTCTCTTCATCCCCTTACTTTTGAATTGAAAGGCTTTTCAGTACTTTTAAAAGTTAACCCTTCGGAGTTACTCTTTGAGGAGCGGCTAGAGGGGAGGGGGATTCCCCCCCCTTGGACAAGCGGCTTGTTAAAATTCTGCTCTCGCCCCCTGGGGAAGGAGGAGGGGGGAGAGCCAACTAACGATGCCTCACCCCAGTAAAAGTGCGTTTCATGGGACTTAGATCCAGAACTTATTGATGACCTGAGAACTTTTTGAACTTTTAAATTTTTCTATGCCTCTGAGCCCAAAGCTGGCAGGGCAAGATGGCACACTTCCGTTGTCTTCATGAACTGTGAAACCTGACTCCACCTTTAAAATTCAGGCTTCCGGTCTTTGTCTCCGAGTCACCCAGAGGAATCTCTTGTGGATTGTTATTTTCTGAACTCTTTGGAGAAAAAACTTTCATCTATTGCTAGAGTGATTAAAGAAACTCCCACCTGTTTGGATCCTCTGCCTTCTGGACTCGCCTGCCTGCTCTACTTCTCCAGCTGCCCAGTTCCTACACTGACTGATCTCTTTGTTTTATAAACCATGTCTCCAAAAAGACCACCTCCTGGAAAACCTGGCTTTGCCACTTCTGCTCCAACATCTGCAACATCCAGCCCAGCCACACAGTCAAAGATAACAGAACTGATGCAACCTAAGACTACAGAGATAGACCTTCAACAAATGCTTCAACAAATTTTACAAGGCCAGGAGGAAATTAAGAAACAGCTAAGGGAAATGAAAGATGAAATTAAAGAGAATCAAGTTCAAATTTATAAGAACTCACAGAGACTGGACCTTGTGGAGGGTGGGGTGGCGGATGCGAAAGGGGGGGGTAGAGGCTTTACAGAAGGGGAACAAAGAACTTGATATCCAACAAATGAAAACAGAGTTTGAGAGAATGTCCTTTTATCTTAGATTTCAAAATGTAATAGAAGCAGATGGGGAAAACATAAGGGACATTATGACTAATATTCTAGCTGAATACATACACAAAGATAAACAGCAGATGGAATGGGAAATAGATCTGGTCTATAGAGTGAATTCAGCATATGCCAGAACACACAATGTACCCAGGGAGGTTCATATTAAATTCCTTAGGAAAACCACAAGAGATGAAATTCTGGGTGTACAAAGGGGGCAAACACTGACACACCACGACAGGGAGATAACCATTCTGAAGCAGATTCCCAAAAAAATTAGGGAAAAAAGGAAAAGCTATTCGCAATTGGCGAATAAACTATACCAGAAGGGGGTGTGGTTTAGATGGTTGATGCCTGAAGGTATGCTGATATTCTGGGAGGAGACAAGAATCAGAATCAACACACCCATAGAGGCACAGGCCTTTATGGGAAAAAATAAAGCGAACCTAGAAAAAACAGAAGATACCACAACGGTCACACAGGACACGGGAGGGGCCGGAGCTCTGCCAGCGGGGGGTGAAGGGGAAACACTAAGAAAGCTCAGATCACAAAAATGAATAAGAAAACCACAATGTTATAAACAGACCGAAAGTAATAATGAAATTATATCTAGACTATATATCATAACTATATAAATTGATTGAAAATTATTTTTTCTAGAATTAATATGCTGATTTTTTATCATTATGTATTAATGTTTGATATTTAGATGTAACCTATGAGTTTGGAGGGAGGAGGCGTCTGCCACACTTGCAACTGCCAAAATTTGTAACCATTCCACTTACCCTTTTCCTTATAAATGTTTTAAAAAACCAATAAAACTTTTTGGGGAAAAAAAAAAAAAAGAAGCCTTCCCTGGACCCAGCTCTGTTAGCCAACTACCGTCCCGTCTCCAACCTTTGCTTCCTGGCGAAGGTTGTAGAGAGTGTGGTGGCACAACAGTTTCCGCGCCACTTGGAGGAAAATGATTATCTGGACCCGCGCCAGTCCGGTTTCCGGCCCGGCCACAGCACGGAGACGGCATTGGTCGCGTTGGTGGATGATCTCTGGAGGGCCAGAGATGGGGGTTGCTCCTCCATCCAGGTCCTATTAGATCTCTTGGCGGCTTTCGATACCATCGACCATGGTATACTATTGCATCGACTGGAGGGGTTGGGGGTGAGGGGCACCGTTTGGCGGTGGTTTTCCTCCTACCTCTCTGGCCGAGTGCAATTTGTATTGGCAGGGGGGCAGAGGTCGACCTTGAGGCCGCTCTCTTGTGGGGTGCCACAAGGGTCGGTCCTCTCGCCTCTCCTGTTCAATACATATATGAAGCCGCTGGCCGAGATCATTCGTGGGTTTGGGGTAGACTACCATCTGAACGCGGATAATACCCAGCTGTACATTTCTACCCCAAACCACCCCAACGATGCTATCGAAGTGATGTCCCGGTGTCTGGAAGTCGTACGGATCTGGATGGGAAGTAACAGACTCAAGCTCAACCCATCCAAGACTGAGTGGCTGTGGCTACCGGCGCCCCGGTTCAACCAGCTCACTCCATCACTGGCCATTGGGGGTGAACGTCTGGCCCCCGTGGATCGGGTACGCAATTTGGGCGTCCTTCTGGATACCCGGCTGTCCATGGATGACCATGTGACAGCCGTGGCCAGGGGGGCGTTCCACCAGGTTCGCCTGGTGCGCCAATTGCGTCCCCTATTGGACCGGAGCGCCCTTTGCACAGTCACCCATGCGCTTGTGACGTCCCGGCTAGACTACTGTAACGCTCTCTACATGGGGCTCCCCTTGAGATGCACCCGAAGGCTGCAGCTGGTTCAGAATGCGGCCGCGCGGGCAGTCTCGGGAGTCTCTAGCTACTCCCACGTAACACCTCTCCTGCGCGGGCTACACTGGCTACCTGTGGCTTTTCGGGTGCACTTCAAGGTGTTGACCATCATTTTTAAGGTGCTCCATGGCACAGGACCTAGTTATTTGCGGGATCGTATCCTGCCCCATACATCCCTCCGGCTGATTCGCTCACACAGAGAGGGACTCCTCCGGGTGCCGTCCACTAGGTTGTGCCAGCGGGCGACGCCTAGGGGAAGGGCCTTCTCTGTGATGGGCCCGACCCTCTGGAATGACCTTCCCCCCGACATTACAATGACCACGGATCTCCGCTCCTTCCGTCAGAAACTTAAAACCCTCCTATTCCAACTAGCCGGCTTGGCCTAATTCCACCTATCCCACCTCAGTTCTATTTCTAAATTTTTAAGATTGGTTTTAAGGTTTGTTTTTTAATTTTTATAAATTGTACAGGGGTTGTTTAATTTGGTTTTTACCTATGTGTATGATTGTTTGTATGTTTTAAATTTATTCCTGTACACCGCCCCGAGTCCCTCCAGGGAGAGGGGGTGGTCTAGAAATTCAATAAATTATTATTAATTATTATTATTATAGAAATGAGAAAAACAGGCAGTTTTTTGCCCATTTTTAGCCCCCCACCCCAACCCTCAGGAGCACTCTCTAATAGCCTCCTAAAGGCTATTCATGCCCTTTTGGGGGGGGGAGAACCGGGCCAATTTTCATGAAAAACGGGCCATTTTGGGGAGGTTTGCAGAGTGCAAAAACTTCTTTTTTTTAATTTGCCTCTTCAAAACCTTGGTGCGTCTCATACTCCAAAAAATACGGTAAATAAATAAAAATAAATTTTACAGCATCATTGTAGATACCAACTTTCATGTGGCCTCAGTCTTGACAGTATCTCTAGCCAAATGTCTTCTCCTTCATATCTATCTGACTATACTTTGGAGTTGAATAATTCTTTCTTTGCATGCCTATAATTTTCATTTTCAGGCCCAAAAAGCCATTCCTTCAGACAAAAAGCAGAAAAGAAAGAAATCATATCGAACAATATTATGGTCACAGGCTAGCAACATATTGAGCAGTTATTTTGCGTGGCTTCTACTTCAGATTTTATAGTGCATGAAATCTCTTTACCTTTTGAAGACTGGTTTTTGGATCTGTGATAGATTTAACAGATTCTGTTAAATCTATCAACAGTTCCAGTGTCCTGGTTTATTAACTGTACTGTAGATGAATGGCAAAAAAAGCTAGAAAGACTACTAGTGAGTTATATGAGACCATCATGCTTGCAGTTTCACTCAGCTACAGTTGTACAGTTGTACTTTCACCCAGGTAGCATCCAGTGGTGGGTTCTGGATCTCATTCCAACAGGTACGGTTGGAATGGGGCCGGCAGAATCCATATGGACGTGCACGCAGCGCGTGCATGCATCTTAGCACCTCCACGACGCTCCAGCTGCTCCGCGGAGCTTCGCACAGGCACTGTACCCACCATGCGGTGCGCAGAAGCCCAGAAGCCTTAAAAGACTGGTAAGGAGCGCGGGTGGGCCCTCCGGAGCACCGTACCAGAATGATATCCGGTGCTCCCGGAAGGCTCCGGTACGCCTGTACCCGGGCGTACCACCTGCAACCCACCACTGGTAGCATCTTTATGAAGCAGTATTGTTTGGATAGCTATATTATATGTCCAATGCTTGCATTAGTTAGGTAATTTTAGCCAGTAGTGATTTTTCTCCCTAGCCTCTGATAGATTGCTCTAGTACCTTTTTTTGTGATGTACAGCCATGAAGACGTAAGATGGCTATTTGTGATTGAACAAGTGATCTTTCACTCTTTCACAGTCATCTTTGCATGCATAGCCACTTCTTTCTGGAGATGTCTATATTAGTATCACGATTCTCAAATATTTTATATCATTTTCTGAGAATTCATGGAATGATATGAATTAGGTCTTAAAAGCATGCCTAAGGAGTATTCTCAGCTTTGTATGGTAGGTATTCCAAGGCAGTCATAGAATGGTTCCTACCTGATAAAAAAGCATCTGCAAAAGAGGTCTTCATCCTGCAGTGCATAGACAATGGCTAAAATAATGGTGGTGATGATGACAATTATGAACTGAAGTAAAAGTAGGAGTTGTGCAAAGTTGATAATAAAAGAAGCACTGAAGTTTTGTTTCTTCCTTAACTTCTTTCCACAGATCTCCACATTCTGTCTCTCATCTTAGTGATGCTGGGGAAATTTGGGATCACATCAGCCTTCTCCATGCTTTATGTCTATACTGCAGAACTCTACCCAACGATAGTAAGAAACATGGCAGTGGGTTCTACTTCCATGTCATCCCGGGTGGGCAGCATTATTGCGCCATACTTTGTTTTCCTGAGTAAGAAATTTATCATTTTAAATGTGCTCAAAATAAAATGCTCCCTAGTTTAGTTTTTAGTCGATGGAGAAAAGCTCAGTAAGCTTTTCTGTGGTCTCATTAATCCTGTGTTTATTTTGTAGGCTTAAGTCACATTGTCTTTCAAAAGATCTAGATATTGAGTGCAAGCCATTATTATTATTCTAGAAGCACTTGATTCCTAGTTCTTTTCAAATGGTGGATTATAATTCATGACCAGTAATTATTACCGGTAGTAAAGAACTATTTGGGATGGTAGTTAAAGGTACCAGGCTCAGAAAGGAGGAGTTCGAATCCTTCCTTAGGCACAAAGCCAGCCTGGTGACCTTAGGCCAGTAACTCTCTCAGCCCTAGGAAGCAGGCAATGGCAAACCATTTCTAAAACATTGCCAAGGAATCAACACTGATTTAAAGGCACAACAATAAACTATTCTTAATAAGATTACCAAGAAAGATGTTATTGCATAGTATGCAACACTGAAACATGGATTTCAAACATATATACATTAATTGACAACCATTCATAAATCTTACTTAATAAATCACTCTCTAAATGTCTGACGTCTTTAAATCATACTTTCTATCTAATACCAAGGTAATGTGCAGTAAAAACATCAATTAAAACATCATAAAATGTGATTCAAAGGAGCAAAACCTGCACAATAAAATCTCATAACAAAACACTGCACATTGGATAGTGTAAAATAATATAATTTTAAGTAAAGATCATGAAAGATTGCTGTTATTAAGGTTAAAAGGAATACATCCAGATAAAATCCAGGAGGAAAGGACAGGAATCAAATAGATATAGTGGTTATGAATTAATATTATAACATATGTAATAAATCTACTTTTCATCTTTTACCAGGTGCCTATGGTAAATATCTGCCTTACATCCTCATGGGCAGCCTAACGTTATTGATAGGGGTTCTCACCCTCCTCTTACCAGAAAGTTATGGGAAACCCTTGCCAGAGACAATTGATGAGATGCAACAAATTAAAGGGTAACTTGATTTTACTAAAACAAAATTCCTTACTGTATTTCATACTAGCTGAATCCCCATGCTCTTCTATGAAACTATGTGATCGGGCTTGATAAATTGATACGAACAGCTTGAAAATTAATTAGTAGTTGCAATCCGCCTCTCCTCTCCCCTTCTCTCCTCAGGCTTGCCCCATAGAAGCCTCTCCTATCCCCCTTCTCTCCCTCAGGCCGGCCCCATTGATTCTGTCCTGCCCCCTTCTCTCCCTCAGGCTTGCCCCACAGAGGCCTCTCCTCTCCTATCCCCTTCTCTCCCTCAGGCTTGCCCCACAGAGATGTGTCCTATCTTATTCCTTCCTCTCCCTCAGGCTGGCCCCATTGATCCTCTCCAAACTCCCAGCCCGCAGGCTGAATGAGTCACCTACTGGCCACACCCAAGTGGCAGTTGGAACAAATATTTTCAGGTGGGGGGGAGTAGAACGTCTTAACTCCTTAGCATCAGAGCGTGTTAATAATAATATAAGAAATACTAATGATCTGATGGTCATTTCGAAAAATCCTTTCTTAGCGAGCACCTAGAAGCCAAGAGGAGTATACGTGCCACATTTCAAGTTTGTAAGCTTTACGGTTCTGGAGATTTCGTGATGCGGCGTGAGTGGTTTTTGTTTTTATATATATAGATAAACGCATTGTGAATGGAAACAAGTATGGAAAAAACAACTGGTAATTCATTCAAAAGATCTTGAGTTTCCAACCTCAAATTGGTATGCTAAAGAATGCCAGTGGACAAATAGTAAGAGGGATAAAGCAAGAATGGAAGATTAAAATGCTGAATGCTATGCTAATGACCAACATATTTTAAAAATAATTTTCTATTTATAAGATATGCTTTTGCCAAAAGATAATTAGATCAACATTTTGTCCATTATGAAATCAAAAGATTATAGGAACTGATGGAATATCTATATAAATATTGTAAACAACAGAAGAAGAATCAGTAAACATTCAAATCAAACTATGCCACCCAATCTGGATATTGACACATTAGTCCAACAGATGGGAAGAGATCATTCTACCAATAACAAGGAAAGGAATCTTAACAGAGATTACAAACTATTGCAAAAATATCCTTGATTTCACATAGTACCAAAACGGTGTTAAAGATTGTGACATCATAGGCCAACTTGGAAAGAGAAATATCAGATATTGAAGCTGCTTTTAGAGACATTACTATTACTCAGGCAATTGGATTTTTAAGAATGCCAAAGAATACCAAAAAGAAGTCAGTAAGTGCTTCATTGATTATAGAAAGCTTTTTGATCATTCAACTACATGAAGATATGGAATGCCCTTAGGAAAATGGGAATCCCAGAACATTTAGAGTCACTGAAGTTGTTAGGTAGGCAGCCAAATGAATCTATTGAAAAAAATAAACGCATTGTCCTCATGAGAAACATACATACAGGAAAGGAAACCAGACTGTATGGAACAGGGTGAAACGGGAGTGAATATACTCTCTCCTTATTTATTCAAACTTACATGGCATATATGTTGAGAGCCGGATGGAAGAAAATGATTTTAAAACTGGAGGAAGATATATCAACCTGTGCTGATGACAGGACTCTGATAAATGAAAATCAAATGATTGTAAGCTCTAATAATGAAAATAAAGACGCATAATGAAAAAATAAAGCAGACCAAACTAATGACAACAGATGTCATAGAATAGAATTGACAAGCCATTGAAGTGATAAACAGCTTCCTTTTAAAATCCATTAGCACCAACAGCGAGTGAACCAACAGTCGAAAAATACATCACAGGCCGCTACTTGATAGGAAAAGAAAAGTATCTTGGAGAAGTTAATCAGATATCATGATATGTACAAAAGTTCAGAAATGTATTAGCAATGTTTTTCCCCCTATGATACCATATGGAAGCAAAGGTTTTGCTCTAAAGAAGCAGTATATAAAGAACATTGAACATTGATAATTTTGAATTTTTAAGTTTGGGAAAATTCCTGATATAATGGATAACAAAGAAAGCAAAAGTTATCATACGGATAGACCTTAACTTAACAATCATTCATTCAGTGAGCATTTGAAATTATGATAGTATTGAATGAAAGGATTTATGACCCGTGCTTAACTTATGGCTATTGCACTGCTCCCATGGTTACATGATCAAGAAGCCAGGCACTTGGCTGACCTTATGGTCATGGGGTGCTTCAACTTCCCTATTCCCTCCCTCCCAGTTTATGACCTTTTGGCTGCCCTACAGAATAGCACATTCATTGGCAGCAGCACTGGGGCTGACGTAGAAACTTGAGGCTTTTAACAGTGTCAGACAACTGCCACCCCAACCTGGACTTTTCATGGTATTTGAAGAAGAACATGCAGAGTTTACAGAATGAGGCTTCCATTTTAGCACCCCATTCTTGAGAGGCCAGGTTCTCCAAAGTATGTATTTCATTCAGTTTGGTGGAAATAATTTCCTACTACCTGTCTTTGAGACTGATTTAATTAATCAGAGCCACTTCTTCCTTAATAGGTTCACATTTATACCAGAGGGTATTTTGATAAGACAACATTAGTCTTATCAGTAAGAAAACTAATTGTTTGCTGCCGTCATTTCTAATGTAAACAATTTCCTATTTGTTTTTAGGTTAAGCAAAAGAAAACATCTCTACAGGGTAGAGAAATCAGAGCAAAATGAACTGACCATCAAGAATATGACATCATTTTGATCATATCAGTTGAATGGAGGAGTTTGTTGTTAACCATATTTCTAAAGATATCTGAAAGTCAATAACACTATTAGAGAGACTTTTTCTAATGATCCTGCGGTTCTCAAAACACTGATGTACCAAATATGTGGAATTGTGTTAAATTGCTGTGTTGGCACAAGTTACTTTTATCAGTAACTATTTCTATTCCTTGGTTTGGGATTTGTATTTTTGTGAGGTCTTGAATATTTTCATCTCTTCTTGAGATGCAGGTATTACGTTAATGTTATATGTGTATTTATACTTTATATAACTTTTTAGTTTTGTGTTTCTTGAACTCCAAACATCATTTTTAAGTATTCTAAAGTCTGGATTAAGATCTATAATGTTTCGCTTTAGAAAATAAATGGCACAATGTTTGTGGATAGGGCTGTATCTTCTAAGGCTCGCTTGAAAAATCTTTAAAGGAAAAATTTGACTATAATAAAATGTAACTTTAAACTTTAAAAATATATTTTTGAAAGTGAAGCACATGTTTTGAAATTAGTTTAGGTATTAGAAATAAATTATAACCATATTTTCCTCTGTCAACTAGAAAACAATTCTGAAAATCCAAAATTTAAAATTCACTATCATTGGCTTCTACCTTTTAGAAAATTTGTCTGTCAGTGCACACAATATATAGTTTTCTCCACACTTTTGCATTCTACTTATTTATATGATCAATTAATTGACTGGGCCCAAGTAAAGCTCTTTATTTTCTTCAGTGAGAAATATGTCAGGTGTTACGTTGGATTAAGTCAGCCTGCCAGAAGAAACTGTTTTATGAAACTGGATTTATAAAACATTTTAGGTGGTAAAAGTAAGTATTAAAGATGACGGTGTGCATGAGCTTGTCAGCAAATCCATTGCTGAGTAAGTCATATGATAAGATAGTGATTTAAATCAAGTATTCAGACAATTGGGTCTTTATGTATAGATCACAATTTATTGCCCATTTAATACTGAAATTCTTTATCTTTTGTCCACAAAATCACATGCTTGTATCTATTTCTTGTTTGAAAAGCTTAAAATGGCATTTTATGAAAATGTAAACTTCTGTAATTCAGATTTTGCCTGCATCATGGGCGGAAACTGGCTTTCCTGCTTTTACTGCCAAGTAACATTCCTAGTAATATATTAATCAGATTTAATTCATTTAAAAGTATGCAATCCGCTTATCTTAAATATCAGAATCATAACTGTAGCAAAACAGCAGAAGATGCTGTGTTTCTATACCATTAATCTGAACACAACATGCTTTGTTGTAATACTACTAGTCCAGAGTAATTTGTTTTGTGACCTTAGATGAATCTTCTCCAATGTGATGATCCCAAGAAAATGCTGACTATTTATGAGAATGATGGAGTTTATATTCTAATACATCTGCTGGACAAGACTATTTTGGACATTATCTGTGAAGGTTTTGTGAAGGCTGCTTTAAATTTTACTTAGCAAAAGTTTTAAATATGGCAAAGAAAGTCTTTATAAAAGCAGCTTTTTCTATCCGCTCCTTTGAAAACTAAAGATTAATAACTTCACATTCTATATGAAACGTCTGTATCTACCTTGAAAAAGAATGGCAAAAGAGCAAAGCAGCATTTAAATCAACCCCTTACTTTCAAGTGACAAATTCAGGACTAGTACCTCTTGTTCCTTGTAGGAGAATACTTTGCCTTATGAAGCCTGTGCAGTGATGCTAACATTATATGAATGTATGCTATGTTCATTTCTTTTTCTATTTTTTTATGGTTCTGGTACAAAACATTCCCATAGTCTTTAACATGACTTTTCTAATATTCAAGTTATTTGCAAGATTGCCAGGTTCTGAATCGCAAGCTATCGCTGTGGATCCACAGTGTTTTCTCAGGTTTTTACCTATGGCAAACAGGCAGGATACTGAAACACCACCGGCGGGGGGGGGGGGTGTTCATGCTAATTACTTTCTCAACAAAATGTTAAAATTAAAATTGTTTAATAATGTATTGTAATCTGGCAATATATTATATATAAATATATTATGTATAAATATTTTAAACAAAATAATGGATTCCTATACAGTTTTACCCTGTTGTAATTGTAACTGTTTCTAAGACAATATTTGTGGTACTTTTTTGGAGAATCTAGTTTTTCTAGAGTTTTTTCATTGTTTGAGTGTTTCTTGATTTTTAGTTCAACACTGTCTAGTTTAGATAGGTGCACTTTCTAGAAGATTGTGACTTTGCAATTTTCTTTTTAATTTTTGGAGGGATCACTTCTCAAGACTATTACAGTATTACCTGACCTAGTGCAAGTTGTAAAGACATTTTAACCTCCTGATATATCCATAATTTCTTATAATATAGCTGCTTTCATCTAATGAGGTCCAATTTAGTAATTGAAGAAAGTCTACTAAAGAAAGCAACAATTGTATTTTTTTGTCTTTCATTGCTAAGTAGCTGAAGATTTATAACTTCCAGGCATGGTTTTTTGACATATTATGTTCTGCAGTATTAATAATTACTGCATAAAAATATTTTTCAATAAAATGTACATTCTTTGCCAATATAGATCTTTCTCAGGGATTTTTCAGATGATTGCAATCTTCCAAAGATAGGAAATGGAAGGACCATTTGGAATGGAGGAAGGCAAGTCATTGTTACATTTTAGTCCTTCCTTTAATCTGTTTTTTTCTGTAAAACAATTGTGGTGCTAGCCAAAGTTTTAATTATGTCTCCTGGTAAGAAGTATGCACAATTTTGTTGCATTCAGTGAAACACATTCTTCAGACATGCAAGTGGGGAATCAGAACTTCAATACAGCTCCATTTTTTGCTACTGTCTTGAAAGACACTAAGAAGGAAGGACTCTGGCTCCTATTAGGTTGCAATAAAAGGCTACAAGTTATAAATCAGGCTGAGCAAATTCCATTCAATTGTTAATTTTGTAAAGTGCCTTGTAGTCATGTTTGGTGTTCCTTATTTTTTAAAAAAGACAAGTTTCTCAGTTAACCAAAGTATGAGTTATCTATTCCATATATATCCTTTAACATCTCTTTTAGTTATGTTTTGGATTGCACTTATACTGTATCTGATAATGTATTGAATATTGATTGGAATCAGGTTCTCCAATTGAAAGAACTGGTTTTGTGATTAGAAGGGGGGGAAGGAAGTGCAGTGGTCTTTCTATTGAAGGATCTTCAGAGCAGATTGAGACAAAAGTGTAAGGCAGAGAGGAATTCCTATCTTACAAATTTATGTTCTATGTTGGACTCTTCACTGTTCATTTGGATTGTGCCAATTTGTATAAAGTTTATGGAATCTTGTCATGTATCACCCTGTAACAGTATCTCTTTATTTTCTTCATTGCGAGCAAAACATAAACAAAACCTTCAAAATGTATGCTGAGTTGTTTTCTGTGCTTGAAGAGTAAAAAAGGGAAATTCCATGTGTATAGTAATATAAAAAATACATTTCCTTCAAGTGCTGATGACATTGTTCTTATTTAGTACGAAGAACTAACAAATCAATATGAAACATGAATATATAGTGTAAGATGGAGGTTGGGGAACCAATGAAACTTAGCCTGAGAGTTGATGCTGATTTAGTTTTAAATAACACAGATATCAATAAATATGAATCACTTCAAGGGCAATTATGAGGACATTACAATCAATACTGCATTATAATTTCAAATTTGGGATAGGGTATCTTAATAACAAAACAAAGTAGCCATGATATCCCGAAGCAGACAAAATACTTTGAACAATTATCAAAGCTGTTAAATATTTTTGGTTCACATCACTACTTTTAATAATAATAATTTGTCAATGCACAACATATGTACAATGAGATTGGTTGAGCTCCCTCAGTGCACCCCCTACAACAAAACTCGCAGTAAAGACAAAATCCCTAACCCAATAAATCATATTAACAAACACCCAATCCTATTGCACCAATGTGAACAATTAGGGTTATATGCAAAATTAAAATTATATGCAACTGATTTGAGGACTGGGTCTCTTTAAAATAGATGTGCAATGTATTACTGAATTGAAGTATTTCAAAAAGCACAAATAATTGGAAATAAATTATCATTTTCTTAATGTATAAAAGTCTTCACAAAGTTAATATTTCAAAAATATCTTCCACTTGGAAAGACTTCAAATTATAGTTTTGGAGACAATTATGAGGGTCTCTTGGTGATCTCAAAATGATAAGCAGGTATGATTCTAGTTGGCTTTAGGTTACGATACTACTTTGAAATTTCAACACGTGTGAAAATTTTCTGGGTTTCTACAAACAGATTTTACATTTCTTTTCATATACCAAGACAACATATTTTGAACATGTTCCTCTAACGTTTTATTAAACAATTCAATTCAAATCTTTCTCCTTCAAGTTAGCTAGATGTAAGTTTAATATTTGTTTAGAAATACATCTGCAGCCTCGGGCCTTCTGATATCTTGCTAACTGAAGTAGATGAACACTAAAAAGTTCATCTGTTTCCTATGCAAGCAAACGTGCAATAAGGAATCATTCTCCAAGGTCATCTCCATAAAGTCATCAAGAGCTGAACTCAACTTGAGAGGCTTTATCTTTTACCCTATGAGCACTATCCTTCATAGGCAGAAATACATATTTGAGGTTTGTGATAAATTGCTTCTGAATTGGAAAATTTTTATTTTAATGATTCATGTGCCATGGCACATTCCCTTTCTGGAGTATGTTGAAAGAAAAAATCTACAGGCATGAAGAAGCCTCAAATATTGGTCTCTGTACAGGCTTGTATGAAGCTTCAAGTATTCACCAAGTGGTCAGCTGCAAGATAGCAAGCAAAAGTTAGATTTAACTGAAGTATAGTAATGTATTTCATTCCTTAATGCAATACATTTTGAGTCCCTCCTAGTATATGATTAAAACACACACACACTATATATATATATATAGTTTTCGTAGATTTTCACGGGTGTAGGTATGCTGGTTTTGTTGTATTCAGGTCTTTTCCCGTGTAAGGTTGAGATTGTCTTTGCAACGTTTCGGCAGGATCTCACCTGCCATCTTCAAGCGTGGGCTTAAAATGGGAACGGAGCTGCCGTCTTTCTGTACATCCTGGACCTGACCAACCACTGCCTAACCAACACATACTTCATCCATAATGGACAAAGATACAAACAGATAGAAGGAGCACCCGTGGGATCACCCCTCTCACCTGTCATTGCAAACTTATACATGGAACATTTTGAAACCAACGCCTTAGACAAATCTGAACACAAACCCAAACTCTGGCTTAGATATGTTGATGACACTTTCGTGATTTGGCCACACGGAAAAGAAAAACTGGACAACTTCCTCACACATCTCAACAGCCTACACCCCAAAATACAATTCACCATGGAAATTGAAGCAAACAACCAACTTCCCTTTCTGGATGTCCTAATCTACAAAAAACCCAATGGCTCCCTAGGACACACCATCTACCAGAAAAAAACACACACCAACCGCTACTTAAATGCACAATCCCATCACCACCCTGCACAGATCAACTCTGTAGCCAAGACCCTCATCTCCAGAACCAAAAGCCTAGCCGACAAAGACCACCTGAAAACTGAATTACACAAACTCACAAATGTATTAATTTCCAATGGATTCCAAAGAAAAACAATCACCAACCTTATCCAAAAGGAGACTCCCCCAAAAAACCAAGACACAGAACAGGACAATGGCATCGCCCTCCTCCCTTACATCAAAGGCACCACAGATAAAATCAGCAAAATTCTCCACAAGCACAATATCAGGACAGCCTTCACCACTGACCAAAAAATAGCCCTCATCTTAAGAAACCCCAAAGACAAAATCCAGCTAGAAAACCAAGGAGTCTACCAAATACCATGCAAAATCTGCCCAGCAATATACATAGGACAAACAAACAGGAGGGTAAATGCACGCATCACAGAACACAAGAACGCAGTAAGAAAAAAAGAAAAAACTTCTTCCGTTTCCAGCACCTTAAAGCTACAGGACATGAAATCAACTTTGAAGGAGCCAGGTTAATCTCCAAAACAGAACACCTCCACAAGAGAATAATCATGGAAGCCATCGAAACAGAGAAACACCTACAGAGCATGAACAAATGTGATGATACCTCCCGCCTACCAAACATCTGGAAACCAGCACTAGCCAACAAACGAACACCACCCACCACCCAAGCCGTTACAATACAAAACAACAATGCACACACAGCCTGCACCAATCAGCACCAATCTACCAATCATGATACAACCACACAACCAATCATTCCACTTACTGAAACAAAGCTAGCACCCCATCCCCTCCCACCAAGACTTACAGAAAGACGGCAGCTCCGTTCCCATTTTAAGCCCACGCTTGAAGATGGCAGGTGAGATCCTGCTGAAACGTTGCAAAGACAATCTCAACCTTACACGGGAAAAGACCCGAATACAACAAAACCAGCATACCTACACCCGTGAAAATCTACGAAAACATATATATATATATATATATATATATATATATAGTGTGTGTGTGTGTGTGTTGTATTTGTGCTGATAAATAAATAAAGGGAGACTAGTATAGATCTATTTCAAGCTATTTAGCTCTCATCAGCTAGCCATACCCTTACTGGGATTTGAACCTGGGATTACTGGGATTTGAACCATATTTGGGCATACCAGGGGTTGTAACACAAATAAATGCATACATACATACATACATACACACACACACACACACATATACATGTATGTATTTGTGCTGATAAATAAAGGGAGACTAGTATAGATCTATTTCAAGCTATTTAGCTCTCATCAGCTAGCCATACCCTTACTGGGATTTGGACCTGGGCTGTATTACATATTAGGCAGATGTATTAGCCACTAAGCCACAGACTCTCCTCCTTTATCAGCTAAGGGGTATAGCTAGCTGATGAGAGCTAAATAGCTTGAAATAGATCTATACTAGTCTCCCTTTATTTATTTATCAGCAGAAACACAACACAAATGTAACAAAGGCAACATTAAAAATATGGTACCCACAGTTGTGTTGAAAATGGAAGAAGCTGTGTTGGATATTTTTCAGTGCCTCGAGTTATTTGTAAAAATAAAGGACATAAGTAAAAAAACTATTCAAAGTATGATTTTCTTCTCTGATTTATTTTCAATTAAAATATCTAGAAGACTTGGGTTTTAATATGTGACTAGTTGAGTTCTTTTTACCTTTTTAAAAAACCTTCCTTATTCCTTTCCCAGCCACTATTTGCTTTACATAATAAGCACGTATTTAATTATTTTTGTTTACAAGGCTGCCTTGTGCTTCATGCCTCATACTCAATGATTTTACATGTTAATTTAATCAAGCCATTGAGCTTTGCAAAACATGATTTAAAGCTGTGTATATTGTTTGAATTCAGTCTTATCACATTTTTCACTTGTTATGTCGGGATTATATTTTGAGGTAGAAACTAAGGTTTTCTCCCATTAAATTTCTGCTTGTTAAAACTCAAGGTTAAAGGAAAATGAGGATCCAATATAGGAAAAGTCTTCAGCAGGATCCACATATTTTGCTGCTTTTGCTAAGAATGATAAAAGCACAAATGCAAACTCTGTCCCTTTAGGGTGTACATACATGTGAAGCTATAGAAAAAGGCTTGGAAAAGGGACAGAGCTTGAGTGATGGAGCTGCCATACTGTTCGTATCATTCTCATCACCTTTGTTCCACTAAAAATACACACAGTCTATCTCAAGCTTGATTCCTCATCCATTCATGAACATGTCTACATAGGGTTTCCTGGAATAGCATCAAAGTGATTTGCTTTTGTTTTCTAGGTGGGTTTTTGTGTGTGTGTGTGTGTGGTTTTTTTTTTTTTTTTTTTTTTTTTTGAGATCCCATTCATGGATAACCAGACCTACCTAGTTTAACTGCTGAATTCAGGTCAAGTCAGAAAACAGCTCCAAGCTAAAAGAAATAGCATACATTTTTAATTATCTAGAATAATGTTCTCACCTGGATTCCTGATTACACACACCCATATTGCGCATACTTAACCTTTGGTCAAGTAATTAACAAACATTTTTAAAAGCTTTTGCTAGATATGTGGTACTTCAAGATTTGACACTTGGTTTTATGGAAGCTCATTAGTGACATTCAGTTGCTACTTGTATCTACAATTAATTCACCCTGTTATTTGCCTATTAAGTAGTAGAATCTGCAATTCGATTTACTTATATTTTTCAATTTTATGTTCTGTCACTAGATTTATATAATCCACCAGGAGTCCTGATGGAGTTGAGAATACAGGTAGTCCTCGATTTACAACAGTTCATTTAGTGACCAAAGTCATTGAAAAAAGTGATTGGCCCATGGTCACATAATCAAACGTCAGACATTTGGCAACTGGTTCATATTCATGATGGTTGCAGTGTCCCAGGGTCATGTGACCCCCTTTTGCAACCTTTTGACAAGTGAAGCCAATAGGGAAGCCAGATTCACTTAACAATTGTGTTATTAATTTAACATCTGTAGTGATTCACATAACAATTGTGGCAAGAAAGATTATAAAATGGGGCAAAACTCACTTAACAAATGTCTCAGCAACATACATTTTGGGCTCAATTATGGTCCTCAGTTGAGGACTACCTGTATACAACATTTATAATATATAAAGAAATAATCTTCCTGGCTCATTTTAGGTTCTGAAATTTTAAGAACTAATCTATGTCTATTCAAAATATTTTTTGATAATGAGGATGCTAGGCTTACTTTACACTTTTACTTAGTTGTTTGAGAAAAAAAATGTTTACCCTAATTTTTTTTAAAATACCTTGTATCAAAATGCCTGACCATACTAACTTCAGTGCTTTGGAATTTGAAGTAACTTAGCTGGAACATTTTACCTGATGCTTCACCATATTGGGGAGAAAGGTCACATAAATTGTGACATGGGTCATTTCAGTAGTAATCGTCATCACAGATTTCATTGCTCCAAACAAATTTTGTATAGCAACTGGCAAATCTGAGTAACAAAAGTGCATCAAGAATTGAAAATATAAACAATTTTGTAAGTATCTATGGCACCCAATCTAAACTTTTGGAAATCTGATAGCAATTTGTGAACCAGAATCAACTTTTGAGTACAATGTTTTGTTTGTGTTTAAATGTATATTTTTTAAAATAAACCTGCAGTAAATAAATCTCAGAACAGTAATTTTAAAGCTACTTTAAAAGCTATGGAATGATTGGACTGGGTAGTACTAAATGCTTTCAGAATAGTCCATTTTGCTTGTTGCATTGCTTTCTAATCAAAAATAAAGGTTTATATCTATGTTCAATATTGGAATATATGGTAATAGATAGAGGGAATATTATTTTCCATTCCAAAATATTTGGGGGGGGGGATATAATTAGGTTGAGAAAGGCTGCCATAAGGTTGAATTCCATATAACTGATAATTTAAGTATGATTTGGTGAACATAATACAGTGGTCATAGTACAAAACTATAATCATTTATATTTTATGAGATGCCGGAAACAATAAACAAAATAAACACCATGGCTTCGTACTAAGTCTACAGAAATTGGAATGAGCGTTTAATTAGCCTAACTAAAATAAATCAAAATGGAATAATGTGTGGGACTGGGCAAGTAAGGAAATTGGGTAACTAACTTCTGTATTGTTTTTTGAAATCCAGAGCTAAACAGTACAGAGGCAGAGGGGCAGATGGGGAAAAGCTGGTTCACCATATCTATTAGTCTACCAGTTGTGTACATGTTAAGCAAATATGGTTGACTATGCCTTAAATAAACAATGTGGTTGTTTTTTTAAGTAATACATTTCAAGCCACACTGCCTGTCACACTCCCTTGCGCTGCTCGTTTCTGCATCCGTTTTACACAATCGGCTGTCAGAGTGAAGGCGGACATGCTTTAAAAAAAAATCGTTGAAAAAGTTTGCTTTCCTTTTGAGAGAGAAACCTGAACCGAACAGCTCCACCGGTACTGCAATGTACTTTTTTTTTAATTTATATTCAAAGCAAAAAATTTCCCTGGGCGGAGTTTAATAATAAACTCAAAGCCCTTCAGCCTAAAAAGAAAGAAAAAAGGAGGCGGGAGGTGATTCCCTTTCTTCCGCGCGGGAACTTTCAGACGGACGCGGCCCGGGTTTCGTCGGCGGGCCGAGCGCGGCGCTCCAGCCCTTTGTGTACAAACCACACCCCCAACCAGCCTCCTGAGCCGGCCGGCCGGCCCTTGCTTCTTCTCATGTACTGCCGGCGGCCGGCTGGGTTTACTTTCGCCCTTCCTTTCGCCCGGGCCAGCAGGAGCTGCTGCCTGTGCTAGCGAGAGCGGGCGTCTCGCCCCCGTGGCCGTCCCTTGGCAGCCGTTCCGCATTGGCCTTGCCTGCCTGCTGCCAGTTATGTTCAACTACGAGGAGGCCACCGCCTTTCTGGGCGAATGGGGCCCCTTCCAGCGCCTTATCTTCTTCCTGCTCAGCGCCAGCATCATCCCTAATGGTTACACGGGGCTGTCCGCAGTCTTCTTGGCCGCCACCCCCGAGCACTGGTGTCGGGTGCCTGCTAACGCCAACCTGAGCTCGGCGTGGCTCAACGTCAGCATCCCCTTGGAGAAGCGCGGCGGGCGGCAGGTGCGGAGCCAGTGCAACCGCTACAGTCTCGAGGCCCTGGTCAACTTCTCGGCCGGTAACCTGAAACCCGGCCGTGATGTCAATCTCAGCCAGGTGGGGCAGGAGGAGTGCCTGGACGGCTGGGAGTTCAGTCGAGAGTACTACGACAACACCATTGTCACCGAGGTAGGCAGGTGCGTTGCTGACTTGCGGGCTGGGTGGGTGGGGGCAGAGGTAGAGGGTAGGGGGTTGGCAGCACGACGGCCTCCCAAGAGATCAAGATCAACCGGGGTGATGTTGGGAGATGTTAGCCTGAAATGGGTAAGGTGACTTCGACGCTGCTTCGCAGGGCGGACGTGGGTGTGTTGGTGGGGAGCGGGAATGTCGAAATAGTGATCGCCGCCTCGAGCTTCTTAAAGACGGGACGGAATAAAAATCGGATCTTAAGATGGGTGCGACTTTCCCTTCAGCTTTTCAGCTTTTTTACACCCTCTGCGTCTGATCTTGACATGGTTGCAAGTCTGACTATGGTAGTTTTGTGCAACTTCCTATTATCCTCAGGCTGAGGTATACTGACTTAGTTTGGTGTCCCCCCCCCCTTGCACAAACTTATCGAATGCAGGAAAGGATTCTCAAATATCTAAAAAATTTCTAATAAAATTCACAAATTATGAACATTCCACTTTCCCTTCATTGCTTTTCTCAAATTGTATTCTTTACAAATCAGGCAAATTCCATTCCACAGTATTAATGCCCCCATTGCCTCTCAGTTGTTGTTGCCTGTTATTTTTCCTCTTCTATACATAAAGGTATAAATCTCATACTACTTCAGGAGTAGTATGGGAAGGTTTTGCCTCATCTTTTAATGTTTTACCCCACAAGGCAGCTGAAAACTATTTTTATAGAGTTGTGAATTTGACAGGGGAGGAAAAGTACATTACAGAATCATAATCCTGTGAGTGTTGTGGAATAAGGGAAATACTATATTTCTCATCTTGGCTTCCCTATGACTTCTGTATTTACATTACATTGTAGAATACATTAAGAATGCACATGCATTAAGATACCTTTCTTTTTATTTATCAAAGAGAAACAAGTTATAGTTCAATTACAACTGCTGTATGTTTGCAATTAATATTAGACTTAAAAGTAATTGTTTTACTTCTGACAAAATACATTATGCAGATTTACGGCAGGAGATTGGAATTCACACTGCCATTCGGACATTAAAACATTAAAAGATTGTATTAGTAGTTTGTCTGGAACTTCAAGATAACTAAGGTCAAGATTTCACAAACACACACATTTCTCCCTTGATGGGGGTTTGGAAATGAAGGTTACTAGATAAATACTAGATTTCAGTGAATGCATTAAACTTCCAATTATTAGTAGAGTAACTGATTATTCATAGATATTTTTAAAGAAAATAGTGATTCTGCGACAATGAAAATATAGTTCTTTGTGATATATTTGTGTGTGCGTGCGCGCGCATGTGTGCGTGCGTGTATTGAATGATTTCACTTGCATGGGACGATTGCTCAGAAGAAATTACTTCAGAGAGATGAAATTCAATAACTATTGTTATTAAAGTATAGTATTTTTAAAATTAACCTGATAACAGCAGCCACTTAATTATAGTATTTGTATCTTTTTGTGAACATATTTTTGACAAATTCCAATTCAAAAACTAAAGCTCCCCCCTCCCCCCCAGTTTTTTCACTTATAGAGACTCACAGTATTAATTGTTACATTCAACATCTGGCCCACATTTTTGTAGCCTTTATTTTCTGTTTAGAATTTCAGGTAATGTTCAAACAAGACTTGTTGCATACATTTCCCCAGGAAGTTGCACAGATTGAATACTTCATAGAATTGCCACAACTCCACCCTGAATGTAGGTTTAAATCTGAGACTTAAATATTACACCTTCCTTTATCAAAATAATCCTTTTAGACTGTAATCCCATTTATGGTTATCACTTACTAAGCTCAACTTTTAGTCTATGTGAGCCCCTAAATTACAGAGAGCCAGTTTGGTATAGTGATTAAGATGCCGGCCCAGAAACTAGAAGACTGCGGGAGTTCTAGTATTGCCTAAAGCATGAGAGCCAGATGTGTGACTTTGGTCCAGTCACTCTCAGCCCAACCCACTTCACAGAGTTGTTGTGGGGAAAATAGGATGAGAAAAGAGTATTAGGTATGTTCACCACCTTAAGTTACTTATAAAGTGATAAGGATCGGATAAAAATCTATTAAATGTTATGCATTGGGGCAGTCAGAAGCTTTGCTGTGCACAGGAGATGAATGTAATGCCTGTTTGCTGCTCTTTAAAGAGCTGTATATTTTGCCAGAATCATGTGGCAGCTGCAAAGAGAAAGAATTCAGCTCTTTAAAGAATTACAAACAAGTGCTATGTTTGTACACTGTTTTTTCTGAATTAGTTCCAAGTCCGTTAGGTATTCCATTAGAGGTAGAAGATGTGTCAACCTATTTATTTTTATAGATCAGATGCTAGGTATCTCAGCTTTATTGAATACGAGACAACCCATGACCAGGGACACTTCCTTACCTAAACAGAGAAGTAGAATAACCATAGGCAGGCAAAAAAGGAGTGGGAGCAGAGGAACTTCTGACCTACTGCCAGCTTCCTCTTTGACTTTCCTTGTAGGAAGCTGACAGAAAGTGTTGGAAATGAAGATCACATGACTGCAGCACTGTAACAGGGACACCTTTGCCAAATTTCAATGCAATAGGAGTCATGGATCCCAAACTTTGGACACATTCTGTGTTAGACCGTTTGAGGGATATTGATTAAAAAAGTGCTCCCTATAGCACACAATTCCACCGAATTGAAGATTTGCAAACAATCAAATGGATACAAAAGTTTTAGTAGTATATAGATGATGGGCTGAGATATGAACGACTCACAATTTCAATAACTAATAGGTGGGATTTGATGTGTGTGTGTGTACGTGTACACACATGTGTACATGTACATTATGTATGGCACCATGCTTCTTCCTGCCAAACAGTATTTTTGCTTTTAATTAATAAAACTATTTTGTTCAATTTTCTAAAATCTTTTTACATGGTTCCGACTTCACACAAAAAGACAAAAAGAGAAGCAATGGTAAAATATAATAAAACAATAATGGACACTGCTAATTAATCCTCAGTAGTTTAGATTAAAAGACTGAAAAATAATAGCTTCAGAGATAAAGAGTGTCCTCACCAGTCACAGGTTTGGCAGAAGCTTATTTGCCCCTTGTCTGACTTTCTAAAAGCCTGTTATAATTGGTGTTTCGTTGGCAAAGTTTTATTGACTCTAACAACTTTTAAAATATAACCTGTTATGTTCCTGAAGCAATTGTGTAAGTTGTACATATAACCTTTCACCCACTTTTTCAATTCTAGTCTTACGTTTGTTTAACTCTTAATCTGTTGATTCATTCTTGCCAATTTGTTTCCAGCTGAACTGCATGTTTTAGCTTCTCTTGTCATTTTATCAGAGGGTGATCTCTCCTTGTGAATGAGCCTTCCATGACATTTAGGGGGAAAGTGCTTACGTTTGGTGTAAATTGCATTCCATTTCTTAAATCCCCATGCTATATTTTCTAGCCCTTATTTAGAAATCCATCCTTTTTGGGGATGAGTTAGGTGACAAATGGAGTATCAGGTTCACACACTGTTCTAAGCCACTGTTCACTTAACCACAGTGCATTGAATAAACCACAATACCTGGATTCACACAATATATACAATTATCCTGACCACGTCACATTATGTCTTGCTTTCTTATATGAACCTAGAATTTTGATTTGTAAACTGGTTTATGGTTTTGCATGTTCTGTGAAGCTAGCCAATTGTGGTTTATTCAGTAAACTGTCATTAACCAAAATATGACCAAAACATACAAATCAGATCAGTGTTCTGAACCGGCTCATACTCATCAGCCTTCAATTTCTAAAGACTAAATGTTTTTGGACTGCAGTTCTATAACAAACCCCACCTGTACCTCTCTTAAAAAGTATGTTTCAAAAGTACTGAACATTATAGAAATAAATGTAATTTTTGTGAGAAAAGCAGTTGTAATCCTTCTCATTACAAATCCAACAAGAGTTTCTTAGGTACCAAATTAAAACAAGTTACATTTCTAATATGAATTTTGCATTTAAATGTAAGATCACCAATTTCCTAGTCATTTCAACTGCATCTCCAATGTATTATGAAATGAATAGTCCCACCCTTGAATTAAGGAATATTGTTTAACTTCTAATAAGCTCCTCTACAGTTGCTGTTATTGATTATAGCCTCACAAGCATCTGTCTAATCACTGTAAATATCAATTAGTTCTGAAGGATAAGAGATAGGAATCTGAAATTCTTCCAAACATATAATATAAGATGTCACCCCAGTTTTCCAAGCTCTTTCCATCTTAATATCACAGGATTTAGAGAAAGGATATGTACTTCAGGGGTTCCAGACATCTTCCAGTCATCTTGTGTTGAGGCTTCCACTTAGATTCCCTACAACCCATCTTTGCCTGGTCAGTGAACTCCCCCCAAAAACATTTCTAACAGAGACCAGCAGATATTTTTATTTTACCTCTTATCTAAAAGCAAATTTGTAAAACTCTGAAAAATCCTCATCATTCAACCCTGATCAAGAAAAGGCCATTAAGAGTTGGCAGAAACAACAAATACTCTATAATGTCCCAAAGGTTGTTACTTTTCAGTTTCTGTTTGTCTTTTGTCAGGAATTTCGTCATATGTTTATCCCATCTCTTTTGTAAGATGAAGATAAGAAAGTTATCCAAATCATTCTTCTGGTTTATTGTTCGCACTTCTCTTTTAATTATTAAGATCTTAACTGGTTTCATTTTAAATCTAGTTTCTTTGGGCTCCCTCTAGTGTCAAAATATCAAAGTCCCATCTTATCAATTTTTTTTGTTTAATTGTTTAATCCACAATCTTTTCCCAGGAAATATTCTCCTAGTTAATTTCAAATTCTGATTTCAAATCCATCTGGTTCCTAAATCTGTTTATAACTTTTCAGATCAACATTCTAATCCACTTTTTCTGGTTATTCTAAAATAATTTTTTAAGGTGCTTGCATAAAACTTGCTTTCGTCAAGGATTGAAAGAGATTCACCCCATGTGATGAGACCTGCCTTTCCAAAAGTTCTTTATATTATTCTATTCTATTCTATTTATTATACTATTAATCAGGGGTGGGTTCCGGCCGCCATTACTATCAGTTCGGCGCCCGAAAAATTTTACTTTACTATACTATACTATACTATACTATACTATACTATACTATACTATACCATACCATACCATACCATACCATACCATACCATACCATACCATACCATACCATACTTATGTACACACATATACAGTTAACAAGCAATTTCCAGAAGTTATTAAGAACAGAAGTATGTGAACCCAATGTCTTTTGATGACTTCAATCCATGATGATCCCTCAGTTCCCAGTGCTCTTCTTGTCTTCTCCCAAGGAACCATTGTATGGAGCACTTGTAGGCAATCCAGTCCTCTCCTTTATCAGAAAGGAATTCTTAAAGAACTGATCCATTCACTGACTTCTCATTGTGCTATAGTTGTTTGGCTCCATTCTCAGCAGAGTTATCTTCAGACCACCATTGCTTCCCCAGAAATCCCAAGACAGATGTTTCTATCACTGAATATTCTTGCCTTGTAGTGTCTCATAGGATTTTGTTGAGAATTCAGTCTTGTTGCCTGAGCCAAGACTTTGCAATACATCTCCTTCATTATCTGGCATTCTTCTGAAGTAATCTGAAGTCTGTTTAGGATTTAGAAATGTTAACATTAACACAATCTCAAGGTTGAAAAAGACTTCAATCTATAGAATTACTATTTTTCAAAGAAATCCATGTAAGCATGGTTTGGGGATTAAGAGATTTTCTAAATAATTCAAGGGCTAGATTAACTCATAGAATAATATGTAAACTTGTCAGTGGAATGAAGCTGTTAATATTTTCCTAACAGAGATCTACTTCATACTTTCCAGTAATGAACAACTTTCCAGTAATGAACTAACACTCATGTGTTAGTTACCTTCATATAGCCTATATTTATTTAGCTTTTATTTTTTTCACTGTTGCAAAACCTGGGATTTATTCAAGAAAATAAATGTTATATATTTAGTTAAGTATCCTGCTGATTCCAACTGGATTTTGTTACCTCATTATTTTTCTGTTAATCCAATTAATAATAATCCAGAAGCCTTAAAGCAATATTCTACACATTTTCAAAATGAATTTCGCAGATTAATTATTGGCATCATTGGTAGTCTTAATAAATATTAACGAAACACAAAGACGCACATTTTTAAAAATAATGCCATTGCTTGGAGATTACACACATGCTTTGTAAATTGAAATTCTAAATTCCTGTGAGATGCCCAAGCAAGGGCTATAAAAAGGGCAGCTATCAATAGTAAGCATGTTATATTTTGCTCCACGGAGCTGTAATTCTTAAGGCAGACAACTGGCTAATGTTTGTAAAAAACAAACAAAAATAAACCCTCATCTTGTCAATTGACCTTAGAAGCAAACTTCTCATATGAACTGTTTGTTGTGTGAGTACAGTAATAACGTTTTATTCTGGTTCTTGTTTTGATTTTCACCTTCCTGTCCCAAATGCTTCTGTTGATTCCAATTAACCTGTGATTTCTCTAGCCCATTTTACTAGCTCTTACCCTGTGGAGACTGTGACTCTAGCTGGGTCATTAAAATATATTGGTCGTTTTCTCACTAATAGCATATTGCAGAGCATTTTCTAGATTCACACTAAAGCAACAATATTCAGAAAGGTTTTATATTACTTAAAAGTAAGATAAAAGCTACAATAAATCAATAAAAATAACTTTGAACGGTCACTAAATGAACTGTTGTAAATCGAGGACTACCTGTACCAGGATTAAGACTTCTATATTTATTTCATTTCTTTGACCTGTCTTGCTTATTAACATATTCAACCGGATCTTTGTTTGTTTTGTTTTTTACCTTTTCTGATGTTTCTTTTTTCTTTTTAATCTTCTTGGAAAATTTCAGACAGTGGGTAGATAGAAAATATAGCTTAAAAAATTAACTATATTTATTGAAAAGCAGCTGCAATTGTTTCTGGTATCCATTTGAACAGATTTGGATTTTGTCTTGGTTTGCTCTTTGTAATAATTTATCTTTGTAAGAAATCCGTAGTCCTGAAACAGTGCTCATCTCAGGAGTGTACTCTTTTATGCCAGGACCCGCAAGATCATTAATCATAAGTGCCTCTGCAGGTTAGAGCACTGATGTACATTGTGATTCCTACAACTTTCCAGTATAGATTACAAGTGATGCATCCCGCTGTTTTACTAATAACAGTAAACAAATGTTGTTCATTACCCCCATGGAAAGTTTGCCATTCTGTAGTTACAATTATAACTACCGCATTTTTCGAACTATAAGACACACCGGTATATAAGACGCACCACAATTTCGAAGAGATAAGTAAGAAAAAAAGTTTTTGCCTTCCCTCAGCCCTCAGCAGCACTCTGTATACTTCAGCAGGGCTGGGGCAAGGCAAAAATGTTCCTGTTTTGGCGAAAAATGGGGCATTTTTTACAAAAATTGAGGGTTTTTTGCTTTCCTTCAGCCCCCAGCAGCCCTCTGCAGGCTTCAACAGGGCCTGGGTATGGCAAAAACGCCTCTGTTTGTGTGAAAAACAGCCCATTTTTCACAAAAACGGAGACATTTTTGCCTTGCCCCAGCCCCGCAGAAGCCTGCAGAGTGCTGCAAGGGGCTGAGGGAAGGCAAAAAAGCCTCAGTTCTTGCAATAAATGACTCATTTTTTACCCATTTTTCACAAAAATGGAATGTGGGGGCAGGGCTTTGGGAGGTCAAAAATTGTTGCAGTCGGTGTATAAGACACACCAACATTTCCACGCTCTTTTAGGGGGGGGGGAAAGGTGCATCTTATACTCCAAAAATACGGTAATAGTTAATTAACTGAAATATTCTGAAGATTTGTTGAAAACTAAAAGACTATAGTTTGTTTTAAATTGAATGTCATTTAATCCTGGAATTATTAATTTTTCAGCTTGGGTGTCCATTATATTTTTGATTTTGATCAAATAAGTGTTCTGTCAAGTTCCTGTTAACTCCAAAAGTATACATGATACACCCACATTAAATAATACTTGTTCATCAGTTAATTTAAAAATATCAAGTAGTTGAACATTGAATAAAACACAGTGGATATAAATGTTGACCCAATAAGACAGATAGTGTGTCTATATTTTAGGTTTCCTATGAGCATGCTTGTAAGAGTGGCCAATTAAGTTCAATCGTATTTAACACTGAAATCCTTGGTTTGTGTTGTTGTTACTACAATCTACACACACACACATCTTTATTTGGTCATAGACCAGCATGTGTACAATCTACATTATCCACACGAACCTGACAGTTCTTAACCTAGAGCAGCCGACACATTTATATCTGTTATTCACTCAAGAATTTTACCAGATTCTTTGAAGCTGTTTGATAAGTAAGAAAAATAATGTTGAATACTAAAATCTTAGCAAGCATCTCCAGTTGACCACTGTTTTCATTTCTCAGTTTGCTCCAAAAGTGTTTGAAAGCAATTTGCAATCATTCTGCAGTCGGAATGAGACTGTTCTCCTCCTACCCTTCGCCGCCCCTTTTTCTCCCCCAGGTTTCCGCCCCCAGCCATTAACCTCTGCCATCTTGCCTCCGCTGTTAAAGGACTCTAGCTGTCCGTATGGGCCAATGGGACCCAGCATCTTTAGTCCAAGGCCCTTCCTCAAGGGCTTTTGGGAGAAACACTGTTCACCCTGGGATTTTGGGCTCAGGTGACAGTTCACCACCAGGCAATCAGAGGAAGGGAAGGGAGAAAGAGAGAGGGAGGGAGGGACAAAGTGTTCCGTGTGGAGTTTCCTCTGGGGGTAGAGGTTGTTTCTCTGCCCAGTTGCCTCGGGTCTGAGCTAGAAAAGCTAGAAAATCCTTTGCATCCCCCCTCCCCAAATGGCCACAGGAAAGTTAAAATCATGACTTTCTACTTGTCACAATTGATCAGATTCCTTCTCTTACTTTTACACCAAAGCTCTTAATATTATAATTACTTCAGTCATATAATCTAACTACATTGTACAACTCAGTCATATACCCTAACATAGACAGATTCCTTTCTGGCAGTGTTTATCTTTTGTTATTCCTGATTGGCCTATTAACAGCACAAAAGGTATAAAGATTGTTCTGGTAGTTTGAGTTACCTGTCAATTTCTGGAGGGAATGGGGATGGCATTTAAAAGGACCCATGAAGGATCCAGATCCCAATGCAGGAAGGATGCAACTGACTGCAGGCACATGCTTTCGCTGAGGCACATGTGCCACAAATGCCCAACAACTAAATGCTCAAAAGGAAAACACCTTTACAGCAGCACAACACATATACATATTATGCATATTATGTCACTGTTTGTTTGTTTGTCTCTGATAGCTGCCTTTGGAGAATTTGCTTCCATCTGAATGGAATCTGATATTTTGGAATGTTGACTCAAAGTACCTCTTTTGGGATTGCTTGTTTTATTTTTTGAAGCTGTTCTTCCCTCCCGCCTTTACATCTGAGTGCATTTTTAAATGTTTATGAGTCAAGGTGCCGCACTGATATTTTGTTTGTTTGTATGTTTGCAACACAAGTTGCTGGCCTTTTGGATGGCATTTGTTGCATCCTCCTTGGCTGCCACCCCTCATAATATGTCTGCAAATATCATGGCCCTCCAAACTATCCCTGCTAAATATGCACCTCTCATTCATCATGATAGAAAGAAGTCTATCGTTTGAGAAAAAGGGAGAAAAATGAAGGAAATGGTAATAAATAAAAAGTAATAAGTATTATCACATGAAGTAGAAACTTGTTATGTTATAGGAATTTGTTCTATTGTAATATGTATATGTGTTGTGCTGCTGTAAAGGTGTTTTCCTTTTGAGCATTTGGTTGTTGGGCACTTGTTTCATCTTCAGTCCCAAAAGGTGAATTTTATTTTAAAGGCATTTTTCATTGCAGAAGCAATGTTCAAGTACAGGTGTGTCAAATTCGATTTCATTGAGGGCCACATCAGGGTTGTGTTTGACCTCGGGGGGGGCAGGGTGTGTGTGGCCAGGGTGGGCATTGGCCAACTCAACGTCACTCATGTCAGGGGTGGCTGTAGTGGCCCAAGCATTCTGCCAGTGAAAACAGGCTCCCGAGCTCCATTTTCAGCTGCCACGGCCTCCTGCAACCATCTGCCAGTGAAAACGGAGACAGAGAGGGCCACATGCAGCCCTCCCGATTTCCATTTTCACTGGCAGAGAGTTGCAGGAGGCTGTGGCATCCGAAAACAGAGCTCGGGAGCCCATTTTCGAGGGCAGAAGCACCACGGGCCTGTCCTTCGCTGTTTCCAGGGCAACCCCGCAGGCCAGGTCTAAGTACCCCATGGGATGAATCCAGCCGCTAAGCCTTGAGTTTAACACCCCTGTTCTAGTAAATTGTATTAGTAACTGAGCCACAGATGAACATGTTTCAGCCCATTATCATATAATATATTGTCAAATGTAAGCAAGTCAAAAAATATTTCTCCAAAATCTAAATGAGGCCATAGTTTCACAAAATGCAAGTGAGTACATACAAAGTATTTTTCTCTAGTGGGTTTTTTTTTTTGGGGGGGGGACAACACAAATATCACATTTTGAATAAAAATACCCTAGTGGTATTTTTAAAAGGTTATAATAAAGCAAAGTTAAACACGCTTTTTCTGTCACCAAATATTTTTCGATATATATTACTTCATTTGAATGTGGTTGTAGGTTATAAATATAATCCCCAAGTATTTGCTAGGCTAAGTGAATATCACATGCTGAGTAATCTACCTCCCATTTTAGTGTCAAGCCATTGCATACTACGACCTCAACTGTTCAGTGTCCTCCTCCTTTTCTGTCATTGAATTCCTAACCCAGAATTCAGAAGATGAATCTTGTGTTCTAATTGGCCCTGAAACCGCAATAAAATTGATTGATGGACTAACTGACTGTTCTGCATTTGTGTCATCTCTGAATTTAGCCCTTTTGAATGGTTAGTTTATTTATTAAATTTGTGTACCATCCAACTTCCACCATGTCTAGGCAATTCACAAGTAAAACCATTTTTAAACAATTACAACAACCAAAGAAAAAGTAATAGATAGCAAAGATGACAGAAATTGATTAGGAACAGAAAAAAAAATGCAAACAGATTATCCAAGATTACTCACCCTTGCTAAATGCCAGGGAAAGAGCCAGATCTTCGAGTCCCTTCAGAACACCAATAGTGTTAGTAACGGAAGGTTTGAGAAATATTGGCTTAAGTTTTCTTTTATTACAATCTTCTATAGCTTGTGTATTGTGTATAAAAAAGTAATATTAAATATAGTACTATAAGAGCTAGGCAGCCTAGGTCGGTGAACTTCAGTAACCTATCTTGGACAGCATTAGAGAATGAAAATAATTCTTGCCTGAGCTGATATGCTATACACTACTGTATTCAGTCCAAGCAACATTTCTGTCATAGTATAATTCTGCATTTGCATGGTAGTGGTAGAACCTCACTGTGCAAACATAACTTTAGTGGTATTTAATATTGTTCCCTGTCAGCTGATTTCTGTCCCCAGGATGATAAAAGTGATGGAGTTCTGCTGTTTTGAAAAATATTTGTAAAATCTTGTCAGACAAATATTAATTATTTCTCCCTATTCTTGGAAATTGGGGAACTGATTCAAATAACAACGTAGAATTTGACCCACTTTGCTTGCTTCATTCTGGAATATTCAGTATTTACATTTTATTCATGTCATGATAGAGAATAATTTATGACATTAGAAAAGCTGGTTTTTCTACTGCAGTTTATAATCACTAGGAATATAGATTAAATTCACGTTGTACCAAGCCAAGTTTCAGTTTGTTTAGTTTTGTTTTATTGAATAAATTACAGTTGGTTGGCTTTCTAGAACATATTAAGCCATTAACATGGTCTATGAATTAACTGGCTATATTCACGCCATGTGCAAATCCAAAATTAAATAAATTATATATGTCGCATAATATTATAAAAATTTGGCCTCAGGTTACAGCATTCCATGTTTTCTTCTTCATCTTGAACCCTATCTGCACTGATCTGATGTCATTCAAAGGTGACTTTAATATAGACAGTTCACAAAAATTAGCCATCTGCTTCATTTCCTGTTCTTATGAAAAACTATGTGTTTTAAGTAGACATAATAGAAGGCTTTGCTCTTCTGTGCATTTGAAAACCTGACTTAAAATGTCCACTAGAAACTGTTTGAAAATGCTGTCATTAACACTGTTTGTGTGCCTATGCCTAACAATTAACTCCTTATGTTGTTAATGAAAACAATTAGGAAACCTAGCATTAACATTTAGTGTTGGTTTTCAAAGTGTACTTGGAAAATTCCTACTTACTCATAGTGACCAGCAGGCTATATAATTTATGTGTGTGACATCTACACAAATAGCTGTCTTGCTTCTCCAAATGTTGCCCCTTACATAGTCAAAATAACTACTTATAGTTGTACCAGTGGCTCTCCAAAATAAAAATAAAAATTCAAATAAACTAATCAATCCTGGGAGGCTGAAATATATAGCCTAATGAAGTTTGAATTTGCTCATTGTTTACAAAGTGTTAGTTGACTGAAATGGGGAGAAATGGGGAAAAAGGCAGATGGTGGTAAAATGGAATACTGTAGTTAAATAACTGCCTCTAAAGATGAGTGGAAAAACTTCACACTGTAGTAGTTGTTGCAGTTTTTATGGGGCCAACCAGCACTGTTTTACTCTAATATTTTGGTCAGTATACCAACTAAACATTTTTAAAGCAACCAGAGGTTAAAAGCCAAGGCCTTGTGTGAATAACCAATATATAGCTGATTTGTCCCCTCCAAAATTCTGATGAATATTTGTTTAACTATTTGAATAATTGCTATCTCTACTTTGTAAAGGCATAATATAAGGCCTTAACAGATAAGACTTTAAGAGAATTGTTTTTATATAACAATGAGAATAATAAATAATTGTAAATATTTTTAATCATGTAATAGATTACGGAATGGTTATTGGGAAAATAATGTTATAATAAGTTAAAAACTGATATTTTAAAACAAGTTAAAATGCTAACCCTCTTTTTTCCCCCAGTGGAAACTTGTTTGTGACAATGACTGGAAAGCACCACTAACTGTCTCCTTATTGTTCGTGGGTGTGCTGTTGGGATCCTTCATATCTGGACAGCTCTCAGACAGGTAGAGTATATATGATAATGTTGGAAGTTATCACCTAGCCCTCTCCCAGAAAAATGAAATATCCTAGGAAATATTGATAAGGCAGAATATTATATTTTCCTGGATGTGAAAAAGGGAGAAACACATTTTAAACACAAAGTAAATTCCTGCAGCTTCCTGCCCATCCCCACTTTGTCAATGGGCCATTAAGAAGGCCAAGCTACTCCACTTTACATAATAAAGAGTTCTCCTCTTCAACTCCAGAGTGATGGGATTAAGGCAGGATAATAAGCCTTTACTCAACTGACCACATGGCATCTAAACTCAATCAAACCTGGATTCAAACTCAGCCTAGAGGGTTGCCCTTGCACGGGCCCATGGGAGTCTGGCAACCAATCAGAATACATTTCTTACACAGGAACAGGAAACAGATAGGTGGGGCAGAACACATTATAAAAAGCCCTGCAAGGCTCTTCCCTTCTCTCTGCCCTTCCTTTTGCCTTCTCTTCTTCTCCACCAACATTGAAGCATGTGATCACCTTTTCTGTTCAGGACTCAAGCCATGCGGTCCTGTCCACCATTAAAACCATCTTTCCAAGCAGCCTCCATGTCTCCAGTGTCTTTTTCCCCACTTGGAGCCGAACCCAGAAGGACATTTCTTCCAACAATAAGCTCTGCATTTATTATTTTCATGCACAACTCATTCAGGATCACATTTCAGGATGTCATTTTTTCCCCAGCACTATATATTTATCTCTAATTAGATAACATTTATTTATTTATAATTATTGGTATGCCATTTTACATCAGCAGTTCACAATATTTTGTATGTATAAAATAAAATATTAAAATCTTTTTAAAAAAAATCTTTAAAATCTGGTACTGTTTTGTAACTCAGTCCACAAAAGTCCACACAAGACTTGAAGAAAAGGTTGGTATTTCTTGTCCCAAAGGTGCTTTTTCCACTTTTTTTCCCCTCTGTTCTTTGAGAACGTTTTACTTTTCATTAAAGAAGCTGCTCAATTCCCTTTTGGAAAAAGCACCTTTGGGACAATCATGACATGGATGATTGAGAATCTCCCTAGATATGGGTATTTCTTCTGTTTTCCAATCCAGCAGGCAGAATAGCCTTACCTCAGAGTATAACCTGTTTCCAGGGTGAAGAGGCTGCAACTAGGAATGTCATTTTTCCTTTTCCTACTCCTTTGGTAGGAAAGGGGTTAAAGGGGCTAAAATCCAATCATCTGTTTGTTTTCTCATGTTTTTGTGTATGCATTAGATTTACACTTGTACAAAGAATCTTTATAATCATCTTTCTTCCTTTAAAACTTTATTGAAATTTTATAAGTTTTCACTGCTGGCTTCATGTATTTGAACTCTAGCATTATTCATATGTTTGAAAGTTGGCATCTCTTTCTGATGCTAATTAGCTAGTCTCTGCTAGTTCATTATTTTCATAAACTCTTGTTTAATACCCGTCTGATTTGCTTTTATTATTATTTTTGTCTCATTGCAGATTTGGTCGGAAGAATGTGCTGTTTGTAACAATGGGGATCCAGACTGCCTTTAGCTTTATCCAGGTCTTCTCAACAAGCTGGGAGATGTTTTCTGTTCTCTTTCTTATTGTTGGAATGGGTCAAATATCTAATTATGTGGCAGCGTTTGTTCTTGGTATGTGATTGTCTTTATGCAAACAGACATTCTCAATAACCTGACCCCCCCAGCTCAGTGAGGGGCATCTTTAATTTCTTTCTGTCTTCTCCACAGCTGTATTTCCAACATTGCTAACCAGAACATAATTTTAAAATGTATCTGATAAACGCAGAACTGGTAGCCAACCTTCTTCTCTTAAACTTGCATTTAACATGTATGTTTGCTGTATACAACTGGAATAAGCATCTGATATGAGATACCCTTCAACTCTTCTGATGTTTTCCCTATGCACTATCCTTCTTGCAAGGGCATTAACAACATCCAGACAACATACCTCAGCTGGAAGGAGCAATTTTATTCCTCACTAATGTCCCTGATGATTGTAATGCACTTGCCAATTGGTGAGCTTCTCAACCCTCTCCATTCATTTTTCAGCAATGGTAGATTATTTCTCCTTATTTAAATAGTACTATTTTTTTAACAGCTGGCTCAATAATCTTGCAGGAGAGGAGGAATTCTTCTCCCTTTGGAAAATGCTTTTTATCTTGGTGATTCAATCTCCTCTCCTCCATCTCTTTCCTGTGATTGTGTTTGTAGGTGTACCTGAGTCTCCTTTCGTCCTCTATTCCCATGTCTGAATCTTCCTATAAGGTGTTTTAATTTCTCTGAATGTCTTATCCCTCTCTTTATTTGTCCCTATATAAGTGTGGGAGTGCATGTATCTGTGGGAAAATATGCTTCAAATCCAGCACTGGTGGTATCACTATATCTGTCAGCAACTGCTTAAATAACCTTTTCCTGGGCTGATGCAGTAGCTGTGCAGGTTCTGGAGAATCTGTATTTAGTTAAGATAGTGACAACATGGTGGAAGTACATGCTCATACCCTGCTGTCACTGCATACCATCTTCTGAACACAAAACACATAGTTTTTCTGTGTACCTATGATACAAAGTACCAAAAAGTTGTGCCTTGAAAGAGCAACTGACAGGTAGAGCAAGAGTGTTCAGGCTGGCTCCAAAGAACCAGTTCAGATCTGAGTCTGCATTCCTTCAAGTAAGAATGGTTGACATACAGATAGTCTTCGACTTACAACAGTTCATTTAATGACCATTCAAAGTTAGAACAGCACTGAAAAAAAGTGACTTATGGCTATTTTTTTCACACTTACAATCGTTGCAGCATCCCCATGGTCACGTGTTTTACATTTGGATGCTTGACAACTGACTACCTTTATGACAGTTGCAGTGTCCCAGATGCATGTGATCCCCTTTTGCAACCTTCTGACAAAGTCAATGGGAAAATCAGATTCACTTAACAACCATGTTACTAATTTAAGAACTGCAATGATTCACTTATTCAAATGGGGAAGAAAAATCATAAAATGGGCCAAAATTCACTTAACAAATTTCTCACTTAGCAACTTATTGGGCTCAATTCTGGTTGAATGCTACCTGTATATAAACCCACAGAAGAAGCAACAATTCAATGTATTTTTTATCAGTTTTTTCCCATATAGTACATAAAATAATTGGTTTATATATTACAGTAAACATGTTGATTCATATGGTCCCTTGTTTGAACAGGTGCAGAAATTCTTGGCAAATCCATCCGCATTATATATGGCACATTAGGTGTCTGCATATTTTATGCATTTGGTTACATGATGCTGCCACTAGGTGCTTACTTCATTCGAGACTGGCGATTGCTGTTATTGGCTCTTACTATTCCTGGACTGTTGTATTTTCCATTGTGGTGGTGAGTGTTTACCATTTTGAAGTCCCGATTGCCCTTCCCAAATTAATGGCCACTAATATACTCTTTGTTTTTAATTGTGATAATTGACATAATTAAGGTTGAGTGATACTAGCTAATCTTGATAATTGGTTTTTGGTTTATTAATAAGTAATACAGTGATCATTTTGCTATTTATTTGTTAATAAGTAACCTATTTGAAAAAGAAATGGCAAGATTTGGTTCCTGCTCACCTTATTATCAGCATTCTTTTTACAATAATAAGCAATAGTCATGCTCTAGGATATTCAATCCTCATTCACTGCATATTTTAAAAGTATAAAAGTCCTGCTGAAATACTGTATTTTCTGATATACAGTTCGTTTTTATTATCCATCTATAATAAAACAGTGTTCTGCATTTAATTTTTGTATCTAAGAGTAACCTTTGTATTAATATATTTCTGCAGTATACTGGTTGGTGACATTAAAAAAAAATCTCATAGGATCTATTTTGAAATTAAAATACAACCGTGGGGACGCTGCAACTCCCCCTACCCGTGTGTCTCTTCCCCCCAATCTCAGCCGCTCACTTGTCCTGCCAGCACTCCTAAAGCTGCTGTGACACAGGAGGCCTCGCTCCAGCATATCCAGAAAGCGCAGGCCCTCTTCCTGCCCCAGATCCAGGTCCATTTACTTTCTGTGCAGCTGCTAAGAGGTGTTTATTTTATTTTATTTATTTTTATTTTCATCGAATTTCTAGACCGCCCCCTCTCCCGAAAAGGACTCGGGGCGGTGTACAGTCCACACAGCAAACAATAAGTATCAAATATAAATATAAATACAGATATAAATACACATAAGGAGGAGGTTAAAAATTTAAAAAGAACTGTACGGAAGAATATAAATCTGGTTCTAAAAACCCTAAAATCAGTTAAATTTAAAACCGTACCCTATAAATAACCAGGTAAGAATATGTTTCCAGGAGGTAACAGTTGTCACAATTATAATTATGCCAGGCCAGCTAATCGAAACAGGTGAGTCTTCAATTTTTGTCGGAAGGAGCGGAAGTCTGTGGTGGTTCTGATATCGGGGGGGAGGTCATTCCAGAGGGTTGGGCCCATCACAGAGAAGGCCCTACTCCTTGGCGTCGCCCACTGGCATTGCCTAGTGGACGGCACCTGGAGAAGCCCCTCCCTGTGAGAGCGGATTGGCCGCAGGGATGTATGTGGGAGGATGCGATCCCGCAAGTAACTAGGTCCTGTGCCATGGAGCGCTTTAAAGATGGTAATCAGGACCTTGAAACGCACCCGAAAAACTACAGGTAGCCAGTGCAGCTCGCGCAGGAGAGGTGTTACATGGGAGTATCTAGAGCTCCCCATGACAACCCGCGCGGCCGCGTTCTGGATTAGCTGCAGTCTCCGGGCGCGTCCCAAGGGAAGCCCCATGTAGAGAGCGTTACAGTAGTCTAGGCGAGACGTCACCAGCACATGAGTGACTGTGCGTAGGGCATCCCGATCCTGAAGGGGGCGCAATTGGCGCACCAGGCGAACCTGGTGGAACGCCCCCCTTGCCACGGCTGCCACATGGTCATCCATTGACAGCCGGGCATCTAGGAGGACGCCCAAATTGCGCGCCCGTTCCACAGGGGGCAATTGCTCGCCCCCTATGGCCAGCGATGGGGTCAGCTGGCTGAACCGAGGCGCCGGTAGCCACAGCCACTCAGTCTTGGAGGGGTTGAGTTTGAGTCTGTTGTCCCCCATCCAGACCCCGACGGCTTCCAAACACCGGGACATCACTTCAACAGCCTCGTTGGGGTGGCTCGGGGTTGAAATGTACAGCTGAGTGTCGTCAGCGTACAGATGGTATTCAACCCCAAAACCACGGATGATCTCGCCCAGCGGCTTCACATATGTATTGAACAGAAGGGGCGAGAGGACCGACCCCTGCGGCACTCCACAAGAGAGTGGCCTCAGGGTCGATCTCTGCCCCCCCGTCAACACATATTGCATCCGGCCGGAGAGGTAGGAGCCGAACCACCGCAAAACGGTGCCTCCGACTCCCATCCCCTCCAGCCGGCGCAGTAGGATACCATGGTCGATGGTATCAAAAGCCGCTGAGAGGTCTAATAGGACCAGGATAGAGGAATAACCTCTATCTCTGGCCCTCCAGAGATCATCGACCAACGCGACCAAGGCTGTCTCTGTGCTGTGTCCGGGTCGGAAGCCGGACTGGCGTGGGTCTAGATAGTCGGATTCATCAAGGTGACGTGGAAATTGCTGCGCCACCACATTCTCAACAACCTTCGCCAGAAAGGGAAGGTTGGAGACTGGACGATAATTAGCTAGCTCCATTGGGTCAAGCGAAGACCTCTTGAGTAAGGGCCTCACCACCGCCTCTTTCAAGGCAGATGGTAAGGATCCCTCCCCCAACGAGGCATCCACCAGGCCCAGAAGCCAGCCTCGTGTCACCTCCCAGGATGCCAGTACCAACCAGGGGGGACAGGGGTCCAATGAACGTGGTGGGTCGCAGCCGTCCACGCAACCTGTCTAAATCCTCGGGGGCAACAGAGTCAAACTCCTCCCAGAGTGGATTCACAAGACTCGCTGTTGACGGCCCGTCCAGACCACTGGAGGGGGCCCATCCGCTTCGGATCTGAGCGACTTTGTTCTGTAGATATTCTCCAAACTCCTCTGCTCTTCCCTGTAAGGGTGCCCCCCGCGTCTCCTGAACCAAGAGGGAGCGGGTCACCCTAAACAGGGCGGCAGGGCGGTTATCCGCAGATGCAATAAGAGCGGCGCAATGTCTACGTTTGGCCGCTCTCAATGCCACAAGGTAGGTCCGTAAATAGGCTCTTACCTGTGTTCTGTCAGATTCGGAGCGTGAGGACCTCCACCTGCTTTCTAGGCGTCTCTTGTGGCGCTTCATCACCCTGAGCTCCTCGGTATACCAAGGTGCCCGGGTGAGTCGCTGCCGTAGGAGAGGTCGCAAAGGCGCAACCCGGTCCAAGGCCCCAGCCGTCGCCCTATTCCAGGCGGCCACTAGGTCCTCCGACCGAGCGCGGGTCAGGGCTACAGGTAATGGCCCAAGCTCCGTCTGGAACCTATCTGGTTCCATCAGGCGCTTGGGGCGGTACCAGCTTGGACGAACTGGCTCCGCCTCCTCGCGGTAGGGGGGTAGCGCCAGGGAAGTCTAGCCGGAGACATGAGTGATCTGACCATGACAGGGGGGTAATATCTAAATCCCCTATTCCCAGATCACTCGTCCACTGTTCAGATACAAAAACAAGGTCCAGTGTGTGACCACCTTCGTGTGTGGGGCCCTGAATTAGTTGGGTCAGGCCCATGGCTGTCCTGGAAGCCATGAACTCCCGAGCTACCTCGGGTGCTGCTCCCGTCGACGGCAGGTTGAAGTCCCCCATAACTAAAAGTTTGGGGATCTCTACCGCCGTCTCTGAGATCAGCTCGAGGAGCTCGGGCAGGGCTGCTGACGTATAGCAAGGAGCCAAGTATACAATCAGCAAACCCCACTGCCTCCCTGGGCCCCATTTCACACCAAGTGACTCACACCCGGATATCTGTGCCAAACTCCAAGATGCGAGGTGCAGACAGACAGCTAGCAAACACAATGTTTCTGAAGGATAGAAAGAGGATTGGTCTACCTTTCATAATAATCACAATAAGAGTGCCATCTCTCATGATGTTTCTGGCTAGAAAGCTAGCGAATGCGATGTTTCAAAAGAGGAGAAAGGCTAGCACGTAGAGGGGAATGCCTGTGGTAGGCTGGACAAAGGAAACTCAAATCTTTGGGATCTGAGTTTCATTTCTCTGTCCCACCACAGATGTTCGCTTCTCCTCATGGAGGCGAGCTGCCTACCCTCTTTCAGCTGAAAAGTTCTTTCACTCCATGTGCTTAACAACCCATGTGAATGACCACAACTGAGAGAGCAAGAATTATGGTCATTGAGCAAAGCAGTCATGTGGGCCTTTAATTAAATTCAAGGTCCAGTTGTGATTGTATGTTGAAGACTACCTATATAATGAATTGGAAACCAACCAAATGGGTCCATTTTCCCAAATAGTCAAAAAAAAACTAAGCTATGCTGTTAATGCATTGTAGGTTGTAGCTAATTATGTGAATACAGATTTGGATGATCTTTTGAGACCTCTTGCAGTTCTATGATTTTATATCTTGATTTGTTTATTATTTGGCAGTGGTCTGATGTAGGAAGATACATTGTAATAATGTTTATTTACCAGGATCTTCAATCAAATCATTCTTCTGAGTTTAAAGTTAATTCCAAAAAACAGTATTAAAAAAAAACAGAAAAAAAGTATTGTGTAACAATTCTGTCATTAAAGAACTGTGCGGACAATTTGTTAAAAGCATATAAAATATTACACCACAAGATGGTGCCACTGTACTCTTAAAAATTGGAGAAGATACATCAACTATCAAATATTTCTAGAGTCTTGCTCCCCTGCCCCAAATTTTGGATATCTGATATATGATATCTGTTATTTTATTTCCAGAACAAGTTTAAATATATTTAGCCACCCCATCTTAAATGCTTGAATGCAGCTAATTCCCTCAATCAGAGCCAATGCATTGGAGGAACATCCCGACAGGCCTGATCAGAGTTTCTATTATTATACTAGCCTTTTCTCAGAGAACTCGTTTTTTCTCCAAACTCATAAATGTAACATTTCCATCACATCATGTTTAAAATAAGAGCAAATAATGCTATGTTACTTGCACTCCTGTTTCTTTACTTTCGTTGCTGTTTTTCCCACTCTGTATGGTTGGTCATTTTCATGCCTTTGAAAGCTTTCTGAATTATAGTCTGATGTAAACCAGAAAAATCACATTTTCAGACATTATAAAATAACAAATGATCTTATACTTTTGTCTGGAGAAGGGAAAACCTCCAAGTTCTCTGGATTTTTCAAGCCTAAATAGCAAATCAGCAAAACAGTCAATTTACATTTTACAGGAAAAAAAGAAAATTTAATAGAAGAGGCATCCTGATTATCCTTCTCTTCCCTATTCTCCATTAAGGACAGCCAGTCCTTTCAATAATTTTTGGACCAGAAAAAGGAACATTGACATTGTAGGAAAACTTCCTGGATGCCCAGTTAATCCCTGGCAGTCAAAACTGAAATAGTCCCAGTGGCAGAGAGCCCTGTAGCTGGATAGAAGAGGCAATCCTTCAGTGAGCCAGTTGGAGCTGTGCAACTCTCTCAGGATCTTCTTCTATGTGGCATAAAACAATCACTGAGAAGAGGATCTAATGCAGTTGCTGATGAAAAATACTAGTTTCCTTCCAGGTCACCTTGATCCAGCCTCAGCCTCCTTCAGCAGCAGATCAGCCTGAAGATGGAGTTCTGATGTGAGGGTATATACATTTTTAACCCAAGCATTCATAGTTGACTGCAGGCTTTATTAATGAACATCTTTTTTTCCTGAAATAGTGTTTGCTAGGTAACGTGGGAAAAAATATTTGGTAATATGTGTATCGTGAAGATTTGCAATTCTAGTTATTCTATTGATGTTGTATTAAAATACTTTAGGTATATTCCAGAATCTCCTCGCTGGCTACTCTCTCAAGGAAGAATTCAAGAAGCAGAAAATATCATTCGTAAGGCTGCAAAAAGGAACCGTGTTGTAGCCCCAGAAGTAATATTTGATCTTGCTGAGGTAACCATGTGCATTGAATCTGTGAATAATTTATTGCTACGCTCCTGTGCTTGGAGAAAAATAACATGAATTAAAATACTCTGTCCTATAAGTCCAAAGCTTTCCAGACCCTTTTCACGAAATTGCTGGTTATTGATTCTATAATAGGATACTGGGACATGATTCTAAAATAGGTCCTTCTTACGTGAAAATTATTCGATGCCATTTGTTATAATTTTGCAGCAGTTTACTTAACATACTGTATTTTTCAAATAAGTAATGTTGTAGGTTATCTGCTTATAAGCCAACAGGTGTCTCTTGATTCTCATATGCATGTATTATTTTATATAGCTGCAAGAGTTGAATTCCCAAGTTCAGCAGTCCTGCAGCATTTTGGACCTAGTGAGAACCCAAAATATACGAACAATCACAATCATGTCTGTGATTCTATGGTAAGCAACTGATAAATTGATTCCTAGAAAATCCTCACATTTCCAAAGTCCAGAAACCATATTTCAAGAAGTCAATGTTTTGGAATTACTTTATTTACTTGCAGATAAATAAAGGCATGGGGCACTTCATAGACTTGCTCATGGAAATCTATATATCAGTCTAAATCTTAAGTTTTATTAGCCCAAGTACCATTGTTTTTGAAAATTAGCTTTCAAAATCACCCACTCTAGAGATTTCATATCTCTTTGCCTAATATGACTATGTCAGCTCAAATGATTTCCTAGTAGTTGAACTGTTTCCAGGAGCAAGTTTAAATTCTCCACGTGCAAATTATTATATAAGGCTGTCTTGATTAGCTAAATATGGGTATTCTGAACGACTTGGAACTTGAAAGAACACTAAAACTCATTCTGCTACTTTTTACAGTTGCACTATTTCAGCATGTAAATTGTAAATGTGGCTGGCCTCTAGAAATCACCTTTTTCTGTTGTTCATTTAATGCCCACAACCTTCCATTTTATACTTCAGCTGACATTTAGGCAAGGATTACTTGAAGATATGGATCTTCAAGGATCTTATGGATGTGTAATTACTGTTTATTTGTTTATACTGATTTATGATTTTAATAAAGAATGATTTATATTCACACACACACACACACATACACCACATCACATGTCCACAACAGACTTGCAAACTCTCTTCTCCCGTGATCATTAAGCAAATTACTTATGGTTGTTGGGTGAGACATTATGTGGACATGACTTGCAATTTCACTGCTAGCTTCTCCATTGACTCTTCTTTTTGGAAGCTGACTGTGAAGTGCGCAAGGATAATTTATGTGGCCATAGGACACTGCAAAAATCATAAATGCCCGCTGATTGCAAAGTCTACCTGTATGTCATAGTTCAAGTTCAATAGTGTCATTGCCCCTATATGTTTATTATCACCTAGATCTGTCTTTCAGGATGGTGATTTCCATAGGCTACTTTGGCCTCTCTCTGGATACCCCTAACTTGCATGGAGACATCTACCTCAATTGTTTCCTTTCAGCAGTAATTGAAATCCCAGCTTATACTATCTCTTGGCTGCTCCTTCAGTATCTGCCACGGCGGTATTCAATGGCAGGAGTCTTGTTCTTAGGAGGCTGTGTTCTTCTTTTCATTCAGTTCGTGCCTGCACGTAAGACTGCTTTCCTTGACACTTTATAGATATAATCTATTGGGATAACCAACTTGTGTTTTTTTTAAAAAAGCAATATTCCATAATAATGATATGATATAGACATATGTTGCAGATCTATTTCATTTTGTGTTCATTTTGTTTCTCTTACTGCAGGGGTGTCAAATTCGGGATGACAAATTGTTGCCACATGATGTATCGCAACTTTTTCTCCCTTTACTAAGACGGGGGTGGGAGTGTCCAGTGCATGACGCATCTGGCCCGCCGGCCGCGAGTTTGACACCCCCGCTCTAGTGATATAAAAAAGATGTGCTGTAATTCTGATTTTTGATTTATTTGTTCTTTACTGTAATAGCAATTAAACACTAATATATTAGCTTTTCATTTGATGTACCAGTTCACAATTAGAAAGAAAAAAAGGAAATCTAATTCAGTAGATGTATCTGGTAAAGTAGGTTCTTGCCTAAAGCAGAACAAAATAGTTAATATATCATAGCGTTATAGTAAAATACAGACATTCCTCATTAACTGTCAACAATTGGGACTAATAACTCCATTACTAAGCTAAATGACCATTAAGTGGAAAGTCACATTAATACAATAGTAGAGTTGGAAGGGACCTTGGAGGTCTTCTAGTCCAACCCCCTGCCTAGGCAGGAAACCCTATACCGTTCCAGACAAATGGCTATCCAACATCTTCTTAAAGACTTCCAGTGTTGGGGCATTCACAACTTCTGGAGGCAAGCTGTTCCACTGATTAATTGTTCTAACTGTCAGGAAGTTTCTCCTCAGTTCTAAGTTGCTTCTCTCTTTCATTAGTTTCCACCCATTGCTTCTTGTTCTGTCCACAGGTGCCTTGGAGAATAGCTTGACTCCCTCTTCTTTGTGGCAACCCCTGAGATATTGGAACACTGCTATCATGTCTCCCCTAGTCCTTCTTTCTCTTAAGCTAGACATACCTAGTTCCTGCAACCGTTCTTCATATGTTTTAGTCTCCAGTCCCCTAATCATCTTTGTTGCTGACCGTGTCATGTGACATAGTCACATGACCGTGACTATGCTTTCTTCCCACCCCCCTTCACCCACCGCACTGAGATGGTTGGCTCAAAACTAATCAGTTTCTAGCTTAAAACTAATCAGGCTCCTAATCACTTCCCTGCCCTTTGGAATGCTCACTTGGGCACTGGGCTAATTAGCAATAAGGGAATTAATGTTTGTATTTATATTCAGTGGAGAAAAAGAGATTATAAGAGAGTAAGCAGGCACAGGAGGAGAATACACGTTGAAAGCAATGCAGTGGCACTGGCAACAATGAGCATGCTCAGCAAACAGCCAGTATTTTCCTCACTGTGTGCCAGCTTACTCTCTTGTAATCCTTTTCTCTCCACTCTCTGCTCTGCAGTGAACAGGAAAAAGAAAAACAACAGGTCAGGCACAAGGCAATATGTGCTGACTGTAATGGCATTCATGTGATTGTGGAGATTGGGTTACTTAGGGACAGCAGCACTATCATAGTTTTGAACCATTACTGAATGAGGCACTTGGTAAGTGAGGATTATCTATAAATGAAGAAGAATACAAAGGCAGGCAATTATTTTATTATTTTACTGGCAGCTTTAATTTCATTTCGTTTGGCTCTTGCTTATAGACCTCCATGTTCTGACCATCATCCTTGTGATGATTGGAAAATTTGGGATCACATCCTCCTTCTCAATGGTTTATGTGTACACTGCTGAGCTGTACCCAACTATTGTGAGAAACATGGGAGTTGGAGCCAGTTCAATGGCCTCCAGAATTGGCAGCATTCTCTCGCCTTATTTTGTTTATCTTGGTAAGTTGCCTATTTTCTCCTAACTCAAGATCATATGTCCTGCTTTTTAGTATTACAGCAATTGCTTACTGGTTCTGATGTACACGCTTATAACATGTTGCTGCTAGGAAAGATGTATAGAAGCTGAGCTTCATTTCTGATCTTCATTTTGAGGAAGTCATAATCATCTTCCAGATCAGATCCAAATAAATCTATAAATATAAACAATACCTCAAAGTCACAATATTAGGAAATGTAAATTGTTAAGCAATCTGAACATGAATAACTTACTACTACTTGTCCTTTCTACTAGGTGCCTATGATAGATTTCTTCCCTACATCTTAATGGGAAGTTTAACAGTGCTTGCAGGAATCCTGACCCTGTTTCTCCCGGAAAGTTATGGCACTCCTCTCCCAGAAACTATTGAACAGATGCTAAGAGTTAAAGGGTAAGGATGTTGCAGAATAGAAATAAGCAGATATCCCAGCTAGTATTTCAGCAGGTCGTTTTGGAAAAGCATTTGAAGTTTATTACAGAAAATACTAGAATATTGTAATATTAGGATACTTAAAAGAATTGCAAGAAGAAGAATATAATGGAAGAAATATTTGAGTCTAAATTCATGGAGTCATTGAGAGTTAGCAGCATACAAATTTAGTAAAGTATAAATTATTAACATTTAAGAAATTATTATTAAATTCCTGAGGAACAGAATTATACATAAGAGAAATTCCAATTGTCCCTTTTCTAACTTTTTGAGACCAAATCATAGTCCTGTTAAATTAAAACTATACAACAATTTCACATTTTCAGTAATTAGTACCACTCAGTACCACCTCTAACCCACCCCCATCTATTTGCTGCCTCCCAAGTCCCAGCTGATCGGAGTCCCAGCTAATCGGCTGGGACTTCTTCTGTTGTCCTGCACAGGAGAATGGAGCTGGAAAGCAGGTTAGTGGGGTGGAAATGGAGATTTTGCAGTATCCTTGCCCTGGAGCAGGGTGGAAATGGAGATTTACAGTATTCTTCTGCTGCCACGCCAGCCAAGCCACACCCATCAAGCCATGCCCACAGAACCTGTAGTAAAAAAAATTGAATCCCACCGCTGAAACTACAGTAAGTTTCCCAAGTGACACAGCCATAGATTTCCATAGAGGGGTGAAAATAGAGTTTAATGAAATTACACCACAGCCCAATTTTACTCCTTATGTACTCAAACAAAGTGTTTCAGCATAAATATGATAAAGATGGCTATCTTTCTGACCTCATAATGGACATTTTGACATTTATGACTTTGTGCACTGGTTGGTTTGAAGCTAGGCATCTAGACACATTTACTGCATATTAAAGAACAACCATATTTCTTAAAAATGAAGTTGAAATATGCTTAAATTATTCTGGAGGTTATGTTATGAGAATGTCTTTTTCCCCATTTTCTTTTTTACAGAATTAAAAATATAAAAGCACTGAAACATCAAAATAGAACAAAGGATACAGAAGAGAATTCAGTTATTGTAAAGACCACAACATTGTGATGAAGCTGCATTGCCCACAGTATTATACCTTGAACTTTTCCTTTAATTTGCTTCCAGAAAAGACTAACCACTTTTTTCCTAGGATGGTAAATATATTTATTAAAAATACATTCATTTTGGGAATGTAAATATAATCTATCCCAGTATGGGATTTTTGCCAGCGACTGTTCATGGAACAGTGTTGGATATGGAATTTTGTTCACTTTTAGGACACGTTAACAACTATCCTTTTTGTGAGACTGCATTTTTAAAAGATGCTTCAAGGTGCAAGTTAAACGTCTTAATATCATTTTTTCCACGCATAGTGGCAAAAAATTAAATAGGTAACAGAGTTTGGATATTGTCACTCCTATTTGAGATTCTGCACCTCTTTTCTTGAGAGAAAAAATAAGCTTGAAATGATATAGAGAAACTGGCAAAGTACACCTTAAAATAATTATGCAAATAACTGAATATAATAAAAGGAGAAGAAACTGAAGCTGATTCTTTTTTACGAACACCTTTGACATAGAAATGGAAAAATAAATGTTCTAATGCAAAACACTGGCAAATTAGTTTTGTTTTCAGAATTAATTTCTTTACTGCAGATTTAAATAATACTTATATACAGTTGTTTGCAACTTGGAATAATGTTTTGCCTTATTTAGACATGTTTATTTTTATCGAAAAATTGCATTTTTAACTCTTTCATTTTACTGTTCATTGAAATTCCTCTGATACTAAAAGACTGTGGAAACACATGCTCATCTGTATTTCCAATTTTTTTTAGTTTTGTCCTGTTTCTGCATAAAATAGATGATATAGGTATATAATAAAGATATTTTATAACGCAGAATGTGTTAATTTAATGGGAATGTCCCAATCTGGGTCCTTCAATTTACCTAATTGTTGTCCTTGGAGTAAGCAGAGAACTATTTTAAGTGAGTATCATGGCATTTATAAACAAGGTTGTTGCTCATACAGTTGGAACAAATCTACACAAATCTAACCATAGATTACGGGAACTATAAATCACATCTATATGCTTTTCTTTTAAAGCAGGACTCTGATTTGCATATCATATTATTAAAAGAATTAAATGATTTTTATGATGCATAGTGCAATGAATTTTACACAGATTAATAAATCTGATGTAGTATCAAGCTGTACTTCTGCTGAATTGTTGGTTGCTTTAAAACTCTAACAAAAGTGACACATAAGTATATTGAAATATATAAGCACTTTTCCTTCTGGTAGATACAGAGGATATAAATATTTCAAATAAATGTATGGAAGCATTAAGGATTGTCTGTACTCTAATTGCTACACCCAATTCCTTGAACTTGCTGTTTTCCTAGCAAGAATATGCATAGCATCTTATCATGGCAATAACTATTGTGTTAATTTTAAAGGAATCTTTTAGATGATGATGTAGCACCATGATTATTCTAAAAGCCTTTCTTACCTTAGTTTTCCTCAGAGACTATTGGACTTCATCTCTTCAAAAAAGTATCCTGCAATATTTCTTTGAAAACCAGGTTGTCAGCCTTACAGCTTGGCAGACTATTAATTGGAGTCAATAGAGTTTATAAAGAAAATAATAGCATACTCTTTTAAAAGATAGCAGAATATAAACAAACCTCTTGACAGATTCATGTGCCTAAAAATATTCCCAGGTCTGTGGCCTTTTGTGTGTGAAGTTGTATTTTATCAGATGTTTTTTCTTCAAATCCTGAATAGTATTCTGAAATGGTTTATTTATAAAATATTTTAATATTGCAATGTCACACTGATTCTGAATAAAAATGAATTTATTTCTTATTGGAAAAATGTGTTACTCTTTTGAAAGTGTTTTCTACATCTCTCACATTTGCTCTAAGCAAACAAACAAACACCCCAAACTTGAAAACCTCATAGGAGAGTTTTCCAAAGTTCTTGATCATTTTCGCTGTTCTTTTCTGTATCAATTTTTAGCGGTCAAGTAGCCAGAACTGTACAGAGTTTTCCAAATGCAATAACATTGTAAATATTACAATGGTGTTGGTTTTGTGAGTCTTATTCGTACCTGGGGATTTATACTTTTCACTGTGGTAGACGATCCTGCACTCGCATTGATGATGTTACCTAGTTTAGGCAATGAAACTTCTGTAAGAAAACAGTCAAGCTCACAGAGCACCAAGGACCCCTCATTTCAGTCCTGAGCTACAAATATTCTCCACTATCATTTTCCATCAAACTTTGTGGGTCACATGGTGATTTACATCATGGGCGATTGAAGACAAATAAGCAAGACGAGTTATTTTCCAACTCTAGATTCCCAATGTACAGTGCTTGTTTTAAGTGTTAGTGGGGAGTTCCAGGAAGAGGGTGGAGGCCTGGAGCAGGACTGGTTTATCCAGATGTTGCCAGCAGTTCATCTTCCAGTACTGTGCAATGCTGAGAGTTCTTTTCAGGACTCTCTGCAAAAGCATAGATTCTACATCTGGTTTGGAGAAACCTTTTAAAATGTGACTATAGAAATGCAGATATGGAAATACGGTATGAAGATTGATTTTTCTTTTAATATTTGCCTGTTTGTGTAGAATGTAGAATAACATTTCTGAATGTCAATGCCCTTTATTGTAAATTATTATGGAAATGAATAATCTACATTCATGCAGTAAACTTCTATGCAAGATTAGTGCCTATAATGGTACCATTGAAAGAGTTCCAATTATAGCAGAGAATCAAGATAGTAAATAATAGCTTTGGCCTGCCAAGAATTATTTCTGCAAACACAGTTTCCTTTTTGCTCAATATATGTATCATAATATTAAAATTAAGTTCAGAGTTGTAGCTCAGATTAACGCAGGTTGCTCAAACATTCACCTCTGTGAACATCCTTTTTATTTTCTCTTTCTGAACCCGGACATAAAACAGTGCAGAAATAAAAGTGAAAGTAATCGTAGTCTTGTTTTGATTTAGGAATCGGAGGCTTGCAGTTGACAGAATTGAACGTGGAAGAGAGCCAAATAGAAAAGGGGTTGTTTTAAACATTTACAAGTAATCAAACATGCCAGCAACACCTGGATTAGGATTGCTAGTTGTTCCTTGTTCCTTTTTCTTCTGCATGACCATTTGAAGACTCCTGAAGAAAAGAAGCAATTCACTGGAGGTAACTGGATAATTTCATGAGGCAACAAGTTGGAAACCATCTTGAAAAGTGCATGAAGAAACTCGGAAAAGATAAGTTGCTTAGACCCTGGAATAATGAAAAATAGAAAGGAGAGGAGAGGCCAAAGGGTAGGGACCTCTTTATTATAATTAAAAGGCTTTTATTTCCTTCCTGCTTTTCCCACCCTAATTTTGTTCAAGCCCAAATAACCCTTTTGTGAAACTCTGGAGTTGGCTTTCTGGTTTTTAATTGGCCCTAATCACTATAACTGAAACGTTTTCATCTGCGTTTTTCATTTTATAAGTCTAAAATTAATTGTAAAGGAAGATGTTTGGTGTATTGTTTTGGGAAACTAGTCCTCAGTTCTTTAGTGTACTTTTTATTTGCAGTGTTTTTTGTGATAAGAGGGCTAGACGGTTTGTGGACTGACCAAACGGTAGATATATTTTTATAAAGGCCCATTAGATACTTTTAACTCGTACAGATGATGTAGCTATGATTAATGTTTCCTTATCTATCTGGCTCTTGGGAGCAATGTTGTGTTACAGAAAAATTTTCACTGTATATGTTTGAAAGAGCTATGTTTTCACTTAGAACAAAGAATGCAGGGGAAAGAGAAGCTTGTAAGAGGAAAATGTTGACATTTGTGTCACAACCAATCAAAACAGATGTGAACAAGAATAGCTAGGCATTCTCCCCCTTCTCTTCATTTCCCCTGCATTTATTTTGTTTTTTTAAATGTACACATAGCTGCCTGGAGACTACTTTCTGTTAGTGAAGGGACAAGGCAATTTGTTTCCTAATGCAAGCTGTGCATAGCTTATTTTACATTATAAGCTAAAGCTGCTGCTATATTTTGATAAATATTTCACCCAGGCTTATGAGCATGCTGGTGAAAAGCTTAGCCTTGATTATGTATTGATCGCAAAGGAAGGATACCTCCTGTGTAGCCCATAAGAAAGTTTCTGATCTTTATTTTCAAAGAAGTTTACAGCAGGCTTTTTATTAGTAAATAGAAACGAATGAGAGCAAAGTTCAGTTGTTCTGATCAGTTAGGTTAATGTTCTCTTTAGCAAATATCAAACAATTCCTTCACACATTATTAGGGAATGCCTTATAGCACTGCAATATGCCTTGAAATATACAGTATTATACCCAGGGTCCTGTTTATAATTTTATTTTCTTTAGAAAAAAGATACTGCATTATTGTTACGTTTGGTGACACAGTCAGCCAGGTGGTAGACTGGATTTGGCATTTTATCCACCTATCTTAAGCACCTGCAATAGGCAGATGTTTGATTGTATTAAAAGGTACCCATCGCAAAATGTAAGCTGTTCTAAGTAAAGCTACCTTTTGCAATTTACCGATGGTGGGTTTGTCAATGCCAATGGTGTTCAAGAGGTGCCGTAGCTGTTTTGGGATTATTATTACTAATCAGCACATTTCTTAAATTTCAAGAGAATATTGAGAATACGATATTGGAAATATATTGATTTAATTGAAGCATCACACCAAACCATGATTTGCATTTAGAAATGATCAGGTTGCAGCTCCAGAGCCATATGCCACTTAATGAATGTTCGTGGTGACTCCAATCCACTCCCTTATTCCCAGAAGTCAATAGCAATGCAATTTTTAGTGTGCCAGAAGGGAAAAATCGTTATATAGTATACCCGAGGAACAACAGTATTAAGTCTATATTTAAATACTTTAGCTTTCACGAAATGAATCACACAAAACTGTTCTCCCCCACTTTTGGGAGTGTGGCTCAAAGTAAACACCACAGAATAAAGCAATTCTTCACTTGGAACAGTTTTATTTTGCTAAGGTTTACCGTTCTTAAAAACCTAGTTGAGTATACAGTGACAGGACTGTACTTATCTGTGTATTGATCCTAATCAAGGAAAAACCCATACAAAGGCAAGAACTTGCACAAGTTATAACCAGAAATCTAATGAGAAGTATTCTTTCAGTTATGTGGCCCTCTACTGATTAAGTTATTATTATTATTCACTACTGAGACATCATTATCAAGAGCAGCAGTTGCATTTGTGATATTTGAATTTAACTACTATTTTTGTGATCCTGGATAATTGTTCTTCCTTTCCTTTATTTATTATATGTCCCACTGAGTTTATAAATAGCCAGTATTGTAGCTGGGTTTTCAAAAGGAATATGGTTGGCGTTGGTGGAAGTATAGCAATGACAATAGCAAAAAAATAAATAAACCAGTTTTGGTGCTATCAATAAGAGTAAACATATGATGCAATTTTTTTAAAAAATTTTCTCTCAAATTCATAGCTCGCTAAGACTTTTAGAAATGGAAATTTATTTGCATACACACCCAGCTTCAGCAGCTTCATCACTTAATTAAACCTCTTGATTCTGCATTTTAGAAATGTTGGTCTGTCCTTGTTCTTTTTTAAAGAGATGTTTAGCATGGATGCAATCCTGACTGTAATGGAATCTGCCCATTATGATCTCAAGTGATGGTTAAGCGAGGTCACCATGTGATCGCTTTGCTTAATGAACTCCACCCCTGCTTTCCCCAATGAAGTTATTAAGCAACTATGTGGGTTGTTAACCCACTGAGCCATGGTGGCACAGTGGTTAGAATGCAGTACTACAGGCTACTTCTGCTGACTGCAATTTGGCAGTTCGAATCTCACCAGGCTCAAGGTTGACTCAGCCTTCCATCCTTCTGAGGTGGGTAAAATGAGGACCCAGATTGTTGGGGGCAATAGGCTGACTCTGTAAACTGCTTAGAGACGGCTGTAAAGCACTGTGAAGTGTATATAAGTCTAAGTGCTGTTGCTAACTGTTTTGTATGAAATAACTCAATATGGAAAAAAATGGGGATCTTGGTTTAACAGAAATACAAAAGCAATCCTCAGAATAACAGAATTGGGAGGAGCCTTGGAGATCTTCTAGTCCAGCGATGGCAAACCTTTTTTGGCTCGCGTGCCACAAGTGAGGGGAGCGCAGGGGGGTCGTGTGCAGGCGTGCCGCACCCATAATGCAATGCGTGACCCCCCCAGTGCGCATGCGTGCACGACGTGTGCCCCCCCCATTTTACATGCTTTTTTCGCCCTCCCCAGGCTCCAGAGGCTTTATAGGAGCCTGGGGAGGGCGAAAAGAGCCTCCCCCGCCCGCCCAGATGCCCTCCGGAGGCTTTAGGGACCGTCCAGAGGCTTCCCTGAAGCCTTCGGAACGCTTAAAACAACCCTCCGAACAAACCGGAAGTCCCGGTTTGCTTGGAGGGTTGTTTTAAGCGTTCCGAAGGCTTCAGGGAAGCCTCTGGACGGTCCCTGAAGCCTCCGGAGGGCCTCTGGGGGGCAGGGGAGGCTCTTTTCGCCCTCCCCAGGCTCCTATAAAGCCTCTGGAGCCTGGGGAGGGTGAAAAATGGCTTTTAAAAAGGTGAACTCAGCTGGCCAGCGCGCACATGCGCGCTGGCCAGCTGACAAGGCAGCGCCTCACGTGCCCTGACAAATGGCTCCGCGTGCCACCTGTGGCACGTGTGCCATAGGTTCGCCATCACTGTTCTAGTCCAAGGATGTCAAATTCAAGGCCCAGGGGCCAGATCCGGCCCACGGGGTGCTTATATCTGGCTACAGGGTTGCTCTGGAAATAGGGAAGGACTGGCCCATGGTGCATCTGCCAGCAAAAATGGAGCTCACAAGGGCCACGCCCGGCTCTTCCAAACTCCATTTTTGCTGGCAGATGGTTGCAGAAGGCCATTGCAGCCAAAAACGAAGCTCGGGAGCCCATTTTTGCTGACAGAGCACTCAGGGCACCACAGATGCCCCCGACACGAGTGATGTCAAGCTGGTCACTCCCATCCTGGCCACACCTACTTCAGCCCGCCAAGGTCAAACACAACCCTGATGCGGCCCTCAGTGAAATTGAATTTGACACCCCTGTTCTAGTCCAATCCTTTGCTGAAGCAGGAGACCCTATACCATTCCAAGTGGCTGTCCAGTCTCTTCTTAAAAGCCTCCAATGATGGAGCACCCACAACCTCTGAAGGCAAGCTGTTTCACTAGTTAATTGTTCTCACTATTAGGAAATTTCTCTTTACTTCTAGGTTGCTTCTCCCCTTAATTAGTTTCCATCCATTGCTTCTTATTCTGCCTTCAGGTGCTTTGGAAAATAAGTTGACCCCCTCTTCTTTGTGGCTGTCCCTCAAATATTGGAACACTGCTATCATGTTGTGTCCCCCCCCCCAGCTCTTTTTTTCACTAGACTAGATATACACAATTTCTGCAACCATTCTTCATATGTTGTAGCTACAGTTATTAGGTTTTACCAACAATTTGGTTATTTTGCTAATAAATGAAAACAACCACAAAGCATGAAATAGGGAGGGAGATTGGGAGATAGATTAACACTTCATGAAATATACCCAGCTATTTAAAGTCACCCCTCTCTTCTATGAGCATTAAGTTAAGGAATTAATATAATTCACGGTAATTACAATTTGACTAGTTGTATACTGGAGTAAGCTGCAAACAGAATTACTATAGTTGCTCCATGCTACTTGGAACACTTTGCTTCCTTTAAAAATTTATAATATATATATAAATAAAGATTCTGTAAAATTCAGAAATATCAACTTCTATAGAAAACTGTTTGCAGCTTTGTCTTTACCATAGTATTATATATGAACAAATTAATTTTAGTTTATGTGCATTTTGAACCAAAAGATGGCAGCATTCCTCCAGAAGAACAACTTTCTGAAGGTATTTTAGGAATAGGATGAAATTATTCAGAGAAAAATAAATAAAAACCCTTAACCCTAATTAGTTTTGAAGTATAATCTGAGTACCATATAATATTTATAATCAAAGCAGGGCAATTGTATACATGTTTGCTCAAAAGTGAGCCTGGTTGTTACCTGTCATATTGAAAACACACAGAGAAGAATGTTCAAAATTGCAATATAAGAAAATGTAGATTAGATAAAACAGATAGTCAATATAGTTCAATTTCTTATCTCATAGTTTATTGTACCTTTCAAAAACTTCTCATACATATTGGGTTATTGATATTTCATGACATTACAGGAGTTCTCATAATTATTAACCATATCAAGTATGTAGTAGTATTTTGTTGCAAGAGGCCCAGTCATTTTTGGGTTATGGGCAGCTGGTGCTGTCTCTCTCTGTTTTCAGACTTAAAATGTAATTAGCAGTATCATTTTCAGTCTGAAATGTTTTCCCAAAATACTATTGGGTCTTTGTGCTTCTATATATTGTAGCAGGAATAGGTAATTTTGGGAGCCACTCATACACTGGTAATGTTAATGACCTCAACATTATAAATTATTTTTCTACGAAATATAAAAGTGTATGTTCTGGATGAGTTGTTTTCTGCATGATCATATTTAAAGGAATAGAGTCTCTTGCAAAGGGGGAAAACAGCACAAGAAGGATGTAAATTTGATGAATAACTTACAACCTCTTTAACTGAAATTTCTGGGATAGGACATGGTTTAGATAAGACTATTGTCCTTAAAACTGCACCCACATTTGCACAGTCGAGCAGAGTTTCTCTTCAACTTTCATATGGACAGTATGATTTATTTTCTTATACTTCCTATTAACTGATCTTGAGAAGCAGGAAGTTCTGCAGGAAGAAAGAAGCAACAAATAATTGAAGAATTCAAGCATTGCATTATTTAGAGCAAATAACTGAGTGAAGGAAAGCACAAATCAGTCAAAATATAATTAAAATGTTTGTACACTAAAATATGCAGTTGATAAAGAAAACTTAAATATATATATACATACCCACTTTACAGACTATATTTAAAACCGGATTGGAGCCCATGGTATTTATTACATTTATTTTCCACCTTTCTCTGAATTCCAAGGATCATGGCAGCTTACACTGACAAAATGTTTAATAGATAATAAAAGCAATTAAAATCAAACACAAAACTAAAATCAATCATTATAAGAATTAATAATGAAAAGCTTGGAGGAAAATGGAATTTTAACCACTTCTAAAGATTAGGAGAAAAATATATCTTTCTTAAGCATATATGCCTTCCATAGCCTGGAACTACAGAGAAGGCCCTTTCCTATATGGTTAATAATCAAACCATGTTGGGAAATCTTCACTCAGAAGGGATTTTCTGCTGTTTAGGCAGATTCAGGCAGGTTCACGGTGGGAGAGCCAATCCCTAAGGCCAATCCCTAAGCCATTTAAGATCAGTAGTAGCATTTTAAATTGTACATGGTAGACAATTGTTAGCCAGAGCAGATTATTTCAGTATAAAGGTAGAGATTCCCCTCGCACATATGTGCTAGTATGTGCTAGTCATTCCCGACTCTAGTGGTGCTCATCTCCATTTCAAAGGCGAAGAGCCAGCGCTGTCCAAAGACGTCTCCGTGGTCATGTGGCACAGCATGACTAAATGCTGTGGCGCACGGAACGCTGTTACCTTCCCATCGAAGATGTTCCCTATTTTTCTACTTGCATTTTTACATGCTTTCAAACTGCTAGGTTAGCAGAAGCTGGGACAAGTAATGGGAGCTCACTCCGTTATGCGGCACTAGGGATATATATATTTCAGTATTATATCTTCATATATAGATATGAAAACATTGCACATTGTTCAGCAGTTTGGCCACTACATGTGGCACGAGCTGCAATTTCCTGAAACCTTTCAAGAGTAGCTCCATATATATCATGCTAGAGTAGCTGAGATGGACTGTAATAATATCCAATCTGTAAAGCATAGATAATTGTAGCTAAGTCTGACCAGCTTGAGAAAGGTTGGAATTAGTACACTAGCTATAATTGTGTGAATATACTCTTCACAATGGATGCTACCACAAGAAATCCACAATGAACACTCCCAAATAGTAAACCTGATGTCCTCTCTAAAACAGACTTCACCTTAATGTCTACATTTAGCTTTTGTCCTTACCAATAACAATTCTATCTTGTCTGATTTTAATTTCATCTTATTTCCCCTATCTAGCCCATTATTAAGTATAGAAAATATTCAGTAAGAATAATTGATTGCTTCCTTTGAGTTAGAAAACAGAGATGATTGTCATCAGCATGACTTCAGCATCTCAGTCTAAAGCTGTGGCTGAATTTCTCCAAGGATTTTATGTCAATGTTATGCAGCCTAGAGAGCAAGCTAAGAACATAGGACTCCATAGTTACCTAAATGTCAAACAGTAGCACCTGAGCACCACCACCTGGCATAACCTGATCTAAAGACTGTTATCATTGGGGAGACCAAGCCAATTCCTATATCAGACAGACCAGAGGGATACAATGGTAGATGGCTTTTGAAAGCTGTTGATAGATCCCAGAGAATTAGCAAGGTTGCAGATCCCATCTTGCTTCTGATGTAGGCTACCCATCATTAACCTAAGCAATCACAAAATTCAATCACTTCAAGGAAAATATCAATCAAATGTACCCTTAGTCAAAATCGTCTTCATTAAAAAAAAAACAATTAGCCTTTTGCAAACCTTTTCTCCAAACTCCAAAATAATTGAGACACCTTCTTCCTCCACCACCATCCTATTTGCCAAAAAGACAAGAAAAGGGGTGTTTTTGCCTGTCCAGGTTGACTTTTTAAAATTTGTCAATAAGGTCTTTTGCTAAACTCCCAACTAGACACAAATAAGGGCAGTTTATCCTGATATTTTCCACAATACTCTTTTGATGGTCTTCTTTTTGTTTAGTCCATCTGGGTTTACATTCCAACATTTCCTTCACCTGCATTGCAGAAATAACCCCTCATGACTGTTCAAGCTAATCCTAGAAAAGCAGACATCGATTAACACATCACTGTGTTGGATAGTCCTTGCATATTTCTCATTAGCTAGTAAAGTCATCATTGCCCAAATATATTGTGGTCAAGCCTCTTTAACACCACTGTTCCTAGGAAAGAACATATTAAGTGCAGTTAAATGTGTCCAAACAATTGTGGGACAGGAATGGCAAATTGTACCCAAACACAGGCTTTTGTAAAGGTAATTGCATGAAAACACAGGAGTTTGCGATCTACTTGCAAGCTTTATGTAAAGAATGCTTTTCAAGAGCCTGGTTTAATTCCTTGAAGCTTGCCTATATTAGCTGAAGCTTTCATGCTGAAACTTGTCCCACCCTTTCCTGTATCAAGAGGTCATCCTTCGTAGAGGAACAAAGCCTAGCATTTGGCAGTATTATTGCTTCGTTGCAGCTGGGTGAACTTATCTAGTGTTTCTAGCAAAAAGCTTTTTGGAGATCCATTTCTTTCATCCAAGCAACAATAGCTGCAGGAGTTCCATGTAGCAGCTGTAGAAGGCTTGGGTCACAGATCTCAACCTTGATAAATTGAGGAAAAGATGACAGTTTCTGTCTCTTCAGCGCTTTTAGTCATTTTGTTGCAGGCTCGGTTGCTCCCACCTTCTTTTTAGCCAACCAAAGAAGCTGGCAGAAACCCGTCTCTCCCGATGAAGACAAAATTGGAGACCGGTTTCTGCTAGCTTCTTTGGTTGGATAAAAGGGGGGGGGGAGCAACTGAGCCTACAACAAAACGACAGGTTTAGGACAACTTTCCACAGCCAACTTATCATGGCCAATTCACTACAGCCAACTCTCTGCAGCCAACTTGCCACGGCTAACTCACCAAGGGACAATTTGCCGTGGAACAAGAGTTACACTAATATCAAAGAAATGGTGGAATGTAATCATTAAAAGAAAGGATGCCATAGGAGGAACAAAACAAAATGTAAATGACAAAAATTAGAATACTTTTTAATTATTTTAAATCGTTCAATCGAATTGTTGAATTGTTCCATGGTGAGTTGTCCTATGGTGAATTGGATGTGATGAGTTAGCCATGGCAAATTGGTTGTGGCGAATTGGCCATGGTGGGTTGGCGTGAGGAATTGTCCCGTTCCAGAAAAAAACACCATTATTACCTCACTTCCACAGCAGTGGTGGGTTCTTACCGGTTCAGACGGGTTCGGTTAAATCAGTAGTGGTTTGCCAGCCTGGGTTGCTGGAACTGGCAGTGACCCAGGTCTGCCACGCCCCAAAACTGGTTCCCCAGGCAGCGCCATAGGGGACGCCATCTTGTTTTTTGTTAACAATTTTTATTGCATTGCACCTGCGCGCATAGCATGCATCAAGCACACGTGCATGGAAAGTGCATAGGGACGCACGGCACACCCACGAGCAAACCGGCAGTAGTGACTGCCGGAACCCACCCCTGTTTCACAGATATTCAAAGTGGGAGCAGTTTTGAGTTACAAAATAAGTTAACCATTAAATATGCATATTGGTTAACATATGAAGATTTTATGCAAATCCTAGTCTTTCTCTAACTTCTTGACTCTGCATAAATGATCCTCTTAGGAGCTATGCTTAACATGCTGATTAGAGGGTTGGAAGAGAAAATTAGTGAAATGGTTGGAAGCATTGGACATAATTGCCCTGGAAAACAGAAGACTGCAGAGGTAGCTGTCTTGAAAGGCTTTCAGGAACAGATTGGGAAGAATTGTTCATAATTGCCCCCCAAAATAGGAAAAGACACCATGGCTTTAAAGGACAAGGAAGCAGGTTTTGAAGAACATCAGGAAATCTCCTTATGCTAAGTGCTGTTCAACAATGGAACAGGAAGTGCTAGATTCTCCATTGAACAGGTTTAAACCAAGGTGGGTGGAAAACTGTTGGGGATGCTATAGTAATGAATTTCTGCACTGGAGTTCCAGTTGGACTGGGTCATCTCTATGATCTACCCCAGCCTTTACATTCTTTAATTTTATTATTCCTGCAGGATTCATCTGATAGCCTGGATTTCAAATGCAGGTAGTCGTTGACTTACAGCAGTTCATTTAGTGACCATTCAAAGTTAAAACGGCACTGACAAAAGTGGCTTATGACTATTTTTCACCTTTGACTGTTGACCTTTGCAGCATCCCCATGCTCATGTGATCAAAGTGCTTGGTAAATGGTTCGTACTTATGACCATTGCAGTGTCCCGGGGTAATGTTATTACTTTTTGCAAACTTCTGACAAGCAAAGTCAATGGGGAAACCAGATTGACTTAACAACCAGGTTATTAACATATCAGCTGCAGTAGTTCACCAAATAACTGTGGCAAGAAATGTTGTAAAATGAGGCAAAACTCACTTAACAAATGTCTCATTTAACAGCAGAGATTTTGGGCTCAATTGTGGTCATACATCGAGGGCTACCTCTAGTAATTACAGCAGTAGCATGGCAGTTTTGAGGAAACACATAATTTCTCTTGAGCAACTGTTGATTGGCTACTTTAAGAAAACTTAGAATGCTATGGATATAGTCTAAAGTGATTAATCCTTTGGCACATAGACAATTGCACTCCAACATTAATGATTTAAAAATGCAGCAAGAAACTTCCTGGATAAAGACTATGTATAAACATGTTGTATGTATTCATATTTTTGTCCAGTACAAGGTCTAATAATTCATTCCTTGTTTTGTGAAGTACAATAGATTCTTTGAAATTATGAATGTTATGTGAAGAAAGGAGATTGTAAATCAAAAGACTGTCTGTCTGCATACAGTGGTACCTGGGTACTCATCATTAATCGGTTCCAAGAGGTGGGATGAGTACCAGAAATGATGATTACCAAATATATTTTTTTCCATACAGAATAATGTATTGAGTCACAAGGCAGCTAACACTGACAAGTTGTAGCTTGTGCATTGAGTATCAAATAAATGATAAGTACCAGGACAAGCTTTACATGTCAAAATGTGTTGAGTACCAAATTCAATGAGTTTCAAAGCAGTTGAATACCAAGATACCACTGTATATATAAGTATTGTGTGTCTTTATGTAAGTGTGTGTAGAATGAAATCCAATTTGGTGTGGAGTACATTCTGACCGATAGGTAGTCCACACTGCTTACAACAAAACATAAACAAAACCCAAATGCTTTTATTTTGTTAGGTACTATGTTGTAAATATTTAAATGGGGAGAAGAGAAAATAGTGGTAGAGAAGGCGGGGAAAGTCACAAAGTGTCACCTTTCTCTCCACAGGGATAACTTTTCCATATGTCAGTCATATATTTCCTTTATATGAAAATTGTTCTAATGTTCCAGCATTGCCTCCTCAACAGATGAGAGAGAGAGAGAGAGAAAATTGCTTTGTAGTCTGCTTTGTAATCCACATTTGAAAACACCTGTTATTATATAGTGATTATTTCAGGGTTATTCTGAATAAAGTTATCTTCCTATTCCTCAGTCATTGACCTCTTATCATCCAATTTTATGTACTTTGTAACTGAAAACTTCCGGCTGATCCCTGGTTCTATACAGGGCAGCTGTCACTCTTTGCAACAACAACATGGTAGAGTCTAGACTGTGGCTTTTATGCCTGGGGAACTCAATTCCCTTGGAGTAATTGAAACCTGGCCATGATGGGTGGGAGCAGACTTGCTTATTAGCCTTGACCCAGTTCCCAAACTAGGATATGGCGAAATGCTCTGCCTTTTTTCTCCCCTTTATACTGTATTGGTAATGGTGGCTGAATAGAAAAGTAGCACAAACATTTTTATTAGTAGTATAACAGGCCACAACTGCTTAATTCTGATAGTGCTGTCATAATTGCAGGAATTTAGCTGGCTGTCCAGAACAAGGTGCATAGGTGCAACCTAATCACTTCACTTTAACACTTCAGTGTTAAAAGTGACTGTATCTTGGGAAGTTTTCTTTGTCTGTTGTAAATGTTGCCTCTGAATATGCATGTGTACAGGCAGCACTTCTGTATGCAAAGGGGCATGCGCACCCAGGCAGGTAACTGGAAGACATGTTAATGCAATGAAGCCAAAACTGTTGAAGGACATGGTTGCTTTAACGTTTCAAGAAGGGTTTCTTGGCTCATATAATGCTTTGCAAGGAGTTCCTTCCAGAATTTTTCCATAGCTGTTAGAAAAAGCTGTACATTAGAACTGTGCATTATACATTGATATGTAGGGACTGAAATGGAAGGACAGTACCGGAAATATGGCTACATTGAAATAGAATTCCATTGGCCAAAACCATGGATACGCCTTCTTCATTGAATAAAGAATTTCTTTCTTCAAGAATATCCATGGATGGTCACCTGAAATATTGCTCTCTATCATAATTTACCGCATTTAGAAATCTAGACTGTTTCAAATGTTTGAAATAAAGCGGCTAAGGAGCTTCTTTGATTAATATTCCTACCTCCCACCAATCTGGGAGCGTTTTGGACTTCCAATTTCCAAAATCCGTCATCGGTATCAGAATGGGAAAGATTATATTAAACATCACACCGTTCTGTAGACTTTCATATTAAGATAACAAATACAGTATATTCTACAAAAGTGGCAGTGGTGGGATTCAAATTTTTTTACTATCGGTTCTGTGGGCCTGGCTTGGTGAGCGTGGCAGAAGAAGGATACTGCAAAATCCCCATTTCCTCCCGATCAGCTGGGACTCGGGAGGCAGAGAATAGATGGGGGCGGGGCCAGTCAGAGGTGGTATTTACCGGTTCTCCGAACTACTCCAAATTTCTGCTACTGATTCTCCAGAACTGGACAGAACCTGCTGAATACCACCTAAGTGGCCTTTAGACTCCAGATGTAGTATTGTAGCCTAGCATGTCTAGAAAAAAAAGTCACATTCTATATAAATGCATAAAGCATTTATAAACAATTACTTCTGCCACATCTATCCAGATTACTGCACTGCTGTACAGGGAGCTTCCTCCAACCCAAAGACCCATAGGAAAGCATAGCTGTCCAGAATGTAACAATGTAAGTAGCATCTTAGTATGCCTATACTAGACTGGTTACCAATTCCCTTCCAAGTGCGATTCAACTAGCTGTTAGTCATTTACAAAGCCATTCATGGCTTGTGGCCTGGATCATTATGGAAGCCACTTACCCCCAATTATTCTGCATGCCATATATGAGAGCTGGCACAATTAGCATGCAGGGTGCCAGAGGTCTTCCCTGTTACCATAGTCCTCCCAAGGTCCATTTGGCTCCAACACACTTTGTCAGGAAAGTAGACCATCAGGAACATTTTGTGAATCCACATGAATGTCCGTTATTTTAATTCTTGTACTCCCAATGGGCTGCTACTCTTGTATTAGTTCCTGTACACTTCCATTTTTATGATGTTTTGAAGTGTGGTATACACTGCTTTTGGTCAGTACCAATACTATAATATAGGGCCAGTTAATAAAATGCAGGTGCATCTTCAGCAACAAATGCAGGCTTCAAAATGATGGGCACTTGACAATCAAAGCTCCCTGCCCCGTTTTACATGCATGCAAAATGTGGATCACATGTTAAAAAGGAGCACTTGCCTTGTTGCATCTGTCTTTTTGAAGGCAGTTACTGTCATAGCAAATGGCTCTGTTAGGTTATAACCTTATAAATCTATTTATTTATTTATATATGGACTATTACAGTTGTGTGACTTTTGCACAAAAGCCTGTTGGCATAGGAATCCTGGTGTACTGGAGTGGCAGGAAGTATAAATTAACCATATTGCGTGTAGAGTACCAGCAATCATATCTTACCACCAGCACTTTGTTGTATTTGTTAGTGTGGGTGGTAATCATTACCAAACACCCACAGTATCATAAAATGGACTTTTGTTAGTAAGTCAATGATTGCTGGGGACAATAAAGATAGCACAAGATGGAAAATTGTGTACTCAAAGGAACATGTTAATCCATTCATTTCTGGAGAATGAATAAAACAACCTCACTAAATTCAGAAGGAAGATAAATATTTGGAATCATATCCTTTCGTGCTTGCTTTCTGAGATATGCAGAGACACATCTCAGAAATATTCCTTACATTTCCATACCCTTCTCCAAGTTGTTACTTTTCATATGCCTTTGAAATGCTGTTTGGGTATAGCAGTGGTGGGTTGCAGGTGGTACCCCCGGTACAGGCATTCTGGAGCCTGCCTGGAGCACTGGACACCATTCCAGTATGGTGCTCCAGAGGGCCCACCATACCCGTCCGAGCTCCTTACCGATCTTTTAAGTCTTCAACGCTTCTGCGCATGTACATGGTATGTACAGCCGCCTGCGCAATGTGATGCTAAGCATCTGGAGCATTGCGGAAGCTCGTGGAGGTGCTAAGATGCATGCGCACATCCATGTGGATGCTGCCGGACCCGTTCCAACCATTCCGGTTGGAACGGGATCTGGAACCCACCACTGCGGTATAGGTACAACATGTCTTGGGGGGGGGCAGCAGGTTTGAAAAAGGGTTACAATATTGTTACTCTGGATGTGATTGGCTCTTAGAAGCACCAATATCATTACAAAGGTAGCAATAAAAATTATTGCAGGTGAACAGAGTCAGTTTCCATCTCTGCTGAGACTCATTCAGAAAATCTTCTATTCCGTTGTCTGTGATGAATTTGTATCTTTGGGGACAATATATAGTGAAGAATAATACACACTGAAAGAGTAGTGCTTGATTTGTGAGATAATGTATACTGCTAGCTTGGATTGTACACAGGAAGACTTAACAATTATGCTGCAGGCAGGCAGCAATTGCTAAAGCAATAGTGCTTAAACTTATATACCACTTCACAGTGCTTTTACAGCCCTCTCTAAGCAGTTTACAGAGTCAGCATATGGCCCCCAACAATCTGGATCCTCATTTTACCGATCTCGGAAGGATGGAAGGCTGAGTCAACCTTAAGCCTGGTGAGATTCGAACTGCCAAATTGCAGTCAACTGGGAGTCAGCAGAAGTAGCTTGCAGTACTGCATTCTAACCACTGCACCACCGCAGTGTCGTAGCTATGCTGGAATTTTGGGGGGTGGGAATCCAAATATCTGAGGCAAATTGCCCTAAGCAATTGTCCTATATTATGGAAACCCTGGGCATGTTTTAATGCAATTCTGGAATATTTTCGGATTGATTGATTGATTGATTGATTGATTTCTGGTCCTTATTGTTTTTACAAGTACTTCAAAGTGGCAAATATATCCAACATACCTTCCTCCTCCTATTTTCCCCACAACAATGGTTACCTCATGAGGTGTGTTGAGCTGAGAGAGAGTCAGAGGTGGGTTGCTCCTGGTTCGGCCTGGATCGGGCGAACCGTCAGTGGCAGCGGTGGAGGCTCCGCCCACCTGTCCAGACGCTTCTGCGCATGCGCAGAAGTGTCCCACGCATGCACAAGTGAACCAGTAGTAAAATAAATGGAAACCCACCCCTGGAGAGAGTGTCTGTCCGAATCCAGCCATCTTTCATGTCATCTTTTCTTTCTTCTAAAATTATCAATTTCACACTCACGCATTTGAAACATGCTCATCTTGGAGACTTTGTTTAGAATGTCTGATAAACCTTTCAAGACAACTCCCTGCTGTACAAACGGGGACAATGAAGTCGCCTCAGCTTCTTCACTTACGTCCCCTCCCCCTTCTTTTGCTTGAATATTATTTAAATGAGCCTCCTGAAACAATGGTTCAAAAAACTGTTCTGCTGCAAAGAAAAGAAAAGAGCCAGAGGCTTATATATGACCTTTGAAGACTGAGAATTTACATTTTTCCCCCATCCAAGAAAACAAACATCAAGTATGTACAATGGTTTATACCTTTGAAAACAATGTGCTCTAGTCTAGTCCACGAAAGTGCCTGCAGGTAGTCCTCAACTTACAATCACCTCATTTAGAGACTGTTGAAAGTTACAATGGCACTGAAAAAGTAAATTACGACCATTTTACACATTTATAATTGCTGCAGCATCCCTGTGGTCATTTGGATGCTTGGCAGCTGGCATGTATTTATGATGGTTGCAATATGTGATCACCTTTTGCAAACTTCTAACAGGCAAAGTCAATGGGGAAACCAGATTCACTTAACAACTGGGTTACTTAATGAACAAATGACTGATTCATTTAACAGCTAAGGAAAGAAAGGTTGTAAAATGGGGCAAATTTCACTGAACAACTGTTTTGCTTAACATAGGAAATTTTGGGCTCAGTTGTGGTTGTAAGTCAAGGACTATCTGTACTGCAGTCAGTCTGATATCAAATGAACGTGTTACTTCAGCTTCTAACAACTGCCTCTGTCAAGTTTCTCACTCGAGAATTAACAGTTCACTTGAGGTTAATAGGGGAGGTCATCTGTTTCCCTTTTCATAATCCCTTTTTGGTCATAGTTCTGATATTGCAAGAGTTAAACTTTGAAGCAACAGATGGAATCCATTTCTTTAGTGGATTGATTTATTATGGTTAAATGGTAACACTTCTATCTGGGCTTTGATCAAAAGATAGACTTATTCTGGAAACTGAATCTATTATATTTAATTAAACAATTGATAAGAGATGGCATAAGAAGCAAACATGGAGATTTGATCCAGAACAAATCATTTATATTTGGGGTGATTTGGGATAGATAAGGCGCAATGATAAAATTTCTACAACTGGATTACAATAACAGTTTGTTAACAGAATTTAGAAATTTTAATTTTGTTTTGCTTTAGTATTATTATTCTTCCTGTTAACTACTTTGTCACTAATATAACATATAGAAGAGAGGTCAATAATTTGCGAATAGATTTAGTAGTTTAAAGAGAACCTGTTTCACAAAGGGTGGGAATTAATGTCGTAGTAATATATTAATCGATATTCACCTACCGGTAGGTGGAATAATATGTATACAAGTGGTGGGGAGTTTTTGATGCAACTTTTTAAATGTTTTGATATATATAAATGTAAATATTATATATATATATATATATATATATATATATATATATATATATATATATATATATATATATATATATATATATATATGCTGGTTTTGTTGTATTCGGGTCTTTTCCCGTGTAAGGTTGAGATTGTCTTTGTAACGTTTCGGCAGGATCACACCTGCCATCTTCAAGCTGTGGGCTTAAAATTTTAAGCCCACAGCTTGAAGATGGCAGGTGTGATCCTGCCGAAACGTTGCAAAGACAATCTCAACCTTACACGGGAAAAGACCCGAATACAACAAAACCAGCATACCTACACCCGTGAAAATCTACGAAAACAAATATATATATATATATATATATATATATATATATATATATATATATATATATATATATATAGTTTATATATAAAGATTTTACAAAGATTTTTAAAAGCTATAGAAGCATAGAAGAAGAAATAGGAAACAAAGAGATTATAGAAGGCCAAAAGAAAAAGTGAATAACAAGAAGCAAGAAAAGAGAAAATATCTAAAGAAGCAACTTTCTATTTTCTTTGCAGTAGTTACAAACACATCAATTGCCATGTCCCACTCCCATATTGCACAACATAGTTCCCTTCTTCCCACAAACAAACCTTTTTAATCAAAGGATTAAGGGGGGAAAAGATAAAAATCATTTTTAAGGTTTTGCTGTTATTCAACTTGTTATAAAAAGTGCAGAGGTTGTTATTTTTTAAAAAAAATGGGAAAAATAATGGAGATGATCCATATTATCTAAACTACGTCCAACACCACTTTACATTGGCTGGAAGTCAAGCAGAGAGAAAAGAAGGCGATAGAGGTTCTAGGAAATACTAGATAACAATATAACAAATATAAAGAAAGACATAGAGGACTGTAGCACTCCCAACGGATTCTAGAGTATTTTTAGTCTAGCTGCTCACTGTTTATTGCAGCTGCGAGGATGATATCAGCTCGTCTGACTCAGGATTTGACTTGGCAGCATGCCTCTCTGAAGGCAAGTCATGTGATTTGAAGGAATAGCTAAGCCGCGGCGGCATTGCCAAGTGTGATTGGTTTCTCGAGAGAAAAGAAGAAGAAAAAATGCAGACACAAACAAACAGTATTCAAGGGTTGGCAAATAAGTGTGCGACTGTGTTATTGTCTTTATTCAAAGTACCTGTGATTAGCTAACCAATTCCTTGAGTTTCCTGGAGGGGAAAAAAAGTACCTGGATGGGGTAAAAAAAGTTCAGAAACCACAACAAGGTGATGGTTTTGACTTGGAGTAAGCGTGGGAGGTTATAGCTGAAAAGATGCAGTGCAAATAAAGAACAGTAGTGAGATCTAATATTTGCTCATGCACAGAGGCACTGCCCAGACCTGAAATGGTGAGAGATTCAAGGCAGAACAGGAAACAACTGGGGTCAATAGAAAGAGGCTGCTTGCCATGAGACCTGACAAGAATTAAAATGCAACCCTGGTCAGCCGATAGATAGTTGAGTGGGTGCCTCCCTTAGATTGGATTAACAGAGTTGGTAGGGACCTTATAGGTCAGGGGTGTCCAAACTTGGGAACTTTAAGACTTGTGGACTTCAACTCCCAGAATTCCCCAGCCAGCTATGCTGGGGAATTCTGGGAGTTAAAGTCCACAAGTCTTAAAGTTCCCAAGTTTGGACACCCCTGTTATAGGTCATCTAGTCCAACTCCTCCCCACACACACCGGCCAATCTTTTCCTGAAAGCCTCCAGTGATGAAGCTCCCACAACTTCCAAAGGCAAGCTGTTCCATTGCTTGATTGTGACATTTTAGGAACCCATTTTAGATAAAATCATGTGTGTTGATCATGTGATTCCAGAAAGCTTTTCCTATTGTGAGGACATTTTCTTGTTGGGGTTCCCAATGGAAGAAAACAAAACCTGAATTCCTCATAAGGGAAGGGAAGATCCTAATGTGAGTTCCCTTAGCTTGTACAGATGTAACTGAGACAGCCCATGTGCCCGTTTGTGATTTTGATCTGCTGTGACAAAAGATCACTTTTTTATTTAAAAAAAAATTGAACATTTTAATTCTTTGAAGATTCCTCAGTTATGAAAAATCCAAATTTAAATGTAAAATCTACACTAGGCAGAGCTGTGTGTTTGTGTTTTTCCTTTCAAACTCAACCCTGTGTGTTTAACCATGATTTTTTTAAAAAGAGGCACAAGGTTGATAGGGCTTCCCACCCAGAAAAAAGACCTACCATCATGACTCTGAGCAATTTCTCTTTCTCCTTTAATAAAACAGATAAAACACAGGACAGGAATGAAAAACACAGTGTCAAAAGATTAACCAAAAGCTGAAAACAGGAAAAGAAAAACAGGAAACCCATTTGGAAGCATTTAAAAAAAAAACTTTAAATTTCCATCTTCAATATTTCTATCAAAAATGACATTTGTATACAAGAAGGGAAATTAAAATAGCTAAAGAATGGTGATTTAATGTGAGAAAATGTCTCCTAAGTGATAGGATTCTTTAAAAACATTTGCATGCATTTTATTTCTTTAGGCCAAAGTATGCTGGGCCTATCTTAGATGATCTCAAAAATTTAAAAACAAAACAAAACC